>NC_134138.1:128535842-128838872 GCF_033958435.1 Carettochelys insculpta | reverse complement strand
GAAAGGGTTTGATGCCAGCATGTATTCCCATGTATCTCTACAGAGCCAGTTTTGAAGAACACTTCGTGCCAGAGAGGAAACAAGCCTTGCCACAACAGGAAAAAAAAAAAAATCTCTTTTTCCCTAGATAAATGCTCCAGAAGGATGATATTTCTCAGTTATATAGTGTCCAATTGTGGTGTTTTATAACAACTTTTATGACTGGTACATACAGCTATTAGTTTAATAGGTAAACATTAACATGAGAGGGAGAATTAAAGAACAAAGATTTATTTAAGTCCTTTAAAATATCAATACACACAGTGACCCAGCTATGCATAATCAGTGCACAGGTAATCCACTGGCAGCAAATACACACCATGTAACGTTCAATTGACAGTACCAGACAGCAAAACACAGAGATCCATTCTGACCATCTTCTGGAAACTGTTGGTGTGAGTACCTATGTTAGGTAGTTGGAAAGGTAGAACATAACCCACATCTTCATTGTTTGCAGTTGTTTAAATTGAAGTATGCAAAGTGTACCTCTGAATAATGTGTTTATACTTCAAAGGCAATTTTTCTACTTTTAAACAGTTGTTTATGTCCACATTACAGTACTGTGCAAATATTGTAGGCTCTATTACCTTTCATGTGAATTCATGGATCTGACACTTCTAGAATCACCAATCCTTCATGCGCATAAACTGCCTGTTTTGAATACCTAAAATCCCTACTCCCGGCAATATTAGCGAGAACTATGCTGAGCAAGTAGTGCAGGATTAAACCTCTACTGCAGTCAATTTATTTGGAATTAAAACTTATAATTGAGGTATATATTATTTAGAAAAAAGTAGAAAAGAGATTTGGGTCAAATCCTGGTCCCACAGAAATCAATAAGTATTTTCCCAATTGATTCCAGTAAGTCCAACATTTGTCCTTACACATTTTCCAGTTTTTTGATCAACACTTATGGAAAGAAATTTTCATTTTAATACATTCCCATATATTAACTGTTCAGGTAAATATTAACCCCAAAATACATGCACTAAACTCATATACAATACCCATATATTATTTTACTTACATCAAGTATATTGAAAATAAAGCTATAATATATCATTCAGATTTACTATTATATTTTAAGTCTAATACTGTGGTACTTTCACTGATATCTGAAATTCACTATGTACAAGCAGTGTGTCTTATCTGAGATGTCTATCATGCAAAAACAAACAAACAGATTAATAAAAATATTCCAGTTTAAGTCTCAATTTATAATGACCTTTTGAAAGGATGTTTGGTTGCATCAAAATTTTAAACAAAAAGATGGAAAAATGGACTCAGCTCTCAGACATGTAATTTAACACTTCCTTGCAGTGAAGAAATAAAGCTTACATCATTTAAGGATAAAAGCCCATCATTTCCACAGGAAAGGAGAACATGGTTAAAAAGCAAATTGCATATATTCTGTGAACAGCCTGGTTTTTAACCTTCTTGAATAAAACAATCATTTTAGTATCAGCATTTCAGAATCAAAAGCTTGAGAATAAGTGGATTTAAATGTCAGATTTTGGTAGGACAGCCATCAATGAAAGCAAGCTGTTCCAAGCAAAATGATATTCACCAATTTTGTCTTTCCACTAAATATTTGTAACCTTTCAATGTAAAGCCTTATTGCAAACAGAGTTTTCACACATCTAGAATTTGAAGCATATTTAAGAGCTACAAAATAGATACATAGCTCTACAATGCAGCTGCTGTCTAATTTCCATAAAGCCTCTTGGAAAGCAACAGTCATGCACATACAGTAAATCAAAGTTTTAAGCACTCTCATTCACTGAATAGGCAATGATTCTTGCTCATTGCTTCTGCTCACTGCAGTCACAATCAAAACACTATGTATTTAAGAATACCTACTGCACAATGATTTAGTAGAGCAACCCAGCTCTGTAACCCCATCATGTGTCTTGAAAAGTAGTACACCTATCAGCCATACAGATTGTTTCACTACAGTTCATGCTACAACACAATTTGTATGGTTCTAACAGTTGTAGATGGTTTAAGAGGTCTGATCTGTTCCTGTGATGTAGAATAAGCCAAAGATCTATAGATCTATGACTTTTTTAATGTAATACTAGAGGTGATGGTTTATGAATGTAGGAATAAAGAGTGAAGTCCTGAGATTCTGTGTAATTGCAGCAGGGACAACTTATTTTCTCCCTTAAAAAGAAAACAAACAGTACACCAGAGATTTTATTTTGCAGGTGGGATATTTTTTATTTTTTTAAAAAAAAAAAAAGGTCCTGTGTCTTTAACGTAAGATTCCCCTGTCTCTTTTCACAGCCTCATGGGTTGCCATGCCTGGCTGAAAAAATCTGAGGACCCATAAAATTTCTACATGCTCACTGTAAGGTATATTATGTTTTTAAAAGGGCAGTGTAAGATGAAAACATAATACACAAATGTCATATCTAACAAAAGAGCTAGGCTTTGAATTTCTCACCCTGGAGAATTAGTGTCCCCATTCAAGAACCCTGTTAGCAGGTAACCTGGCAGCCTTCTCCTTTATATAAGAGCTGGTAGTTAAAGCTCAGCAGGGAGAATTGAAGTTTTGGGGCATATCTACCCTTGCAACTGATTGTCAAAACTTTTGTCATTCACAGGTTCTCATCCCTCTCCCACCCTTGTTCCAACAAGTGCAAGTACAAATGCTGCGAAAGCCACTTGTGGTTGCTAGAAGAAATGTCAGCAAAAATGAAGACCACTCTTTTGTTCTTTGAGGGGTAAGACTAAAAAGCTGAGGAAAATAACTTAATTCAATAGAATGCAGGTCCTTGCTTATTTGGAAAACGATGTCTTACCAAAAAAAAAAAAATTATATTATATAATTACTCCCTAGTATGATCTCCCTTCCCCTAGGTTGCTCTCTTATTTTTATTTCTCTTAGTTACTTATCCTTCTGTGTCGTCATAGACTCCCCAGTGAGTCCTCAGGAGCTGGTTACTTCGAGACCAGCTGAGGGGTGTTAGTCTGCAAGAGCACATCTATACTTATAAGATCCATGCTCTGGGGGCCAATCCTCCATGGTTCAATTTAGCTCGTCTAGTAGGGATGTGCTAAATTGAATGTTGAGGGCACACTCCCATTGACTTCAGTATTCCTCAAAGTCACAAGGAGTAAGGGAAGTCTACTGGAGAGTTTCTCCTGTCAACCTCAACTCCACCCATGCTATTCTCATAGCTCAAGTTACGTATCTTCAACTGACTTCTTCCCCTACTTTAGACCTGCCCTTAGTTGCAGATAAGGTAGCTTAGCAGGTAGCCACTGCCTAGCTGAAAGGAACTATGCCCGTCTACGCTGCACAGCTTTTAGCAACAAGTCTGTGTCAACAAAGTTGGTGCATGTAAAAAGTGTGTACGTTCTGGTGAATCTTAGATGTCCATGACAATATTTTCATAACTTAGTGAGTGGGAAATGTCCATATTTATGCTAATACTTTTGATTAGTAAAATTTAAAAAACAGTCTAGTGTACTTTTCATAATTTATGTTTATTTGTTGACTGTCTCTCAGACTGATCAATGGAATAGACCAAGGTAATTTGTGCTGCTGGTTTTCAGTCAGGTTTACTTTCAGGATATCATATATTTGCATGATATTGCAATAACTGTTGGGCTAACCCTATAGGAAAAATAGTTTTAAAAAAAATGTTTCCACTAGAACTAAAAATATAACCATTTCGTTTACTCAGACTTCATGAAGACTTTTTTAGCGTAAATTAGATAATTATATATAATTTGTCAAAGCTGACCTGACACTGGGCCTCATCTTGTTCTCATTAGCTTCAACAAGAGATGGATTGGTTCCAGGCCACCTTTAAATGCAACCTTGTGACCTGAAATCCAACTTCTCTACCACATGAGTTACAGAAGTTCCAATTTTGGAAACTTAAAATTTTTTTTAAAAGTATGAATATGAGAATTACTGATTGCGATGTGCTAAAAACTCACAGGCTATTCTGCAAAAGTAGGTTTCTGGAGCAAAATGTAAATACGTTCCTTTCAGCAGAATATCATGCATCAAGATAATCAGGAAAAAACAATCTCTCGGGCACTTAAGAAACGTACCCCATTGAGTATCAATTAGGATTTGCTACAGTGATCATTAAACAATATTTACACTCTGCATTAATGATTTGGTTAATTTCTATAAGCTGTCCAAGGACTTGTCCACATGGAGACTTACTACATGGCAAGGCAGGGTTTGAAGGAACTGCATGCTCATGGATCGCACATTAAGTTACCCTGACTCAGACACACAGTACTAGGGAAAAAATCATTTATGAGCCCACTGAAATACAAAGACTAAATGAAAAGAAAGAAAAGCAGTCAAGTGGCACTTTAAAGACTATCAAAATAATTTATTACGTGAGCTTTTGTGGGACAGACCCACTTCTTCAGACCATAGCCACATGGTCTGAAGAAGTGGGTCTGTCCCACAAAAGCTCACCTAATAAATTATTTTGATAGTCTTTAAAGTGCTACTTGACTGCTTTTTTGTTTTGATAGTATACAGACTAGCATGGCTTACTCTGTTACTATTCACAAACGAAAAGAGTGCAGACAGACATCCTTAACTCTGAATCGTCTTAAACTGGAGCTTGGGATTTGTGTGTGTGTTTTTTAATTTCGATTTACATAACGAATGAATGATTAAATTAAAAACAGCATTTGTAAAGTCAAAATAAAACAATGCTAGCCCTTTGCCGCCCCCTTCTGGAATATACAAGAATTCTCTCACAAAATACAGTATTAAGGAATTCAGCAACAAAAAAAATAGGTGTAGATTTCAGCCTCTAGCTTACACCAGGCCTCAAAGGTCTCTCTTGCTTTTTCCAAGGTCACATGCCAAACTGTTTCTTAGGAGTCTTGTCTTTTGCCTCCGTCTTCCTTTCTCACCTCCTCCCTCCTCAAAAAAAAAGCCTGCAAAAGCTGCTCTGCCCACCCAGTCTAAAACCCCTGGGCAGGTTCACATAGCTGTTTTAGATTGTGGGGAACTATCTAGGATTAATTTGTTATGCTAATTAAAGAGTGAATTCATACCCATTTTCATGGGCTCTTTAAAAAAATTCAGTTCACAGCAAAGTTTCACTCTGCACATAACATTATTTAAGATTTAATCTAATATTATAAACCAAATATAGACACATTTGTATACAAAGCCATACCATGAGTGGCTATTTTGAAAGGTTATGTATTGGCTACTCTTTTTGAAAATACCATCAGTGGCAAATAATACTTGAATAACAACCCCAAAATGGAAGTCTATACGACAATTTGCAAGCATAAAGCTGAATGTGAACCAAAGGCTGTGTCTACACTATCTCCCTACTTTGAAGGGAGCAGTAAGTAGGGTGTCAGGAGATTATTAATGAAGTGCTGCGCTACCTGTGCAGCACTTCATTAAGCTAATTCGCCCTTGTGGCAACATCAAAGTGCCAGCTTGTGTGTAGCCAAGGCTAACCCGCCAGTTCTTTTAAGTGCCTGGGCAAAATTGTGAGGAGTAAAGGGACTTCAAATTTGCCCAGGCACTTCGAAGTACTGGCAGGTTAGCACTTCGGAGTTGCCGCAGGGGCAGAATTAGCTTAAGAACATAAGAACAGCCATACTGGGTCAGACCAAAATGTCCATCTAGCCCAGTATCCTGTCTGCCGACAGTAGCCAATGCCAGGTGCCCCAGAGGGGGTGAACTGAAGACAATGATCAAGCGATTTGTCTCCTGCCATCCACCTCCCACCTTCGGCAAAATGCGAGGCACCATACCTTACCCCTTGCTAATAGCCATCTATGGACCTAACCTCCAAATATTTATCGAGCTCTTTTTTAAACTCTGTTAGAGTCCTGGCCTTCACAGCGTCCTCTGGTAAGGAGTTCCACAGGCTGACTGTGCGCTGTGTGAAGAAAAACTCTCTTTATTAGTTTTGAACCTGCTACCCATTAATTTCATATGTAGCGCAGCACTTCATTAATAATCTCCCGACACCCTTCTTACCATGCTCCCTTCGAAGTAGGGAGCTAATGTAGACACAGCCCAAGTGTAGCACAGGCCTTTCTGTTAAGATGCTGCACACCAATTCGTTTCAAATCTTTTTTCTTCTAAGTACTCAAGACTATACTCTATTCTCTTTTATTCATCTTTCACTTTCTCTCTTGGGGTTTTGTCTTCTCATTTGACGTCTGTATTTAAATGCATTGCTACATTAATGGATATAGAAAGGCTATGGGAGATTTGTGTTCTGCTACATCCTCTTATTTCTGGAGAGACAGTAAACACACACACACACACACACACCCCCCAAAGCCTGAATTAGAGTCAAATTAATTTCCCCACCCACCCACACACCCCAAAAAATTGTACATAGATCATAATGAATTGTAATGTCTTCATCTTATTAGTCTGGGATAAAATACTCTGAAAGATACATGAAGATATAATGGTATTTTAGAACTGTTAGTTTCATGAATCAACTATACTCAAAAGAGCCAATGACTTATTAACATATCACACTTTCATACTATATACATGAAGTTAAATAATACATTTTAAAAAGACTTCCCCATGCTACTTGATGTTCAAACATTTAATGGTTAGCCACGGGACAAAGTTATATTTAACTTGTTTCCTTGAAATTATCTAGTAACAGTTTCTCACTTGGAGGAGCTAATTATTTCAGCAACAAACAAAAATCTTGAAAGTGTAGGAAGTAAAGAAAACCAAAAAAGGAGATGTTAGCTGTTACATAATATAACCAACCCCAAGACCACGCAGCATTAGGTGACCTGTAAAATTCCATCAACGTTAGGAGTGTGTGCTAAATGCCCCCAAGAACTTCAAGAAGAGAGGCATTCAGCACATTTTTTCCCTCAAGGTAACAATGTCTCCTTTCTCCCTCACCTCAGTGGGACTGTCAAATTCTCTCGCACTAGGGCTACACGGTAGCTCTAGATTGAAGTAAGTTATGCAAGTTGCACTGTGCACATTACATAACTTATTCCAAGGCATCTTATTTTGAACTTGGTGCAGGCTACAACGCACTGGAGTCTCAACTCCCTGGTAACCCTTGTCATATGTCATGAGGGTTACCAGAAATGAAATACCCCACTCAAAATAGCCTTGCTATTTCAAGCACGGTGTTTGACTGTGCAGTTTCTATTTTGAAATACAAATGTATCCTGAAATAGAAACAACAGCCTAGGCTTAGCCTCGCTGAATAAGTTGGTGCCCCAGCAACCACTGTACTACCGTCACCAAGGCTGGATTACTCAGTCTACGACTTAATCAGATGGGGCAAAAAAAGGTACAGGTTTTATGCACCTCTCCAGTCTGGGACCCAAAAGGGGTAAGAGATGGAACTATTCGGGACAGCATTAAAAATAAAAAGGTAGTGACCTGACCTTCCATCCATACTATATGCCAGCTCCACGTGTCAGTGGGGTGGGCAGGTCAATGTGAGGTGGGAGCGACCCCACACCCCTCCCCTACCTTTTTACCCTGCTCCTGAGCAACAGGGGCCAGGGGATTACCTGGGGCCAAGGACTGCACTCAGCAGCTACAGAAGCGGGTTACCCCACTCCACTCACCTTGGGGGTGGTAGGAATAGCAGCTCCCTCCACTCCACTGCACCAGCCTCTGGGCCCACTGAGCCTGGGCTCTCTACAGCTGGCAGGAGCCGGGGGCACTCTGCTTCCTGTCACCTGTGGAGAAGTGAGGCGCATCGAACTGGAAGGGCAGAGCGCCTGCCATACTTACCACACACATGGCGAGTGCAGGAGGCCTCACCCTGCTGCTGTGCACTACTCCTGGCTGTGTGCGATACCCTAGCCCAGCCCCACGTAATCTTCCCCCTTCCCTTCCATACGCTGACTGGGGCAGGACCACTAAAAGGGCAGGACCGGGGGCAGCTGACCCAGTTCATCCAACATGTCACAGGGCGTAAGGAAGAAATACACAAAGTTAAGCACTCAGAAGAGAAAGTTAGAAAAATGCCAGAATCCCCGTCAGGCTAGTCTCATCCCTCCAGACTTCCTGTCCCAGTCTCCCTCACACAATCTACTCCCAACCCTCAAGTACCTTGTCCACTGATCCACTTTCCTCCACAGCCTCTCCTATCATCTCTCTCCCCCTTTACCCTGGTCACCTGTTGCCCCCATATGACCATATGTCCCATTCCCGCTGGCTCCCAGTTTCAAACTTTGTCCCCATCCAGTTCTTTTCTCAGTCTATTTAACCAGTCCTAGTTCTCCCCTTATCAAAAAAATCTACTTCCTTAGTTCTCTTCCCTCCTTCCCAAACCTCTCTGGTTCCCGGTCTGCTCATGCCCCCAGTCCCCAGTCTACTCTCTCCCCAACAAGACCACCTGAGTCCTCTGCATTTGTATAAGACAGCATCTTTCCTCTCACTGTAACTCAGCAGGAAGGCACAAGATAGAACGGTTCCTTGCTCTCAATTAAGGTGTCCAGAGCCAGACCCAGCAAAGTCTGCAGCAGCCCATAGCTGAAATTGCCAAGAAAGTCCTCCTGAGCACTGGACAGGTGCATGCCCATAGTAGGTGAAATTTAATAGCTAAAAGTGAAGATGTTTCTATTGAATTTAAGTCCTGCCCAGCCATCGTGACTTTTGTGGAAAAACTGGGCATTTGTTCCACTTGTTCTTGTGCGCATTAGCTGGCAAGAACACACAGGATAAATAGCCATTTTTGCCAAAAGAGTTGGGTACAACCCTCTAGCAGTCCACAAAGGAGCATGCAGGGGAGGGCTCAGGAAAGCTTCTTAGTCCAGGCCAACCCCACCATGTGGGTGGTAGAGGGTCTTGGATCAGACTCAGGCAAGGCTGGGAAAGGCGGGGGAGCAGCTAATTGCAAGGTCAAAAAGCAGGGGTGCAACCTAAAACATTTGCTCATCCCTGTTCTAGAAAAAAAAAAAAAAAAGTGGGTTCTTATTGTACCAGTTATACAATGTCATTGGAACTGCAGACTTGGCATCAGAGTAAACCCCATTATCTGCTATGAGCTATTGTAACAGACATCATAATCTGAAAAACCTTTGTGATTCTTATATTGTTTGCCCACTGCAGCGTCTTCAGAATTCAAACAAAATATAATATCCTTTTCAAAGAGCTCAGTTTTATGATCACTTTGCATTTTTGAGAAGAATGGAAATAAGTAGTTATTAAACCTGTTATAATGCTACATAATGACTGTGTCTATGTTAGCTCCCAACTTCGAATGGAGCATGGTTAAGTAGGGTGTTGGGAGATTACTAATGAAGTGCTGTGGTGCATATGCAGCACTTCATTAAGCTAATTCTCCTCCACAGCAACTTCGAAGAGGCAAACTTTGAGGTGCCGGCTTGCATGTAGCTGCTGCTAACCTGCTGGTACTTTGAAGACTTTGAAGTCCATTTACTCCTCAAAAGTTTGCCACTTCGAAGAATTAGCTTAATGAAGTGCTGCATATGCAGTGCAGCACTTCATTAGTAATCTCCTGACATCCTACTTACCATGTTCCCTTCAAATTTGGGAGGTAGTGTACACAGCCAATATAGTTTAGTCGTAAGTGGTTGCGTGTGCTGACATTGGTGGCATCTTTTAACAGGTAGGTCCACTTTAATAAATTAACATTAAGTGAAAAATTTTTTGCAAAACACAATTTTCACCAAAGTTATGTATCAGAGCAGAACTCAGTTTTAAAACGTTTTAGCATTTGCTTTAAGTGACTAGTGGTGGTTTATTTTTAAAGTGAAACAAAAATACCAATTGGATAGAGCGTGTATGTCAAGCATGCAGCTCCAGGGACCAATCGAACTTTTTTTGCAACTACATGTTGATAAAATAAGTGTGGCCTGCAGCCTGCCCTGGGCCTGTGGCAGGGGAGCCTGGCTGCCCCACCTGCCTGGGCAGGGAGCCAAAAGCAATCAGCTGGGGGCTGCAGCAGCTCCTCCTCCTCTCCCTTCCCTCCCATTGGTGCAGGCAGCGGTGGGCTGAGGAGCAAGCCTGGAGCTGCTGGGTGCAAGGAGCCACAGGCAGCCAGCTCTGGAGTCATATACTCTGGGAACAGCAGCAACCCTAGCTGGGCACCTGCCCCGGGGCAGCAGAAGCAGCACAGGTACCTGTTCCTCTTCAGCACCAGCACCTATGAGCTCCTGGCACTGCTCATTGCCACCATTTGCAACCCGGGCTTGTGCTGCAACCTGCTGGTGCTGTATGCCCGCTTCCGGTGCCTGCACATCCCCATCCAGCTCCTCTGCTGGGCATGAGGAGCAGCTGACTGCTGCCGGGACAGCTGTAGCAACAGCCTCTTAAGCAACACAGGGAGCCCCTCTGCCCCTTCCCTACTGTGTACCCCCACTACTGGCCTCCTCCCGTGATGCTCCACCTTCCTCTCACCATTGCCACCCTCCCCAGAGGTAGATTAGTGGATTGCAAGGCCCTGGGTCAGAGCACCCCTACTTTTTACTCTTGCCAGGGAGACGGGGTCAGAGTACGAGGGCATGCCCCACTCTCCAGCAGGAGCACCAGGCAGGTAGAGCAGGTTGGGTACAGGGCTGCCTATTTTACAGGGGCTCCAAACTGGTTGGGACGCCTGTTCATAGCATGTTGGCTCAGTGGCTAATCCAACACTGCTCTCTATCATCCACCTCATCATGAACTCACTCCATTTCCCACCAGCCTCTCTCATGTTCTTTCCCCAGCCCCATCCTCCCACAGCCCTGCTACACACCTATTGTACAATCATCTTTCCTCTCATTTCACTTTCTAGTTCAAACCTGCAACCACACTTTATCCTCTGCCTTCTGCCACCACCTTACTCCAACTCCAGCCGCTTCCCTGATCCTATGACATCCCCATCTTACCTTCCCCCTGCACCCACTCCAACCTCTCCATTTGAGCCACCGGCTCTCCAGATCAGTGTATTTTCCCCATACCCCTACTGACTCTCTTCCATTTTATCTGTCCACCAACGTATTCCACCAGTTTCATTCTCTTATTGATAGTTTCCCCCACCACCTCTTCCTTCCACTTTAGCTCCAGCACCTGACATTTAAGTTAAAAAATACTATATATGAGCAAACAATTTCATATATCAAATTTTATTTTATGCACTATTAATAAAGTTATAAAACAATAGCATTCATATTAAGTATTAAATTCTCAGTTAAAATCATCATATACCTAAAACATATTCTGTAATAATAAATTATGACTTTCTGATAGAAGTATATTTTCTTTGGTGGCCCAGAAAGCTATCAGTTTTTGTTTAGGCTCTAAGTTTGACATGCCTGGGATAGAAAGTCTCAATTAAAAAACACAAAATTAACATTTGAAATTAATAGTTCATTACACTGAATGGATAAAGTTGTATTAATCACCCTTTTATGGTGGAATTGGAGAACCCCAAAACAGGAAACTATAAACTAAATCAAGATGTTTCTCTTACAGAGGAAAATAAATTGTTTGTTTCATAGACTTCTTGTTTGTTTACATTTGTGTATGAATGAATGGAGGTGTTGTGTATTTGTGTGGAAAAAAAAACCCTACCAAGTTTTGAAATTGATTTTGAAAGTAATAAGATTCAGTGGGT
This sequence comes from Carettochelys insculpta, assembly GCF_033958435.1. Classification (NCBI taxonomy): domain Eukaryota; kingdom Metazoa; phylum Chordata; order Testudines; family Carettochelyidae; genus Carettochelys; species Carettochelys insculpta. The sequence goes on along the minus strand of NC_134138.1, from coordinate 128,827,254 downwards.
TTCTTAATTTCTTGTAGGAATTATGCAGATGAGGACCAGCTCTTAACACTTAAACAGGTACATGTGATCTCAAACAATAACGCAACAGACAAAACTAAGACCTCACCCTTACATGGATCAACACAATCTGGGGGCTATAAAACCTTTGCTATCCAAGATGTTATCCCAGGCAATTTGTCCACCCTGATCGTTATGACAGGAATCTGTTTTACAGGTACTATCATACTCACCTCAGTTCCCAACAGATATTGTAATGCACTACATTTACAAGCTATTACAATGACGACAGCTACAGCCCATTCTTTAAGACACCTCTTCAGAGACAGCTTCAGTTTGCACTTACAAACTGCAACGGGAAAAATGGGAGAAAGAAAACTGCCTGACAAAGAATTTTTGACATTATGTCATGATTTTATATCTGAAGTCAGAAAAGGCAATGTTTATTGGAATAAGAACCAGTCTGGAAGCTAAGAGATCTGTCATTCTGGGTAAGTCAAGTGGTCTTCGTCAGTTTCCCTACTGAAAAGAAAAAAGAGCAGCATCACACAGAGGCTATGTCTACACTAATCCCCAAACTTCAAAATGGCCACGCAAATGGCCATTTCGAAGATTTTACTAATGAAGCGCTGAAATGCGTATTCAGTGCTTCATTAGCACGCGGGCGGCCGCGGCGCTTCGAAATTGACGCGCCTCGCAGCTCGTCCCGACAGGGATCCTTTTCGAAAGGACCCCGCCTACTTCGAAGTCCCCTTATTCCCATGAGCTGATGGGAATAAGGGGACTTCGAAGTAGGTGGGGTTCTTTCACAAAGGAGCCCTGTTGGGACCAGCCGCACGGCAGTGAGGCGTGTCAATTTCAAAGCGCCACGGCCGCCCGCGTGCTAATGAAGCACTGAATATGCATTTCAGCGCTTCATTAGTAAAACTTTGAAATGGCCATTTGCGTGGCCATTTCGAAGTTTGGGACTAGTGTAGACATGGCCTAAGTGTTACTTAACGTTTACAGTTGTCAGGTAGTGGTTTCAGGATGAAAATAGTGTCTCTAGTTTATTAGAGACAGAGTAAATCTACATAAAAGGTACTTTTCCCATAAAATGGGACATGATTTTCAAGTCCTAAGATCCCAGGAGAATTTTAAGTCCTACTTTTTAAACACCTACAAACATCTGTAGAACGCTAATAATTTTCATACAAATACATTTGCAAAAGCCTATTCACAGATTTTTGTTGCTCCTCCCTGTAACAAATTTCTCAGCAACACTAAAAGTATAACTCAGAGATGGTGTCCTACTACTAAATGCTGAAACTCCATAATATACATTATTCTTACTGATAGTTTTACAATGAGGGTACGGCATAAGAAAAATGTTTGAGACTTACCAGTAAAATCACACTGCACAAATTTAAACAAGGCACTCTGACAAGATACATACAGATTTCTCACTTCTCAGCTTCAAAAAGAGATGAATGCTTTGTGCATTGAAAAAGATTGTTTTCCATTATGGTTGTTCTTGTGTATTTTCCTTGCACTGGGCGACAACTCTCCTGCAAGTCAGACATTGATAGCTTTTACTTGTTTGTGTGTTTTTAAATTATTTTCAATTAAGTTCCATTTAGTCATGCATAAATTACAGTAAATATATTTGAAGTCCTTGTCCCCATCATGATATTCAACATGGATTTTTAACAAGCACATTCTGACGAGTTTTTGGTCACATATTGCAGCTTTGTACTCTCAGCACTTGGTTTTAAGCTGTAAAAATACCTTTCAAAGGCTGAGCTAAACCACTCTTTTCAGGTCTGGCCTTCTGACTTTTTCTGTTTTCATGTTTCACTTCAACTTCTGGGTTTTTTTCCATTTAAAACATGAGATGTTCATATTGGGCTTCTGCCTCACCTTTGCCCCTGATTCAGTGGGATCTGTGAAATGAGAGATGGAATAAAGCACTACACAGCAGGACTCCTCAAGTTAAAACTGGCCCACTTCTTTTTCAACAGTGTGTTTTATCTTCCAATATTGAAAGAAGTGAGGATTATTCTGTCATTCCTCAGGTTCACATCACAGTACAGGGCTCATACTAAGCAGCACATGTTAGGTGCGCAACAGAAGTGGTATCTTTGCTACGTTTTCTTCATTTTCTTTGTTTCTTGGCTGATTTCATCCCCTGTGCTGTATGAGTCATTTTTATCTTGATGTGTGCCTATTTCAAGGCATTCATAAATATGGCAAAGTTTACCCTGTTTATGACCGTTTGTCATATGAGGTCTAAATTTATTCTTGATACTGCTTGTGAACTGACAAAGTTTGGGTTGTTGTGGTCTTCTCTCATAAACATGGGCTTGTGGGAAAATATATTGGTATTTAAACTCATTCATCTTCAGAAAGTGTAAACACCTGCCTGTAATAGAAACATAAATAAAGCAGATTACAGATGTTCTACCATCTGCAGAACTGATAGGTCTGCTATTTTCTGCAGAAGAATAAAGTATTACTGAAGGTTCAGAATAAAAGGAGATATACGTAAAGCACCTATTTACATTTTCCCAACAAGAGACTGATGCATACTATGCTGCAGTATACAGTCAAAGCTCTGTTAAGTGCAATTAGCTGACATTTCTGATCTCTCCCAGTACAAATCTTCAATCTAGTCATGGGGACTGCTCAGGAGGTTGTGTGACTACACATTCTGCATTCTTAAGGGAAAGAGGCAGAACACTTGTAAACAAATTGAAATCCAGGATTTATTCAAAAAAGCAGCTTCAAGAGTGCTTTTTTTTTCCAAGCATCATTACAGATTCAGCCTGATCTCCTATACCTTCTACATCTGAAACATTGATAATGATCCTCAGGCACTGCAAGATCCTGAAGTGCCTTCTGCATCAAAAATTAAATTACGTTCAGTACAGTGTTAGCTCTGTGTATTTTAATGACCTGGATGTAGATTTAGAACATACACTGCCCATAGCAATATGGAGTGTCAAAGTTTTCTATACAGTACATTATCTTATCTGTATACACCAAGGTGCTTCAGGAAACCAACTACTCCTACAATGTAGTTCTATTAGGATTGGTGAGTACCTGTATACAGTACTATTTTAGTTAATTTTATTATCATCTCTCTGTCTCTAGAAACTGGTATTTCATCAGTTAAATAACTCTCCAATAACCAGCATGTTCAAATAACTGGCACCACTATCTCCAACATGCAGGATAACAGTGCTTTAGATGTATTGATATTATTTTTACCTTATCTCAGAAGTGTGACAAGAATATGTAGAATTAGGTTCTGATCTAAACTGCATCAGCGTATATAAAATTCAAGGGTAAAAATCAAAACCTCTTGGAAGACAATGGAGATTTTGCCAGTAGAAAGTTTAAACACAAAGCAGTTCTAGAGTTTCAACATTCAAAATTTTCAAACAGGTTATAAAAATCCCAACTCATTTGCTTCTCTATTGGGTTTTTGTTATGTATTCATTTTGGGATTTGCGTAACACAAATCCCATGGCAAAACCTTTTCTACAGAAAAATGCACCATTAAGATACTAACTTCTCAGCATTAGCCTTTCACAAATCTACAGAGCTAAAATACATACACACAGTACACACTATTGAGAAAGGACTCTGTCTTGTTATACAAATCTTTACAGTCCAAACACCCCATTTTTTTACAGTAAACAATAATCCCTAGAATGCATCATAGCACCTAGAAGCCCTATAGATGATCATTTGTAGAACATCTCTTTGCATACCCTCCAGTCCTCCCACCAGTGTAAAATTGCTCCTTTATAATCAGTCTTGAAAATCTGCAGCTATCCAGTGACCATGCTTACAATTCAGGGATCAGGTCCTATTTTTTTAATCCAGGCAGGACTCTACTTACTTGTTGTTCTCCAGTGCTCTGAATTCCCCTTGCACAGAGGATAGGGAAGAACGGACCACACCTGCTACAATGATTCAACAGCAAAAGCAGGGAGGGAGAAGCCACAGAAGCTAGTGCTAGAGAAAGACAACCAGTGGCGAATCCCTCCTGCACCTGGCACGCTGCGCCCAGCCAGGGGCAGCTCGAACCTACTACCTACTCTTACATTGTACCATAGCTTCCCAGCGCACACGTTCGCATATCAGCCCCATTTATACACACCACAGCTACGCCTGATCCTCCCCTACCCACCCAGCCACCTTCCCTACAGCTGCAGCTGCTGACATAGACCCTCCGCTGCACACACGTGCCCTTCGTAGCCAAGGCCAGGGAGGACAGTTCCATTCCGCTCTGTGGGGGTCACTGAGCTACAGTTGCTGACTTAGTCTCACCCGGATTCCGGACCTGCGCGGCTCACACCCCTCCGCTAGCTTTCCAGTTTCCGGCCCGGAAACTAGAGGGCGGTGCTAGAGTGCGCGCCCCCCGCTCCGCTCCGCTCCGCCCCGCCCGCTCCCTTCACTACGGCAGGTGGCCGCCCTGTGAGGGACCGTGTGTAAGCTGACGCGCAGAAAACGCCGAGCTGGGGAAGGATTGATTCTTCTGAAACCCAAATTTCAAAGCTTTAAGACACCACTGCCACCTCAAGGCCCCCCGGTGCCTCTCCGTTCCTACCCCTGCACATTGAGGACTCCCTGTGCGAGTTTAGCGCACAGCCTTTTAAGCCTCTTCATTGTTGTAATCCAACAGGGGGTTATTTGAAGCAGTTGTTGGACAGAACGGTGTTACTGTCTGATACTGTGTACAGGGCCTAGCACAGTTCATGGTTAGGCTTTCAAAACATAGTCATAGCAGTGCAGGTCTGAAAAGGACTTCAGTAGTTCATCTAGTACAGACCCCTGCACTGAGACAGGACTAAATTGCAACTTGTCCATAATCCTGGAACCCTAAAATGAAGGGGGTCCTGAAAGATTGTCCTGTTGTCCATCCTTTTCCACTGTCAAAGCAGGACTAAGTGTTATCTCCGTAGGTAATAACAGTGGAGTACCACTGATTAACACCTGAGATTATTGCAGCTGAAACAATTTAGAAAATTGTTTTAATTTTCTGTGCATATGCTTTTTTCTTACTGCATTTCTTTGCTTTCTCAAAATGGAAACAGGCATTGTTGTACCAACACAGCTGTACCATTTTAAGATTACTCATGTAGCCACCCTTAAATTAATGGGACCTTGCATGTGGCCACTGATACAATTACAAAACCATCTCCAACAAGCTATGTCAAGAGAAGAGCAGTCTCTCACTGCTATAGTGCTGTCCCCATTGGCTCTTCTGTTTGTGTAACTTATGTTTCTCAGCGGCATGTTTTTTTCTTATCTGCAAGCAACACAAGAGTGCCAGTGTAGACAGAGACTCGCTGTTTCCTTCTAATGCAGCAGTGAAAGGCAGGAAAGGACCTGAATATAAGGGTTGGAGGTGCTCATTGGTGCCCGCTCTTGACATTAACACAATTGAAGCCTTGTTTACTAGCTACAAAGTTTTATAAAACATAATTTAAAGATAGCTGCACTTGTGCTTTGGGGTTAAGGTCCCCAGCCGTTCCTCTTTTACTTAACTCCCCACATACACAACTTAATGCAGCTTCTATTGCTTGGGGTTGCACTGCTGGTTTTCATCATTTGCTGTCTCTGGCCACACACCCCAAGGGGTCCTAAGCACCTGCCCGTTCACAACCCTCCCTTTCATAGAATCATAGAACATTAGAACTGCAAGGGCACTTGAGAAGTCATTGAGTCCAGCCCCCTGCACTCACAGCAGGACCAAGTACCCTTTAGACTATCCCTGATCGGTGTCTATCTAACCAGCTCTTAAATATCTCCAGTGATGGAGATTCCATAACCTCCCTAACTTATTCCAGTGTTTGACCACCCTGACAGTTAGGAAGTTTATCCTAATGTCCAATCGAAACCTCCCTTGCTGCAGTTTAAGCCCCCTGATCCTTGTTCTAGCCTCAGAGGCCAAGGAGAACAATTTTTCTCCCTCTTCCTTATAACCCTCTTTGAGGTACTTGAAAACCACTGTCATGTTGTTTCATCCTGTCCCCAAATGCCCTGTCCCGACCCCCAACATCGTCCGTCTCTCAGAAGCGGAGCGTCGCCGGCCCGCCCCATGCAGCTTCCAGTCTCACCGCGTCCACATCACTTGAGCCGCGGAGACAGGTTGAAACGCTCCCCTCCCTGACCCAGGCCTTCTAGCCTTGCGCTGGAAGAGGAAGAGGCACTTGACAGACGCTCCCTGGAGAAAAGAGCCACCGGAAGAGACTCGCGCCCTCGCGGGAGGGTGAGGTTCGCTTCCGGTGGTCGCCGAGTTGGTGCGTTTCCTGGCTTCGACCCTTGACGCCTCGTTGCGCATGCGCTGCGGCCTCGTCTCGCTAGCGGCAGCGAAGGAGTTTGGAAGTTGAAAATGGCCGCCGCGGTGGAGTCTGTGCTGCCGGAGCCCGAGTAAGAGATAGGGCGGCCCCTGGGGGGAAGACGCTTGCGGGGGAGGAGGCGAACGGGAGGGAGAAGCGACTAGGCGCCTGTGCTGCGCGGTGGTTGTAACCGTCTCTAAGTCTCATTTTCGCGGGTGAGGCGCGAGGGCCTCGGCCGGGCCTTCGCCGTGGGACCCAGCGTGAGCCGGGGTAGGGGCACTGCACGTGGGCGTCCGTTGCCCCGGCCAGCACGAGCCAGGCCACGAGGGGAGAGGCCGCGCGTGCGCGCGCTTGGAGTTGCGGCGGGTCCCGGGTTCTCGTGCTCCCTTCCCGCGGTGGGGGCTGAGGGGAAAGCCCCGTGTTCGGGCCTTTTAAATACAGGCGCATTGTTCCCCGCGCACCGCCCTCCCGATTTTATCCCGCTGGCTGTTTGCTGCCCCTGAGGAGGACGTTGCTAATTTCCTCTCACCCTAGAGCTACTGGCGCGGTCTGCTTGTCCCTAGCGGAACTGGGCCCGGCTCTCCCCGAGTTGGGGTATCCAACAGTTTGGAGGCTGTTCCCTCGCAGCTGCCCTTGCGGACCGCAGGCCGTGCATGGGGAGGGGTGTAAGACCAGCCTTGTCTTGTGTTTAGTGCTGCGGGTGTAAAGCACGTTGTGAGAGAACAAGGATCTTTTGGACTTTGTTGCGCATTAGAAACTTTTATTTTGAGTTTAAAAATGGCTGGCTGAACAGTCGCTGGCAGGCGTTGAGGTGCAGGCTAGGCCTGCCACACGTCTGTGGAGTCTCCAAAGAGGCATTTAAATGAATTTCAGCTACTGTACTCTAAGATCGTGGGCAGTCCATTAAATAACGTTGCCCCCCCCCCCCCCCGAAAAAACAAAAACAAATCAACCTTACAAGCCACACAACTCCTTTGTGGGCATAGAGAGAGTTTACACTGGCAGCTTACGTTAGTATAGGTGTGTGTCAGTGGTGTGAAATATCTGCATCTCTGAAAAACATTATTATGCTTTCCCCCAGTATAAACAGTGCTACTTTGATAGAATTCTTCAACATAGCTATTGCATGTTTGGGAGAAGGCTTATCTATGCTGATGGGAGAACTTCTTTCTTAGGTGTGGCTGGCATCTGCTCTAAAACACTACAGCACAATATTTGTAGTTATGCTACTGTAGTGTTTTAATGTCTGGTTACTCTAAAAAGTTAGGTTAAACAAGCAATATTAGTAAGAGATGTCATTAAGCAAACCTAGCACTCTGTGTGGACAGCGTGAAGTCAGTGGAAGAATTCTTTTTTTGATGAAGCGGTTGCTTGTCAGGGAGGTGGAAGAACGCTGATGAGAGAAACGCTCATGTTGGTATAGGTGGTATCAACACTGATACAGCTACACTGCCCTAGTGTAGTATTTTAAATGTAGAGAAGCCCTTATAATGATGCAAAAAGTTTTATTGTAATATGCAGTCAATAGCAAAGTATAATATTGATCTTCGTAGGCATGCATGTGTAATATTAGCTGTGCTGTCAGTTGAAAAAATTTCCTAAATTATTCTTTGAGAGTGGCTACATAAAAGGTTAGCTTGTGTAAAAGTTAAAAACCTTTTTCAGGTTGGGCACCACTGATCGACAGATAAATCAGTTGGGGGCCACAAAAGTGAAAAGCAAAAAAAAAAAAAAAATTCTCACCTATGGGCTCTGTGAGGGAAGGTGCAGTAATGAGCTGGGTGCAAGCAGCCTGGATAAGAGAGGGGTCAAGGAGAGAGGTGGAGGTGTGGGTCTAGGTGGGAGGAAGGGATAGGAGGGTTTGGGGTCTTAAGAGAGGGCAGAAGCAGGGTGCGAGTGGGGAGTCAGAATGGAAGGGAGGTTGCAGAAACAGGGTGGGAGTGGGGTCTGGATGGGTGGGGATGCAGGAGGTGAATGAGGGGGCTCAGGATCTGGGTGATGGGGGAGCATTTACTTGCACACCTCACAATGCAAATGGCTCTGGGCCCCCACCCTCTGTTTCCAGGCACTGTCCTCTGCTGCTGTAATTGACCAGAAATCCAACTGACCAGATCAGAGGTATGATGCCTCCAGGCAGTGCTGCTGAGGTGACTGCTGCTCCCCCTCCCAGATCCAAACCAGCCATGATCCAGAACCAGGCGGAGAGTTCGTCACTCCTGTTTTAAAATCTTTCTGCTAATCTGTGATATTCTAACCTTGTAAAATTGAGACAACACTTCTCCTAGCAGAACTATTGTGGATTTTTTTTTCCTTGCTAGACTCTCTCAGATTTACTTAGCAAAAGTTTGCATGATCTACTTTCTGTCCTTGGTCTTCTGTCTACATTTTCCAACTGATACTACATAACATATAAAAAGACTTGAATTAGGTTGTGTTAGTGCCTGGAAAAAACAGCACAGGAATCCAGACTCTGGTGACTCAAAACACTGCACACATCACTTTTGTTAACTAAAATACTTATCCAGATTCATAAAGATTGTTTTATTTCAATTACGGAGGCTGGCTGTTTGTGTTTGTCTCCGGTTAGTGCTTTGTTGAATTCTGTTCTCTTGCTTCTTCATGTTTGTCAGGCCTGAGTGCACTGGAGAGGCAACAGGATCAAGCTATGCTGAGCTGATGGTGTCATGTTCCTCTGAAACAGTCAGGATAGCAAAAGAGAGTGAGGTTGATGGGCCCCAGGAGCTCATTCACCCTTTTAAAACAGAGGAAAAGATGAAGAGAACATAGGAGGGCAGAAGGGGTTTTTAGAAGCAGGTGTTCACATTGGAAGAACACAGGAGAGTTTGGATGCTGGGGAGCATGTGTCTTATAGTGGGAGATCAAATTGAGAGTTCTCTGTTCTTGATGTTGTTGTTCTGACTTTCCAGTTTCCATCCTTTCACATTCATTGACTCCTCATACCAGTATTGTCCTTTCTTCTCTCTCACTGGAGATCAAGAAATGACAAGTTTGGAGAACAGAATCTTCTAAGAGTGTTGCTCTTTTGAGATTTCTACCAGCATGTTCTATACGTCATCCCTGTCAGATTTTGGAAAGTACTTTAGACTCTTAAATCCTGTATAGAGCTCTGTACTTATCTCTAGAACTCTCACATTAGTACCTTTTGGCTTTTGTCAGATGTGCAATGAAAATATTCTTAAATCAAACAAAATATTCTGGATGGCCATCCAAGCCTGCAGTAACACACAATGACCGTGTCTACACTAGCCAAAAACTTCGAAATGGCCATGCAAATGGCCATTTCGAAGTTTACTAATGAAGCACTGAAATACATATTCAGCGCCTCATCGGCATGCGGGCGGCCACGGCACTTCAAAATTGATGTGGCTCGTCTAGATGGGGCTTCTTTTCGAAAGGACCCCAGCTACTTCGAAGTCCCCTTATTCCCATCTGCTCATAGGAATAAGAGGACTTTGAAGTAGCCGGGGTTCTTTCGAAAAGGAGCCCTGTCTGGATGAGCCACGCAGCTGCGAGCCGCATCAATTTCAAAGTGTCGCGGCTGCCTGCATGCTAATGAGGCGCTGAATATGTATTTCAGTGCTTCATTAGTAAACTTCGAAATGGCCATTTGCATGGCCATTTCGAAGTTTTTGGCTAGTGTAGACGTAGCCAATATGTGGTAGAGTGAGGGTAGAATCACATTTATCTCTCAGAAAGAGTAGTCATAAATTTAATTAACTTTTTTTTTAACAAATGTCTTTATCATGGACACGTTCTCTGGAATGGAGGCTGTAGTATAAAGAGGCCTGATATGTGTTGCATATGTAGCACGGAAGTACTTGGTAATGCTGGCTATGGAAGTGCCATGTCACTCAATACCCATTCTCACTTTTAGGTGACATTGTAAAGAAGCAGTGGGCAACATTTTCTCCTGTAAATGTAAACAAACTTGTTTCTTAGTTGTTGGCTGAGCAAGAAGTAGGATTGAGTGGACTTGTGGGATATAAAGTTTTGCTTTGTTTTAGATGCAGTTATGTATGATTAGGAACACCCAGAGTAGAGAGGTTCCAGTATACTTTGAGAAATAAACAGTCAATATAGCTATGAGTGACCAGATCAGCTGAATTAAAAACACACTGCTTTTATATGTCTACGTCTGTATATAGCCACACCTCAATCACATATTTTTTCTATATTCTTTCCCTTTACCATTGATTGTCAATGTATTTTTATGTAAACAAGCAGCTATTTCTCATCAGATTCTTTCATATGCTTGTTATAATTTGTGACACCAACAAATAATGCTGGAAGAAATAGAGGAACTGGTCATAACAAGGGAAACAAATTTTACACTTCATCTGCCTCAATGGAAACTGAAAAAAAAGGGAAAAAATTTAGTTTACAACTTTTGAAAATTCCTAGTGGCACCTGTTCAGCAAATAGGAATTTTAATAGAAGAGATTATCAAATTAGACATTGCTGTTCAAGTGATAGAGTGAAGAAGCAAGAACTACATGAAATAATTTAATGATGTATGCCAATATCACAAATGAATTCTTAAGGGTATTCATTGATCATAAGATATTTTTACTAGTAAAATTGTTGTGTAGTAATTTCTTGATATTTTAATGGTACTTCAGAATCTTATTTTAAAAGCAACCCAATACAATAAAACAACTATAGCAATTTGTGCTTGTCTGTATAATTTCTCCCTGGACAGTGAAATGAGGTATCAGTCACAGAGCTACAGGTGGCTCAGTCTGGCCATTACCACACAGGTCACTTCCTTCGGAAGTGGCATGCTAATACACAGAGCGAAAGGCGCTAATGAGGTGCAGGTGCAATTTTCCGTGCCTCATTAGCATAACGTCACATGATCTGGAGTCTGGAAGACCATTCTTCTGGACTCCAAAATGCCGTGTAGAAGTGCGGCCCCCGGGGGGGCTTCCAGAAGGAGGAGGTCCTTCCGGAGGCCCCTTCTTCCCAAAAATTTTTGGGAAGAAGGGGCCTCCGGAAGAAGCACGTCCTTCCGGAAGCCCCCCTGGGGGCCGCGTTTTTACACAGTGTTCTAAAGTCTGGAAGAATGGTCTTCCGGACTCCAAATCACGTGATGCTATACTAATGAGGCGTGGGGAATTTGCATCCGCACCTCATTAGCATCTTTCGCTCCATGTATTAGCATGCCGCTTCCGAAGGAAGTGACCTGTGAAGAAACGGCCTCTGTGATTGACCAGCTTTTTCATGTTGTGATACATAACAAGTAGAACTGTCAATTAATTGTGGTAACTCAAGTGAGTAACTCAAACAAATTAACTAAATTTTAAAAATATGTTTCACACTTTACCCCTGTTGGAATGAATTACTGGTGACAAATACCAATTTTATTTTGTATTAGGACATGCGTTTATATAATGAAATTATGTAGTTAATTACTAAATACTAATTTAGTAATTAGTGTTAGTTGCACATTTAAAGACAGGAAATGTAAATTTTAAATTTATCCAACAAAAATTTTAACTTTCAAAATGTACTTAATATAGTGTCCTGAATAACTGTACCCCTTACTATACGGCAGGATTACTGTTTCTTTTTTAATCTATTCCTTTTTATGACTTTTACATTTTCACAATGTTACCTTTATGATGGGTTAGAGATTGTTAGGGACAGGGTTGTCCCAACGGAGGCATGGGGAAACAAGGTCTGGGGCAAACCCACCTCTGGGCCTCCAGACATGGGGCCCTGGGCAGCCTTCCCTGCTCTACCCTGTCCTGGCCAGGGATTACCCGTGACAGGGGATGGGCGGCATATGGCATCAGCAGCTGTAAGGGATTGCTTACCACCACCACCACCACCCCCGCACTTACCACGTGGTGCTTCACTGTGCCCTTCCAGCCTGCTGAGCCCTACTTTTCTGCAAGTGGCTGGAGGTCTCTCTGCTGCTCGCAAAGAAGCGGGGCTCAGTGGGCCAGGATGCAGCAATAAACAGTCACATGTGAGTGCAGGGGTAGGCGATCCCCTGCTGCTGCCGCCACTGCTGTCTGCCTGCGTTGCCTCTGCTGTGCCTCAGGCAATCTTTTCTCAGCTGTCCATAGAACTGGGGTGGCTGCCACAGGCCTATATGGCTGCCCCACATCATCCTACTGATGGGGGATGGCTTTGGCTAGGGGTTAGGATGACTATTTAATATGTAAAAAATATGAATTAATCCATTTCCACTTCTAAAGGGCACTAAATTTGGGTCAGAAATTGTCTTCCCTAGTTTTATCACACTGAGGCTGTGTCTACATTACACCATAAAGTTGATTTTAAGGCAGTTAGTTCGATTTTACAATGTCACTCTCTAAATGGTGACTGCCACTAGGTCCATTTTTAGGGCTCACTAAGGTTGATATTATTATACCCACAAAATGAGTCGGCGTAGCGCCAGGTTCAAATTTAAAAGGTCAGATTAATGTTAGTGTGGAAATGGTGTGAATGCTAATGCGAAAGGGGTAGGTTTAGAAGATAAAAAAAGAACAAGTTAAAAATCACTTAGGAAAGCTAGATGCCTGCAAGTCTCCAAGGCCTGATGAAATGCAGCCTAGAATACTCAAGATGCTGATGGAGGAGGTATCTGAGCCATTAGCTATCATCTTTGGAAAATCATGGGAGACAGGAGAGATTCCAGAAGTCTGGAAAAAAGGCAAATATAGTGCCCATCTATAAAAAGGGGAATAAGAACAACGCAGGAAACTACAGACCAGTCAGTTTAACTTCTGTGCCCAGAAAGATAATGGAACAAGTAATTAAGGAAATCATCTGCAAACACTTGGAAGGTGGTAAGCTGATAGGGAACAGCCAGCATGGGTTTGCAAAGAAGAAATCATGTCAAACCAGTCTGATAGCTTTCTTTGATAGGATAACAAGCCTTGTGGATAAGGGAGAGGCGGTGGTTGTGGTGTACTTAGACGTCAGTAAGGCATATGATCGTCTCACATGATATTCTTATCAATAAACTAGGCAAATACAACTTAGATTGGGCTTCTATAAGGTGGATGCAAAACTGGCTGGATAACCGTACTCAGAGTAGTTATTAATGGTTCTCAATCCTGCTGGAAAGGTATAACAAGTGGGCTTCTGCAGGGGTCTGTATTGGGACTGGTTCTGTTCAATATCTTCATCAATGATTTAGATATTGGTATAGACAGTACGCTTATTAAGTTTGCAGATGATACCAAGCTGGGAGGGGTTGCAGCTGCTGTGGAGGATAGGGTCGAAATTCAAAATGATCTGGACAAATTGGAGGAGTGGTCTCAAGTAAACAGGATGAAGTTTAATAAAGAAAATGCAAAGTGCTCCACTTAGGAAGGAACAATCAGTTTCACACACACAGAATGGGAAGCGACTGTCTAGGAAGAAGTATGGCAGAAAGGGCTCTAGGGGTTATAGTGGACCAAAAGCAAAATATGAGTCAAGTGTGATGCTCTTGCAAAAAAAGCAAACTTGATTCTGGGATGCATTAACAGGTGTGTTGTGAACAAGACACGAGAAGTCATTCTTCCACTCTACTCTGCTCTGGTTAGGACTCAGATGGAGTATTATATCCAGTTCTGGGCGCTGCATTTCATGAAGGATGTGGAGAAATTGAAAAGGGTCCAGAAAAGAGCAACAAGAATGATCAAAGGTCTAGAGAACATGACCTGTGAAGAAAGGCTGAAAGAATTGGGCTTGTTTAGTTTGGAAAAAAGAAGATTAAGGGGGGACATGACAGCGGTTTTCAGGTATCTAAAAGGGTGTCATAAGGAGGAGGATAGAACAAGAAACAATGGGCTTAAACTGCAGCAAGGGAGGTTTAGGTTGGACATTAGGAAAAAGTTCCTAAATGTCAGGGTGGTCAAATGCTGGAATAAGTTGCCTAGGGAGGTTGTGGAATTTCCATCTGTGGAGATATTTAAGAACAGGTTAGATAAATGTCTATCGGGGTGGTCTAGACGGTACTTGGTCCTGCCATGAGGGCAGGGGGCTGGACTTGATGACCTCTCAAGATCCCTTCCAGTCCTAACATTCTGTGATTCTATTTACATTGAATTTATTGGCCTCCAGCGATTTCCCCCATATGTATTCTACAATGCCACACGGTTGTTTGCTCTGGCCGCTTCCATCTCCATTGGTCTCCAGGTGCACAGAAAATGGGCAACAGGAAGCATGCAGTTGAATTTGGCATTGGGAAGCTCAGGAAGTTGAAGTAGGAACCTGGGCCCATTTTGAACTCATTTCTTTATTATCAGTGCAACGATTGCATCTACCCATGAAAAACTAGCCCCAAGATGGGATGGTGGCTTCTTCCCTGCACAGGGTATAGCAGGAGAGGCCAACATTTTTTTCAGCGCTGGTGCCAACCCCCGCATCATATGGTCGCTAGGCTGTGGGGGTCAAGCTTATATGAGAGGCCCAGAAGTTTCTTTTCTGCAGTTCACATTTGTACAGGATCTGCCCCCCTCTTCCACCCCCCCCCCCACCAGCATCATGCAGACAGGGTCTATCCTCCACCTAACCACATCATGTGGCTGGCTCCCAACCCAATAAAAGCACATGCCTGCAGTGCAGTGCAGACCATGCTGCCAGATAGCACCATGTCCTGGCTTGCACGCAGTGAAGGCTCCAAAGGTGGTAAAAATTTTGAGGGGCTGGCTGTTGCTGGGGGAAGTCTTCCCACCCCGCAGCAAAGATTTTGTGGGCTGGCTGTTGCTGGGGGGAAGTGCCCCCCTCTCTCACGGCAAAGATTTTTGGGGGTTGACTGTCTTTGTTGTGTTTTCGGTGGGGCAGCACGTGCCAGGGGCTGCTAGAAAGCCAATGAGGGGGACCTGTCAACAGGTCCCTCAACTACATTCCCACTGCCAGAGAAAGCCCCTGAAGGGACCATCTCAACTGGTCCCTCAACTACCCCGCCCCAGCCCCTGATCATATGTTTGGGGGGCTGGCCCTGCATTCAGTGGTATTCATGGCTCCTCCTCCCTGTCCTCGCCAGAGACAGCCTCTGAAGGGACCATATCAACTGGCCCTTCCACAACACCCCCGCCCTATTGCAGGAGCCATCATACCAAAGCAAGCTTCAGAAATTTGGCTCCATTTCACAAAAGCACATTTTGTTTTCAGGTAACTGAATTGTTTCTGTTATTATTTGTAAGATATCATACCATACATACTGCACTTTCAAGGGGGGAAAGGTAGCTGAGAGACCAGTTGAGATGGCACAGTCATTCTGACGTGTGGGTGTGACAGTCCCCTGCCGGTCGCGTTAGTTGGCTGATCAGGAAGAAGTCGTACCAAAAGGGAATAGTAATAATGTGAAGGTGTTCTTTCAACCGGGGGAAAGCAGCTGAGCAACCGATTCACGTGGTTCAGTCACCTTCTGAAGCCAGCCTATTTGGTTTTCTTTTGCCTGGGATTCCCTACTTTTACTTCTTTCCTTCTGAAAAAATGGCTGGTTGCTTTCCACGGGAAGGGAATGAGGGCAATGCAATGTGGGAAGATGACATCACATACCCACAAGCACGTGCAGGGCATTTTTTTCCCGTACTGCACCAATGGCATGGGGGGAACAGAATGCTACGGGGATGAGGAAACTGTGGGATAGGTTTGGCAATTCAGTGTGGCAGCACTAATTTGACTTTGCCTGGAGGTGAGGATACGCAAATTCAAATTTATAAAACTCAGTGTTATAAAATCAAACTTATACTGTAGCATAGGTGTAGTTTTTCTAATTCTGTGGGTTGAAGCTTGCCTGATAAGTTTCTCTTTAATGCTATTAAGTATATTACACATATTCCTTTTTTTGTTTGGAGAACAATTGCAACTCAGTTTTGTTTATCCAGAATTCTGTGTTCCTCATTATGTTCTCCCAGGAGTGAGGCAAGAGGAAAGTTTTAAATGTATATAGCTGAAGTTATGTGCAATATAGCTTCCCCTCCCTGTTTTACAGATCAGTTATTTTTAGTTTTAATTGAAAGGATTGCCAGGCAAATGTTATGTGTGTCAGTCAACAGTGGCTATTTAGTTAAAATAATTGTGTAATTTTTTTTGCATACAGCCTTAGGTGTCTAAAGATTTCACCCTTTATTTGAGAGACAGATAAGCAGATACATATGTCTTGCTGCAAGGAAGGATTTTCTGATACTCATTCTAAATTGTTCTTTCTTAAGTTATCAGGGTCCACGTAGTCACTTCTACCATATTATAGAAATACCTTTGGTTTCTCTAGTATTTACATCCCCTCTATGTCAAACTTTGTGCACACTTATGAAGAAGAATTAACACAGCTAAATAGTAACAGAGAGGAAGCCGTGCTAGTCTATGCACTATCAAAACAAAAAGCAGTCAAGTAGCACCTTAAAGACTAGCAAAATAGTTTATTAGGTGAGCTTTCATGGGACAGACCCACTTCTTCAGACCATAGCCAGACCAGAACAGACTCCTGGTCGGGCTATGGTCTGAAGAAGTGGGTCTGTCCCACAAAAGCTCACCTAATAAACCATTTTGCTAGTCTTTAAAGTGCTACTTGACTGCTTTTTGTTTTAACACAGCTAAGTAAATCAACCCATATAAGATAATGCACAAATGGCTTCATTAGGTGTTTTGTGCAGTCCTTTGAAACTGACGTACAGATGTGTGTTTTGGTATTTGAAAATAAAGTACATGCTTTTAAAATATTTAACCTTGAACACTCCTGTGGATGGCATAGTGATAAGATACTATTGGGGAAATTCTGCACTAAATAATTAAAAATTCTGCAACAATGTTTTAAAATTTGTCATGTTATCAAAATAACACAATATAATCATGCCAGTTTCTATTATTTCAGTAATTTATTTCAGAATTTGTCATCAAGTATGCCTGTACCAATACAGACCAAAAAAATTATTCAAGAAATTTTTTTTTGCAGATAGATTCTTTTACTGGGCATAATAATAAAGATTTTTGTGTCATCATTCGTATTGTAAATAAACATATTTCCTATGATCCTTTTGAAGCAATGTGAAGGTTTAGGGATGACAGATTTAAACGAGAGAGTTTAAGGAGCAGGAATAAATTTCTGGGAATGAGGTTGGGAATGAACAGAAGTAGGTAAAATTTCAGATTTTTAGCTGAGCAGGTGAAGATTGTTGGGAATATGGGAGTTTCTTCCATTCAGAGACTGGCTGACTTCCAGATTCTCCCATTTAGTAAGAGATACGGGGCCTTGTTCCCTTGTGCACTTGCACTCCACTGTCCATTCATTCAGGTATTTATGCACATGTGTTGGTGTACCTTCTCTTCCCTTGTCCCCATGTAACCCTGCACCCCTATTCCTATTCAGCTCCTGGCTCAGTGTTGTCACTTCATTAGCTCTTGTGTCCCGACCCTGGTCCGTCTGCCCCGTTCCACCCCACTAGCCCTTCTGAACCTCAGTATATGCCCCCAGCAGCCTTATGTGCCCTGCTGTGTCCAAGCCCCCATATCCCATGCTTTCTCACTTGACCCCACAAGCAGGGTGCTTTGAGGAAGACAGCTTCTTCCCGCTCTTTGTCACTGGCTGCTTCAGCTCAGGGACCAGCTGTCCTCTGTTCTAGTGCCACATCAGTCCCCAGTGGGCAAAAGGAGTAATTGAAGTTTCCCTTTCCCTGCCCATTAGAATCAATTATCCTGGGGAGCAGGAGGTGGGGATGAATTCTGCTCTTGCACAGTGCTGCAGAACAATGTTTCCTGATTTTCTTCCATCCAGGTATGGAATAAATTATGTACACCAAGTCATGTGAGTGTGCATCAGCTGTAGAAACAAAAATACTAGCTGTGAGTTTTCTGCTAATTATCTGGGTGGCATTTGAATTTTTCCTGAATGGTTGTACAAGTTCACAAAATTCCCCAAAGAGGAAGTAGTAAGAAGTTAATAGAGGTAAGATTAGGTGGTACATAAAAATATTGCACAGCATAGCTGAGTAATGCTAACATATGAACGCTACTGTCAACGTTAAGCCTAAAAACAGACACAATTTGCATTATAAATTTGTGATGTATATGAGCTAATATACTTGTTGGATCTCCCATCATCAGTACTATTTGGATATCAAAATAACCTGCATGGGTGGGATGTTTACTTGCTGTTACAGCGTGGGTTGTGTGATGATTCTCTAGACAGAAGGTAACTTTTCAGCATCTCAGAATTTTAATCTAATTTAGATTTCTTGATTTTTTTGGAGCATTTTTATGAATCTTACGAAAATTGTCAAGATAATTATTTAAAAAACTTAGTGAAAAGAAGTATTTGATGTCTGCTGATTCTCTATTTTAATTTATTTGCAGAATTGAAGATGCTGATATTTCTGAGAGAAGTGTCAATGAAGAAAATGGGGAAGTATCGGAAGGAGACCAGCCTCAGAACAAACACAGCCGACACAAAAAAAAGAAGCACAAACACCGAAGTAAACACAAGAAACACAAACATTCTTCAGAAGAAGACAAGGACAAAAAACATAAACACAGGCACAAACATAAGAAACATAAACGGAAAGACATTGTTGATGCCTCTGACAAAGAAGATGGACCAGCAAAAAGAACTAAAATTGATTTCTTAGCTCCTCTAGAAGATTTGGAGAAACAAAGAGCATTATTAAAAGCTGAACTTGAGAATGAGTTAATGGAAGGAAAGGTTCAATCTGGGATGGGATTAATATTACAAGGTTATGAGTCAGGCTCTGAGGAAGAGGGAGAAATCAATGAAAAGGTGAGAAATGGCAACAGGTCTTCAACTAAGTCATCAAACAGTAAAGGGAAACCTGAGCTTGTGGACAATAAGACAAGTTCAAAAAAAGCAAGTAAGAATGAATCAAAAGAACGGACTAGGCACAGATCTGATAAAAAGAAAAGCAAGGTAGGAATTGATGGTGTGAAAGAGAAAGCAACTAGGAGTAAATCAAAGGAGAGGAGAAAATCAAAAAGCCCATCTAAAAGAACTAAATCTCAAGATCAAACAAGGAAATCAAAGTCTCCAGCCCTTAAAAGACGATCTCAAGAGAAAAATAAAAAATCTAAGTCTCCTCCAGAGGATAAGAACAAAGCAGACGATAAGAGTAAACTAAGAGATCGCAGAAGGTCTCCAGTTGTAAATGAAAGCAAAAGTCGAGATCGTGGCAAAAAATCCAAATCTCCAGTAGAACTAAGAAGCAAATCCAAAGACAGAAGGTCACGATCAAAAGACAGGAAATCAAGGAGATCAGAGACTGATAAAGAGAAGAAGCAAATTAAATCTCCTTCTAAAGATGCTTCTTCAGGGAAAGAAAACAGGTCTCCTAGTAGAAGACCTGGCCGCAGCCCTAAAGGAAGAAGCTTATCTCCAAAACGTGATAAATCACGAAGAAGCAGGTCTCCTCTTCTTAATGATCGCAGATCAAAACAGAGTAAATCACCTTCTCGAACTCAGTCTCCTGGCAGAAGAGCGAAGAGCAGATCGGCAGAAAGGAAACGAAGAGAATCAGAAAGAAGGCGCCTTTCTTCTCCCAGGTAACTTTAAAATACTAAACACCAGAGATGCTCAAGTCGGTGTAAAAATCAGAACGCTTGAGAATTTCGTACTATCCTGTCAAAGTACAGCTTTATCTAAAAGTGGCTGAGAAAATGGCATTAATTGCATTTTTTTATCTAAACTTAGTTCTTTTTGTGTAGTCAGTTCGCAAATAGATATATTTTCTAACTTCTAGACATTCGTACCTAATCTGTTTTTCTGGCAGTTGTGCTGGATATTTTTGGGGCTGATATTGATCACACCCAGTAATAAAGTTTTGTAGCTCAAATTAGTCTTTGTTTCTGTCAATTGGACACAGAATTTTGGCTTATTTAGAAAGTAGTTAGCAATCCTGCATGTTGGTCTGCAATCTAAATTAAAATGTAGTTAATCCTTTTATAGCAGAGTTCGGTCTTTAATGTTGACAAGAACATTTTAGTAATAAAGTCAGCATATATGACTGAACACACACATTGGAGTAAGATGATGCCATGTTTAGTCATTTATAAAACAAGTAGTTTCACTTTTTAAAGATTATTTGAGCCATGCTAGAATTTATTTTTTTTTGCCTGTGTACTTGATGGTGCGCCTGCTTGGCTCACTGCTGTATCACGCTTCGTTAGCTATACTTAAATGAGGGGTGACAGACTTAAATCTCTTAGTAGGTGCATTCTGCATCTTATGCTTTATTTATGGTAATAAGAGTAGGAAATATTCAGTGTAGTTTTAAATATAAATGCTGTTACAAAATCTGTGTCCTTCTGGTTTTTTTTTCGCTGAGAGAGATAAAGCTAGGGCAATAGCCATCCTAATAGCAGAAATCTGTAAAACAACTTGTATTCTATTTGAAACGAAATAATTTTAAAGAAGAACAAAAACTTGAGAAAAAGATTCAGTGTTTGGTTTATAGAGCTGTCTTTTTTAGAGTGCTTGCAGCTCAGTTGGGAGTTGCAGCCGCTGCAGTGTAGAGCAGCACATTTTAAAAACATCAGTAAGGCTTTTAATTTATATCAATGGGTCCAGTTCAGCAGATAGTTGGCCTTGGATTGAGAATGTAAGAAAATTTGTTTAAAAACTATGTTTTGCAAGCACTGTGTGTGGAGGCTAGGGTCTGCACTAATCAGTCTAGATGTCTGGAATTTTAAAGCCCCTCTAGCTGCTGGAATAGAGAGATTCTCCGCCCCCCCCCCCCCCCAAAAGTAACCACATCACAAGTTGAGAGATGTCTGTACTTATATCTGTCTCTCTCTTTCACCTTCTCATGCCACTCTGCTGGCTGTAGTTATGAAGTGGGCTCTCTTGCATTGTCCTCACTTTGCTTTTGGCTGCTGCAGTGCAATTAACTCCACTGTTCTTTGCCTCCAGAAGCTTCTGGATTTGTTCAGAGTCTTACTCTATAAATTCAGTTTTTCCTGCTCATATATGCTACGTCTACATGTGAAGCCTACATTGAAATAGCTTATTTCGATGAATAACGTCTACACATCCTCCAGGGCTGGCAACGTCGACGTTCAACATCGACATTGCGCAGCACCACATCGAAATAGGCGCTGCGAGGGAACGTCTACACACCAAAGTAGCACACGTCGAAATAAGGGTGCCAGGCACAGCTGCAGACAGGGTCACAGAGCGGACTCAACAGCAGGCCGCTCCCTTAAAGGGCCCCTCCCAGACACAGTTGCACTAAACAACACAAGATCCACAGAGCCGACAACTGGTTGCAGACCCTGTGTATGCAGCATGGATCCCCAGCTGCAGCAGCAGCAGCCAGAAGCCCTGGGCTAAGGGCTGCTGCACATGGTGACCATAGAGCCCCGCAGGGGCTGGAGAGAGAGCGTCTCTCAACCCCTCAGCTGACGGCCACCATGACAGACCCCGCTATTTCAATGTTGCGGGATGCGGATCGTCTACACGTGCCCTACTTCGACGTTCAACTTCAAAGTAGGGCGCTATTCCCATCCCCTCATGGGGTTAGCGGCTTTGACATCTCGCCGCCTAACGTAGATGTTAACATTGAAATAGCGCCCAACACGTGTAGCCGTGACGGGCGCTATTTCGAAGTTAGTGCCGCTGCTTCGAAGTAGCGTGCACGTGTAGACACGGCTATAGAGTTCCCAAGCTGCAACAGAATGAAACTGATGAATCTTAAATCTGATCTGTGCTGGAGATTTGTTTCAGTAGCTGTTGGCCAGCCTTCTGTGTACCTGAACTTGTTGCAGATTCCTGCTGTGGACAAGAGAGGTTCTTTGCACCAGTAGAGCTCACGCTAGTTTCAAGTGGATGCAAATCTCTTCCAGTTTAAATAGTGGGTTTGCTTGCCTGCACTCTAGATTTGCACTAGTGAGGGTTCACTGATGACTGGCCAGTGATCATGGTGAACAGGTAAATCTGCTTGTGGACTAGAGCTTATTAACCTTTGGTTGTAATAAATCTGGAGCTACTAGCTTGATGACTCAGGAAGACAACAGTGCATCATTAACAGCTCCTCTGCTCAGTGCTTTAACTTTTACTTTTGCCCTTTGTTTGCTTTTTTCAGTGAGTTTTCAATTACTCTAATTCCTCATAGGGCTTGTCTACACTAGCTCCCTACGTCGAAGGGAGCGTGGTAAGTAGGGTGTCGGGAGTTAATTAATTAAGTGCTGCGGTGTATATGCACCACTTCATTGAGCAAATTCTCCCCTGCAGCAACTTCGAAGTGCCGGCTCGTATGTAGCCACAGCTCGCCCGCCGGTACTTCGAAGTCCCTTTGCTCCTCAAAATTCTGACGAGTAAAGGGACTTTGAAGTACCCCAGGCATTTTGACGTTCCAGCGGGTGAGCCGGCACTTCGAAGTTTAACACTTCGTAGTTGCCGTGGGGGGGGAGTTTGCTTAATGAAGTGCTGCATATTCATCATAGCACTTCATTGATAAACTCCCAACACCCTACTTACCATCCTCCCTTCAAAGTAGGGAGGTAGTGTAGACAAGCCCATACTGATGCCAATTTAAATTAGTTTTGTAAGTACAGTAAAATTCCTTTAATCAGGCACATCCAGGAACGGACAGGTGCCAGATCACCAAATTTTCCGGACTATTGGACGTCACCATAACCCCCACGCCCTAGTTCAACCCACCCCCTCTGTCACAATTTACCACCCCGCCCGTCCCCAGCTTCTTCACCACCCCCTGCAACCCTCGCGTATCTTGAGGGACTACTGTGTGCTGGACCATAACATTTTGCCAGATCACCTCCGTAAATCGGGCTATTTTTGCCAGATTTTGAGCCATCAGGATTTCCTAGTCATCAGAGGCCGGATTAAAGGAATTTTACTGTAAATATTTCACACAAGCTTTGTTATTTTTATAATATTTACCAAAAATCTGCCTTAATGATCCACACATAGTTATGCAAAGTGTGTCTGACAGTTGGAGCGTAATGAAGGCATGAGAAGTTTATTGAAACATAGTTTTCTAATGGGATTTTGACAGGTGATTCAAATATAATTTTAAACAACTCAGTATTTAAAATAAAAACATTCAATATTTTGAAATTATTTTAAGCATTATAATGTTAAGAGTATAGCTTTCTTTGTCATTGTTGTACTTTTGCTGTGGTTCTTTAACACCGGGTAAACAGATTTGGGCTCGGTCTATAATTGAATAGGAGAACGTCAAAAAAAAAAAGGGGGGGAGCGGTATTTGAGATTCCTTGGGGGAGGCATCTTTTCACTTGGGATGGTACTGAACCAATTCCATATTGTTGGAAAGGACCACAGTTCTGAACATTTGTATCAATTAAGGATGTCTGAGCAGCTCTCATGAGAGTTAATTGGTGGTTCAGACAAATAGGCTATGTCTACGCTAGAGTGATCCTTTGAAAGAAGTTGTTCCAGAAGAGAGCTTTCGAAAAAACTTTTCAAAATATTGCATCCACACACAAAAAAAGCAGCTCAAAAGATCGATCCACTATTTCGATAGAGATCATCTATGCAGCCCCTGCACTTTTGAAAGAATGGGACAGGAATCGAAATCCAGTGCCATGAGGACTACCCTTTCTAAAGAAGGGCCTGCAGCAGGTCTACACACACACTTTTTTTTTATTAAAGAATCTTATGGAAAAAGGCGCTCTTCCTCATCTGGGAGAGGAAGAGGGATGCTGGAGAAAGGGCCGTGTGGAGCACATTTTGTGTGTAGACACTACACTTTTTTTCTTTTTTTGAAAAGTCGTGGCCTTTCTGAAAAAGAACTTGCTAGTGTAGATGCAGCCATACAGATTGAGCTAATCTTATTCTTCCTACCCATGACTAAATTTTCATTATGGTTCTGTTATACATAAAATAACTGTAGTAAATGAAGGGAAAACTAACTGCTTATATAATTTCCTGAATTCTTACATAATTGCTACATTTTATGCCATTTCATTTATGAAGAAGTGATGTCTATCTCAATACACAGTTCAGGGTTATTCTGGACCACAGCCTTCATGTTTGATTGATGTACAAATGCACTGTTGTGTGGCTTACCCGAGAAGTCAGAGAGCTTCACGTGTTCTTGTGCAACACATATCTCTGACTGTGAGGTTGTTTACTCTAGTAATTTCTGTAAAACTTTTGTCAGAGACAGGATGTGAAAAATACTTCCTGACCAATATAAATGTCACCAACAAAAGCACTGGTGTGGACAGTGCTATGTCACTGGGAGATGTTCTCCCACCAACATATTGCCACTAGTTGTTGGGGGTATTTAATTATGCCAGTGTGGAGAGCGCTCTCTCTCATCTACATAGAGTGTCTACAGTGGTGACTTCACAGTGGGGCAGCTGCATCAGTACAGATGTAAGCTGTAATGTCTGTAGTAGAGATGTAGTCCAAAGGACTACAACCCTGCTATTTTCATATGACTGCAATTTAATAAATGAATCAGTGGTATATAGAGGAGGTCACTGAAGCTAGTATATCATATGTAAGATATATCATTACAAAAAGATAAAATACCAAATGTCTGTATATTTCACACACACAATTTTTTTCCCTCTTTAATGATGAAATGTCTAAAAATGCTCCAGAGTTCTGGCAGACAAAATATGTGGCAGAATTAGCCATCTTTCCTCATTTATTCTATTTAGAAGAATAACGGTATTTTCTCTGCGTTACTTTTCCAGCCCCGTTAATTATTTTTGCAACTATTTTAAACTCTCATACTCTACAAACTTGGGCTGTTTTCCCTGAAAATAAGACTTCACTTACAGTTTGTAATTAAGTTAGTAGCCAAAATAATGTGGTGTTTAGACAATGCTTAACTTCATGTGAATTTTCCTGAGTAACAATAATTAAAAATTTAATAGATCTCAGAACATTTCACTATATTTTAAAATTAATTAGCATTTCCAGATTTCTTTGTAAAATTTTGCTGTCATCAGTTAAACTGTGTAATATTTAGAGAGGTGCTTCTTGAATACTTGCTTTTTTTCTGTTACAGAGGTAGCCACATAATGTTGATTAAATCATGGCTAGGCACATCAATTTTCTAAATTAAAATGACTACAGTGGTTTCAGCTCAAAAACTTAACAGAATTTGACCTATTGATTGTAATGTTATGCAAAAGCTCCTCTGAATTCAAATTGTATTTTATGTATCTATTTATTTCAATACTGTTGCAAGTTAACTTAAAATAGGATAATATTTAGAAATTCCTAAACACAAACTTCCTTATGCTTCTGGCTCTGTGATGGGACTTAATAAATTTTCTTGTGAGTTGTGCTAAACTCTCTGGCTATGTCTTATACAGTTCCCTTTCAAAAGGGGGATGCAAATGAGACAAATCAGAAATGCATATTAAGCACCAGTTTGCATATCTCATGCTTCATTTGCTTAATCACATTTTTGAAAGAAAAGCAGCAAAGTAGACGGGGTTCTTTTGAGATAAAACCCCATTTTCGATAGATAGCAGCCTTCTTCCTGGAAAAAAAAAATGAGAGGGAAGGGTACTTTCAAAAACACAGTTTTATTTCAAAAGAACCCCATCTACACCGCTGTTTTTCTTTCAAAAGACTTTTTGAATATGTGGTTATGCAAATGAAGTGTGAGATGTAAATTGGCACTTCATTTTGCATTTCTGGTTTGCCTCATTTGCGTTCACCCCTCAAAAGGTACTGTAATGTAGCTGTAGCCTCTGTTTGGGCAGATATTTTTAGGGATGAGACACACACAAAGTGGACTGGCAGCAGTGAATTATACTTACCCTTCTGGTGGAGTCTCACTTGCAGTAATCTTTTAAAGTGAGCTTTAAAAGAGAGGGAATTGTGCTTTTTATATTACATTTGCCTCTGATACTAGTATCTTTCTCTTCTTAATTTCAAGGACCCGACCTAGAGATGATATTCTCTCTAGACGTGAGAGATCAAAAGAAGCCAGCCCACTCAGATGGTCACCATCCAGAAGAAGATCGAGGTCTCCCATCCGCAGGAGATCTCGTTCACCACTCCGACGTAGCCGGTCTCCAAGAAGGAGAAGCAGGTCCCCTCGGAGGAGGTAAGCATATGTCCTCCAGTGGAACTTTTCAGTATTATCTAAATACAGGCCTGTTGGTCAAATTAGACAGAATAAAAATTAAATATTTTATTACGTCATTCATTACAACTCTGTGATGCATATCTCCTCCCTGCCCCCAAAAGGTATTACATTGGCAGAATCTTTTACTTATCTTTGCCTTTTTCAGATATTATCATGCTTAATGTTAGTTTAATTGTTAAAGCTTACTATTTTAAAGAGTTATGTGGTGCACCCATTTATGTATTTCAGTAAATATTATTTGGACATAATCAAGACTGACACTGATAGGAAAAAATACAGTACGATTTAGTTTGCTATACTTATGTTATTTTTCTTCTGTTCGACAGGGATAGAGGTCGGAGGAGTAGATCTCGACTTAGGAGGAGATCTAGGTCACGTGGTGCTCGTAGACGTAGAAGCAGAAGTAAAGTTAAGGAAGACAAATTTAAAGGAAGTCTTTCTGAAGGCATGAAGGCTGAGCAGGAATCCTCATCAGATGAGAAGTAAGAATGAATTTCTAGCAGGAGGGACAACAGATTTGCTGGGCCCTGGGCAAGAGGGAGGCGGGTGGGTGGGTGGGAGGGTGTGTTTGAGAGAGAGAAATGGCTCTACTTGCAGAAGGGGTGGGTCTGGGGATAGGCAGCCTTCAGTGGCGATTTAAAGAGGTCAGACTAACCTTTATCATCCCTTCTCCACTACTCCCTTGGCCCCCATCAGTTTGATTTCTAGTATGTCATGTCCCAAAAAGTAAAGAATTGGTCCACTAAAGGGGGGAATAAATTACTGAAAGCTTTTTGTGTCCATTTATGTAAAACAGCTGTAATAACCTTTTCTTTCATGTTAACCAAGGCCTTGACTCTTGCATGGTTTCAGTATTAATATATGTGGTAAACTGGTTTTGTGGTGATCAAAATCTTTTTGCATAGCTATAGAGACCTTGAAAACTACCTAGGAGTAGTGTCTAGTAGACACAAGAGGGCTCTGTTCCCAGTCCTGAGTTGCTACGTATCTTGGGCAAATTGCTTAGGTTATATCTACAGTAGAGACCTTGCAGCAGCACTGCTGAAGCTGCATTACTGTACAGTCTCCTGTGTAGCTGTTGTATGCCAATGGCAGGAGAGCTCTCCCGAAGGCATAATTAACGTGCCCAAATGGCAGTAGCTATATCAGTAGGTGAGTCTTCCCACCTACATAGCTCTATCCACACTGATTAGTTTTTTGGTGAAACACACCTGACTAACAAAAGATGTCTTGCTGTACATCAGTTTCTGTACCTCGTTTTTTTCCTCCAAATGAATAATAAGTTTAGAATATTACACCACAGGTGAGGCTCAGTAAATCATAAACTTTTGAGGCCCTCTGTTAAAAAGATATTTTTGTAGTCAGTGGTCCCTTTTAGAATTTCATATCCCTGGGCAGTATACTTTTTGTTATGTGAGCCAAGGTATGTGTTGTGAATGTGAGTGATCAGAAATCTACAAAATATTCCAGATGAGGTCTAACCAGTACCTTGTAAAATGGTGTTAATACTTCCTGTGTTTTGTATTTTAAATTGAATTGAAACCAGTAAATCCATGAAAAAATTAGGAATTGAATGAGTTGTTGATTTTCCTCTCAGTTCCAATTCTTGAAAACGTGAATGTTAAATATAATATTCCCCATAAGCTGAGCACTTGTGTGTGCCACCCAGCTGGTTACCAGAGCACCCACAGTAGGCAGCCTGTCTTTGTGAGGGAGAGAGTTGTGTAAAGGGTCTGAATTTCAGGTTATAAACTCTGTAGATCAGGGATTAAATCTTTTCTAAATTCTATGGAATCGTGTGTGTTTATGGTGTCATATAACTTACTCGTAGCCTTGAAGACTTTGATGTCGAAGAAGAAGATGAAGAAGCACTGATAGAGCAGAGGAGATTACAGAGACAAGCAATTGTGCAGGTATGGGACTGTATTAAAGCCATCAGACTATTGATATTGTCTGTGCATCCAGAGTAAAAATCTTTGGCCTTATTATTTCTTTTAATATGAAATTGGACACAGTGACATTTTTCAGGTTTACATTTCCATTAGTAAAGCGAAAGTTGCCAAAAATCTTCCACTAGTTTTTCAGTGTGGGTGTAAAAATATTGTCTGGGTTGAAACTTAACGTTTTTGGTACACACACTTATTTAAAACAAGCAACCTACACCCAAATGAGTAATTTTTGTGATAGTTGGCTTTTTTGGATTTTGTATAACTTAAATTACCATAAAATTGCATTACCATAGTAATTGCATTGAAGGATAAATCATACACTTATTTTCAGTTGTCTATAGCAGATACCAGAATGAACCTCAGGCTCAGAAATATTGACTGTAATCTGATTAGTGTAATTTGAAATCAAAGGGTTGTTTCCTGTGTAAGGATTTGGAAAGCTGTCCAAAATTGTTTTTAACTTCTGGGATAACCTGTAGTAAGAAGACACAAATTATATAATTTGGCCCCATGTCATTTAGAGCAGCTAAAGAAATTTACAAAAAATTATCCCTCAAACTACACATGAATTAGTTTGGGACAAACCACTATCCTGAGAATAACTTCATGAAGTTTCTTTGCAGAAATACAAGTACCTGACTGAAGACAGTAACATGTCTGTGCCATCTGAACCAAGCAGTCCTCAGAGCAGCACGCGTAGTCGTTCAAATTCACCAGATGATATTTTAGAACGTGTAGCTGCTGATGTTAAAGAGTATGAACGGGAAAATGTTGATACATTTGAGGCCTCTGTAAAAGCCAAACACAACCTCATGACAGTTGAACAGAATAATGGTAAGAATCTGAAATTTCATTGCGCAATTTAAAATGAAAAGTCTAATCTACATTGAAGGCATCTTTTGTTCAGATTTCTTACAATCATAATTTCAGATTTGTGAAGAAGTTAATTCATGAACTGAGCTCAAAAAGTCCAGAAAGTTATAGAATTGATCTGTTGAAATAAAATACTTGGTTATGGGATAATGTGAAAGTTTTTCACTGCAGCACTTACTGATTAACTGGTGATTAGGAACAAAGAGGAAGAACAGACATTAATGTCTTACTTTATATTGAAGAAGGAACTGTCAATTTATTTTATTTTAATATATTTTTGATATGTGACTCTTTCTTGGAAAATCGCAAATAATTTTCCTGATGGTTTCTCCCGCCGCCCCCCCTGCCCCCCCTTCCCTGTTTGGCAAAACTTATTTTAATTTCAGTCATTACCATTGAGGAATGTCTGAATTCAGACGTCTAAGTGTTTTAATGCAACAAAGTCAAAAGAAACTTTTACCAGGATTGTTGTATTTTGAGACACAAAATAATGACTTTTACAGGTGAAAGGATTTTTTTTTTTGTTCTTTGTTTCCAAAAAAAATTCTCAGCAATGTTGGCTTTAAAATAGTTTATATAGAACCAAGTCTGGCTCAGCAAGAGGAGTGAAAACAGGTCTACCCTGCTTCCTAGACACCCATCCCTGCATCCAGATCCGTGCCCTACTTGCTGAGCCCTCTACTTGAAACCTCATCCAGTATTTGAATCCCCCACTGAGCCCCAACCATCTTCACTTGGACCCTCTACTGAGTCCCATTACCCCTGCATCTGGAGTCCCCTGAACTAACCTCCAGTGCTTTCAGATCCACCTTGCACCCAGATTGTCATACACATAACCTGTGATCCCATGCCTGGTACCCTTCCACACTTGGACCCTGAAGGGCTGAATCTGCCTGCTCCATGTCTGGACAGGGGGCCAGAACTGGGTGTGTGCAGAAGACTCTGTACTTCTTGCTTGCTACTGTGGTGTGACTGGCATGGAGGGGTACAGCCCTGGGGTGTTTTTGAGAGAGGCCGAGTGTTTCTGAAGATCAGGTGCAGCCTGACCAAATCTGTGACCCATAGGAGAGAAGTACAGGGTGATCTCTATGTCCATTCAGCCACTGCTTTGCTGGAGCCTCCACATTTGTTTTTTGACAAATAAAATATGTGGAATTTTGCAGAATTTTTATTTTTGATGAACAGTTCCCTCAGGAGTAAACATGTTAACCAGGGCTGTGGTGCACACTTAGTTCTTTTGAGCAAGATTAAAGTACAACTCAGTTGTGCTAGCTGGTTTCAAGGCTTGGGTGCACCCTTTACCTCACAGATCACACACTACTTAAGGTGCATTTTGTTGAGGTTGGTATTTTACCAGTAGTCTATCCTAGCACTCTGCTGAACATTCTGAAAATATCTTGCCCTATTAATGTTTGTAGGGAGCACTGCCAAAAAATCACTTTCTTTAATACCAGTGTGAAAGAGGGACTTGTGTGGCAGAATTTAGCTCAGTCTTTATTTATAATCCAGATAGCAGTCTCAGTAGTGCTTCCTTGGTTTTTTTTTTTATAATTGATTAATGAAATATATTTTTCTAAAGCTCTGTGTAATTCTGCCAAATATTATTTATTGTGGTACAAAAATGTAGGAATTTTACATAGAGAATATGTTGTCTCAACTCTGGAAAACACTCCAAATGATCAATTTGCTTAAATAGAGGAGCTCAGTTAGAAGACACCCTGGCATACTTTTGCTTGCTGCACAATTAAAATACAAAATATATACAAAACACAAAACAAAAACTAAAGAGAAAACAGAGACAGGTAAAGTAATAGTCCTTAAAATTAAAAAGGGATAATTTTGCTTTAGGATTTCTGTTGTGGGTGTTACAAAAATAAAAACAAATTATGAAAGCCAGTTTTAAAAATTGCCCTATTTGTCACCCAAGTTAAATCTGTGTTTTGACTTCCTATAGAGGCAGGTTGATGTGTCATCGGGGACTAACAATTAGCTAGCACACACATGTGGGATGTAATGTATGTGGAGGTGAAGGGAGAAAGAGACTATATGAGAAGAGACATAATTTTTATGCTAGAAGATTAATATTTTGGATTTCTTATTTTGCATAAACAGCTTTTTTAAAAACTGTTTCATGCTCCTATATTTCTGATGTAAATATTACGCGGCAGTAGAAGTGTAAGGGGACACGAGATTTTACAGAATGTAAGTAATTTTGAAACTAAAATGAAATATTTGAGAAGTATGGTGAAGTGCTGTCTATCTCTTAATAGTGCTATCTGCTTGATTAAGGGACCAGTATTGCTTTCAAATTATTCAGATGCAGTCATCCATCTGTAAGGCAACTGGTGGTAGTCATGTGAGGCCTTGAAAATGCAGGATTTTATGGTAAAATGCTAGAGAAAGTTGGTTCCTTAAATCTGTTAGGGGTGCTTTTAATTTACTCTGAAAGATTAAGTTTATTCTAATTTAATATGTTGTTAAATATTTCCAGTTCTGTCTTCCTTGCTACATACCCTTAATTTATGTTTCTGTGATGATATCAACCTTATATATGGTGTTTGGTACATTAAAGATGATTAAAATGTTTCTTTTAAATAGATAAAATAGCATATGGGATTTTTAATCATTTTTAAAATCAAGATTTCTGTTTCTAGCTGTTGTCTGAGGTGAAGCCATGTGAAAGAAACTTCAAGGGAAGGAGGCTTTGGGGGTTTACCATTTTTAATAAAGTACCTCATTATTATTGGCGACAAAACAATTCTAAGTTGTATACTTAGTCTACAGGTTATCCATAGGAATGTATAGAATATAGCATATTTTTTTTCCTGTTTTGTGTATTGTTGGAAAGCCTTTACAGTTAAATCTTCAGTTGAAGTATTTGCACATGAAAGATTTTAACTTCTTTTGCATTTTTAAACACGGTTAATTATGCAAGAGAATATAAATTAAAGCACCATAATCTAGGAGACATAGGCTCTCTTATAACTAGTTGATAAGTTCAGTGCTATATAGTATAGATAGTATAGCTGGTAATATACCAGAATACCTCTATTTGTCGATAATTTGTGTTTTCAGTTTATTTCTTCATTTTTAAGTTGAGTAATGTAAATTTCCTTTTAAGGCTCCGCTCAGAAGAAGCTATTAGCTCCTGACATGTTCACAGAATCGGATGATATGTTTGCTGCATACTTTGATGTAGGTAATTTTAGAAAGATAATTTGTCCACATTATGTACTCATTGCTGTGTTATTAAACGGAAACTGTCAAGGTGTTTGTGCCTGAATA
Source organism: Carettochelys insculpta (assembly GCF_033958435.1). Classification (NCBI taxonomy): domain Eukaryota; kingdom Metazoa; phylum Chordata; order Testudines; family Carettochelyidae; genus Carettochelys; species Carettochelys insculpta. The sequence continues at coordinate 128,794,749 of NC_134138.1, read as the reverse complement.
AACAGGACTAGGTTTGTCATACTAATTGAGAAATGTGGTAGGCATCCTGGTAAGTGTCAAAGCTCAAGAAAAAGGTGATAGAATTGTTAGTCACAGGCTGGTTTTGTAGTTATGAAATTGCTTTTGGAAATATGCTGTAGGATTTAGTTACTCTACGATTACTTTGTTCTCCTTATAGGTTCAGGATGCTTTATTTTTTCATAATCATCATGACACTTTAAGTGGCACTTAGCATACTACAGTCTTTCATGTATGCTGTTGTCTTGGACTGCCCTGGTGATTTAATATTTAAAAGTAGAGTGGGTGCATCTGTAACAGCAAACTCCTCTCCTAACCTGAGATTCTGTGCAAACAATGTTAGATGCTTTGTGTGAGTTTGTTTTATATTACCTCCAAAAAACAATCATCATGATCCAGAATAACAACTCTTTCTGCACTTTTCCCTAGTCCTTAGTCCTTCTTCCAGGGGAAGGAGAGGGGAGATACCTGACCAGAACTGAGATCTTTTGTTTTCTGGGGTCCACCAGCCTCCTCTTCTTTCACTTTCTTCCAGTGCTTTGAAACTGTCCCCTCAGATAATGGGAAAATTAACTTCCCAAGGCCTGGTCTATGCTAACCCCTGCTATTGATTTAATCTATGTGAAGTTGATGTATTTACCAGGCATCTTGTGTTCAATAAGGTCTGTTGGGATTGCTGTCCTGTTGACGCCAGCTACTCTTCTTCTGGTGGAATACCAGTGTCAGTGGGCGACCACACAGAGATTGATTTATTTCATCTAAGCAGACTTGATAAATCAACAGGTGTTGGATTGATTGCTATAGTGTGCATTCCTGGTGTAGTGAAGACAATCCCCAAATCTGATCAAATAATTAAATGTTCCTCTCCTGTAGTGGAGAGTGGTATCTGGTTACTACTTGACTTAGAGTGCTGGCATCCAGCACTTTGTCAGAGCTTCCCATATAGCTAACATCAGTCGAGTCCTTAATGTTTTATCTCTCTCTCTCTCGCTCACTCTCACTCACACAATGTCTAATGGGATATCTGGGACTTGTCATGTTTATGTGTATATTCAGTGGCCCATCACTTAGGCCGAGTCTACACTAGCCCCCTCCTTTCAGAGGGGGCATGTTAATGAGGGACTTCGGAAGATGCTAATGAGGGGTTTCCATGAATATGCAGCGCCTCATTAGCATAATGGCAGCCATGCGGGATTCAAATGTGCCGCTTTTGAAATGCATGCCGCCTGTGTCGATGGGTGTCTTTTGGAAAGGACCCTCAGATTTCAAAAGACCCTTCTTCCCAAAACCAAAAGGGAAGAAGAGGCTTTCGAAATCAGAGTGTCTTTTCAAAAGGCCCGTCTACATGGGTGGCTGCATATTCATGGCAGCGTCTCATTAGCATCTTCTGAAATTGCTCATTAACATGCCCCCTCCGAAAGGAGGAGGGTTGTATAGACATGGCCTTACATGCAAACATCCCCAAAATGTGTGAGGGATTTTTTAAATGAAATAATATAAAAATCATGGAACTAATGATTCATATCAAATGTCATTCTTTAATTATCAGTGACATTGCTACAAAGGGATAGCGAAAAGCTATTGTAGTGCCACTCCATTAACAACAAAGTAAAACCCTTTAAAATAAAAAATAGGTAAAATTGGTAGGTAAATATTTTTATTTTCAAGCTTTGGAACCATTTATTTAAACTGGGGGAACAAGCTTTTTACATTGGGCCCCACTTTTTGTCCCTGAAATTGGCAGCCCTCCCTTTCTCCACCATATAAGGTAATCCAAGCTGATGGAAATTTTGGTTATGTTCATATATTTAAAAAAAGGCACATGTTGTAAGAAAATATGTAGAATGTGAAAACTCTATTAATAGGTATATAACTGTGAATACACATAAATAAAAACTAACATATTTCAACACTTCTAATGAGGTGGATGAGCCTGAAGCTTGGCAGCAAATTGGTACTGTGCACTGCCACTCCACCCCCCCACCCACTTTGCACACCCCTGATTTAAATACCAGCAATTATAGATAAAATACAGGAAAATATTTGATATTTCATTTACAACGGTTTTTAAGTGGATGACCGTTTTTGGATGGGAAATGCCTTGCAGAAACTGATACTTACATATTACTTGTACTTATCTTTTAATTTGTAGTCATTATAGTAATATCCACTATGAATGATTAATGTAGTCTGTGAAGTAAAAGGCAAATGAATTAAAAAAAAATGCAAGCATACTACCACCTTAGAATAGCCTGTGCTAATTTTGATAATATGTTTCAATTTTATTTCTCTTGGATCATTTGCTCATATATATATGTGTTTTTTGGTAAAATACTGAATTCAAAATAATATAGCATTTTGCTGTTAAAATGGTCCAGGAAGCTGGGGGAGAGATCACAAGCCTTCTGTATGCCTTACTCTTGATTTACTAAATTTTATTTATGGTAGTAATGAAATCATAACCATCTTTACTATTTAGTAGTGGTTCTAATGATATTTCTCCTCATAATTCTCATATTTGATGCATAAGGGATATTTTGTGTTTGAGACTTCCTTTCCTAAAGGTATGTTTTGAACTACAGAAATGTTGTAAAGTAGAATATTTGTTATAATGAGATGATAGATATTGAATGGATTTCTAGTTTTCATAAGCAAGTGTTAAGAAAAGTCACATTTGTATATAAAAATGCATTTCACATACAACAGAAAAGCTAATTGTCCACTTTCTTTCAGAGTGCTCGTCTTAGGGCTGCTGGTTTTGGAAAAGACTTCAAAGAAAACCCCAACCTCAGGGATAACTGGACTGATGCAGAAGGCTATTATCGTAAGTATTTTTTCATAACTTAGTTTATACTAGTGCGTAAAATAGGGTTGCTAACTGTAAAAGCACTGTATTGAAAAGATCTGCAGAATTGTTTTGAAATTGCATACCACAGTGCCATCACTTACCGTGGCTCACCCAATGCAGCTGCATATTTCTGCACTGTAGTGCTCTTGTCAAGCTGCTCACAGGTGTGTCACAGGATCCATCAGTCGAAATTAAAACCTATCCAAAGTTGTTTACAGCTGTGAGATCTCCCTCCGGAAGGAAGGGTTATGTCTGCACGCTTGCCATGATCTGAAACCAAGAAAAACAGCTTTCAGAGAACCTTGATGCCCATCGTGCTGTATTTGTCACCCAGGACTCAGAGTGGAAGCGCTTCAGTGAGCACATTTCTTCACTACTCAATGTTAAATTCATCAGCAGTTAAGAAAGACCAACTGAAATAGTTCTTGTAATGAGGTGAAATGGGCATGCAACTTCTAACCGTGTTTATTAAAAGATTCCTGACCCAGGGAAGCACAGGTCCCCACAATTTCCACAAAGCTAGGTACAAAGCACTATAGATTTGACACAATAATTGACTGCACTGTATATCCTTGTTTCCTTCATGATCGTACAGAAATTTTTTTTGTCAGTTATTCTACATGTTTACTTAGCTCAGTTTATCTTATTTCCTTCTTCATTTTCTTTCCTAGGTGTTAACATAGGTGAAGTTCTAGATAAACGTTACAATGTTTATGGTTACACTGGCCAGGGAGTTTTCAGTAACGTAGTGCGAGCCAGAGATATGGCGAGAGCAAACCAAGAAGTGGCAGTTAAAATAATCAGGAACAATGAACTTATGTAAGTCACGTTTTGTTAAATAGTAAACTAATGAGATTTGGAGCACTAAATATCTAGTCACGAAAGGTGGGGCTAATAATAATCATACTAATTATAAATATTTGGTAGTAGAGGAGTAAATTGACCTCCATGGAATGAATGTAAATTAGTTGCTGCTCTCTTGAGAACTGGAATCCTTTGCTGTGTAGTGCACATACTACAGTAAACAGTGTTATCTGGTATGGTTGCAGTACTGTGAATTTAAGTTCACTGCTTTTGTAATTTCTTTTCCTTTCTCCATGAAGGGAATTTGCAGTGTAAACCTCCCCAAGCTATTTTAACTTGGAGTTTTAAAATCTCTTACTTCTTATTTAAATTAATGGAGTAACATTGTTGTACTGAATCAAGACCATTAAAAAGTCGCTAAAATAAAATAGTTACAGTGGTGCTTTGATTAGTTCTTACATTATATTTAAATGTGAATCTGGGTATAAATTGAAATATTAAGTGAACTATTTTCATCATGCACAACCATTCAGCAGAAGATTTTCTAACCAGTATAGTACAGTTAATTAAATCAATATTATTTTGATTTATTTTTTTGAAGAGCAAATTTCTTAAACCTCAGTATTGAGCCAAGGCTCACAACCCTGTATGATAGGGCAAAATCTTACTTCAATTTCACTTATGGGAAAAGGAAGAGCGAAGTTTTATGTGTATATATGAACCACAGAAAGGTCAAGTAATTTGCCAAACACGATGTTAAAAATAAAACCAGGATTGATTCTCAGGTCCATGTTAACTATAAAATTGTTACTGTCCCCTCACGTTTTGAGAGCCAGACAACTTGATGCTCATGTTGCATGCGATGTGTTAGAATTTCAGTAAGTTCTGGGCCAAAAATGTTCTTTGTTTTTAGGCAAAAAACTGGTCTCAAAGAACTGGAATTTTTGAAGAAGCTCAATGATGCTGATCCTGATGACAAATTTCATTGTTTGCGATTGTTCAGGCATTTTTATCACAAACAACACCTTTGTTTGGTATTTGAACCACTCAGGTAAATTTAATGTTTACTGAATTGTATGTAAAAATGAAAGTAGATTTAAGTGCATTTTAATCTTTGGTACTCTTCATTTGAATTTCTTCTTTGCACCTGGACTTCATTCACATTCTGTTCTTTATATGTCAGCAAACTTAAGGCATGTGATACCCCACCCCCAAAAAAAAAATCTAGAACCACTTCACAGATACTCAGAGAAGTACAAAAACTCTTTCATGCCCAGCAGCCTTGGGATCAAGGGGTTACTGGATATTTGAATATTCTGGATAATAGAGAGGTATACCTAGCAATGTGTAACACTAAAGAAAAACAAAATTAGATCTTAAGACACAACGAAATGTATGCAGAGTACTTTATTTTCCAACAACAGTATTAATGTGAGCTGTAAACTTATACTGTATAGATTTGTGTTTACTTTCACTATACTGTACTTATGGAAAACATAACTAAAATTTACTTATGGTTAAAATGCTGGTTATTTGAGAGTTCTGTATAATAGAATGCTGGATATGAAAGAGTTTACTATACAACACTATTTTAATGTACTTAGAATGATAGTGTCTAGATGACATCTTGTCCATTACAATTAAAGAGAATTAAAAAGAGTTCATCCGTATTCGTGCCCTGAGTCCTGAAAGTTGGCAATTTTTATCACTATATTGTTCCTTCATAACATTCTTAGTTCTTTCTTCATTTGGGATCATTCTAGAAATTCATAGTGCATTCATATACTTTGAGTATATTTGGGGGCATGTTAACTGTGTGTACAGCTATATAGGATATGTTCAGAGAAAAACAATCAAAAGAGTGACTGGACCTTTAATTTTCCTGTAAAGTGGTATAAATGTTCAGGTTTCTTGTGCAAAGCTATATTCTGTACTTCATGACACCAGACTCATAAGTGTGTACTGTGCAGCTCTTTTTGGGTTACATTTCTACACCATACATGAAGATTTATCAAGAGTATTATGAATCCTGAGTATTGTATGCATATAGTCAGTTAATTTTCTGTGTATCCTTGGGCAAATGGTAATTGGGGTTCATGAAGCAATAATTGTACACTATGTTGGGATCTCTAGGGTACACCCTGGCACTGGGGTATTGGTGTGCCCTCTTAACTCTGCAGCCTAGGATCTCTCTCATAACTGGTGCCCTGACAAATTCACAGCCATACAGAATATATCATGGGCCATGAAAGCTGGTCTTTTGTGTGCTTTTTACCTTATACTACACACATTTCATGGGGGGAGGCCAGTGTTTCTCAATGGAGTTCTGACCTAAAAGGGAGACGCTTTCAGTGCTAGGCTTCTGGCCAGCTGCCACTGCTTTCCAGCTTCCCAGTTTGGAAGGTAGTGCCACGACCAGTAACTTTGCAAGCCTCCCCCACCAAACTTTTTTCTGTTAATACCCCAAAAGTTACAGCTGTTTGAAATTTCAGGTTTAAATAGGTGAAATCATGAAATTTACATCCTGTTGTCATGCAGTTGACCAAAATGTGCCGTGAATATGGTAGAGCCATGCTCATTAGGTTTTTCTAGTGACAAGCCGCAAATCACTCCAGACACAATTATCACTCAGAACAATAGCATATGGAGCCCCACACCCATCTAAGTTGCATGTACGCTCTCTGAGTTGCTCAAAGATCACACAGAGAATCACAGCAAATCTCCCAAGCTCTCAGCCTTGCACCCCAGGACTGTACCCTATTGCACTGGTCAGAAGCTTGACCAGTGTAAGTTCATTACGCAGTCTGCCGCCTTCCTCAATGTGGAGAGGACAGAAACTAGAGGTTGCAAGACTAGTTACAGGGAACAATGGTGACATTTCAGACTTACAGACTCCTTTAACAAACAATTTATGCTTATGCATCAATGTAAACGTGTTACATGGTTCTTTCCAAACATTCAGTACATGGTACAGTTCTACAGCTTTTGGTAGCAGCACCCCATTGGTTACAGCAGTCAGCGTGAGTAATCAGAACAAACCCATTGCAATTGTACATTTACATTGCTTTTTGGTATACCCCAACCATGGCTGAACCTCTTGGAGATTTAGGGCTAAATGACTGGGGCTTTCCTTTGCACAACCAAGTTCTTATCTTTCCCCTTGCCCCATGGGGTGGGAATCTGATTTCTCTGGGTGTGCCCTCCCCTCTAACAAGAGCTAGGCCATTAGTGATCCTCAGGAAGACCACCTCCTCCTGCTTTCTGAAAGTTGCGTTGTGAGTCCAACACAGAATCCCCATGAAGGAATCACTGCTCACCTCTTACTGTCCCACTAGGCCCACAGCTCCTTTGTCCTTCCACCGCCAACTTTTGCTTCCCCAGGGAATCAGAAGTGGGGTCAGTTACGAGAACATAAGTGTTTCCAGCATCTGAAGGTGAGGAACTGCTGGCCCTCTCCTGCCAGCGACCTGGATCAGGACTATACTCCTAGTATGCTGATCACACCCAGTTGCGTGGTTATCACAGGGCTGCTCCCATTCCCTTATAGCTTTCACTTTACCTGGACCAACTTCTGGTTCCTGAGAAACCTTTACACTGTCTGCTCCAGACCCTTGTAGAGCAGAGCCAGTGGTCTTACACTCAGGCAAGTCCTGGCCATCAGGAACTGAGACAAACTTCTCCCCAGACAAACTGCTGCCTTCTACAGACAAGCAACTTCCCTGCCCACTCTCATTTCCCTTGCTTCCGTTCCCTGCAAACATACTGGTTTACGTAAAAATATAAAACAGATTTATTTATAAAAAGGTAGAACTGAAGTGATAAGTGGTGTAGGGGAGAAAGGTCGTGGAAGATAAAAGGTAAGCATGTCATCTAAAACCTTATTACACCATGCACTATTTGAATCAAGCAGTTTTTCTCACCCACTGTTTATTGTGGGTAATAGAGTTTTTATTGCACAGGATTCTCCTTTAACTCTAGGGCTGGTCTTCTCAGTTCAAGTCTGTATTGCCAGCATTGTTGTTGCTACTTGTGTATGTAGGGCAGGAGAAGGTTAAAAACATAGTAACAGAGAAAGCTGTGCTAGTCTATATACTATCAAAACAAAAAAGCAGTAAAGTAGCACTTTAAAGACTAACAAAATAATTTATTAGGTGAGCTTTCGTGGGTCAGACCCACTTCTTCAGACCATAGCCATACTGTTCTGGTATGGCTATAGTCTGAAGAAGTGGGTCTGTCCCACAAAAGCCCACCTAATAAATTATTTTGTTAGTCTTTAAAGTGCTACTTTACTGCTTTTTTGTTTTAATAAAAATATGTCACTGTTCCCTATTTTATATCTTCAGTCTTTGTGCCTAGAAAACATTAGCCCGGACGTGCCATATGGGGTTTTGCTGAGTTATCAAGTTGAACAATCAATCCCTTATTGTGTAGTGCTTGGGTAGAGCTCTGACAGCATTGTGAATCCCTTGATTACAACTCCCCTGCTTACTAACAGTCATGATGCGCCCTGGTATTTGTCACCTCCTTTTTTGTCACTGGAGGCCTAACAGTGAACAACTCCCAAACTTACAACATATTTCAATAATGACCAAACAGCAAAATCTCATAGCTTAATACATACTAATGATATACATATTTTGACAGAACAGTGGTTTTCAGTGGATCGTGACCTTTCATATGATACCTTACTTAGTATGCTTAGTATGACACATTGCAACCACATATGAATGATGAATACGGGGTTTGCAAGATGCTAATTTGAGGTTCAGCCTGTCACAACAGGACTAATAAAGGATGTAGTTATCAGTGCACACAACAAATATTTTTGTCCTCTGTTTCTGTGCTGTGTTTGGCTTCCAATGGTCTCTTTGCTCTGGTAGTTTTATAAACATTAGCCAATCTGTTTACGTATGCCAAAAGCCAACAAGGCCGCCTCAACTTCTGTGTCTCTCCCAAGTTTCAGTCTTGTCAATATATTTTCCTGCCCTATTTTGCCCCTTCTACACACAGACCATACAGTTGTTGAGCAGCTATCATAGTTTTACACAAATAAGGCCCCCAGTGATGGAAGTAGTTGCATAACTGTTAGATAAGCATAGTCATGTCAGGAACTGTAAAGCATTTCTTGCAGTGGTTGGCTGAAATTTTCTATTTTGTAGGCTGATGACAAGGAATTTGTTTCAGGTTGGTCTGATTTGGGTAATCTCTTCCTAATGCCTAAAAGAGAACTGGTTTTTGTACATAAAAATTGATGTTTAAAATAGGAATACACTATTTTTTGTTTAATATTTTTCCCATCATTTTTGTATCTATAACTAGTATGAATTTACGAGAGGTACTGAAAAAGTATGGAAAGGATGTCGGTCTCCACATTAAAGCTGTACGATCCTACAGCCAGCAGTTGTTCCTGGCATTAAAACTACTCAAAAGATGTAACATCCTACATGCTGATATTAAACCAGACAATATTTTGGTAAGTAATATTTAACATGATAAGACAGCGTGTACAAAAGACATGTATGTTTAAATTCAGATAACATTTTCAAAATGCAAATTTTTTCATCCTTTGCTCTCAAAAGAAGATTCTGATTTTGTATTAAGACAAATTCTAATGATCATGGTAAAATGAGTAAATAGGAAAATAAGTAATACAGGTGAATATTCTAGGTTTTTAATTAAAAAGCTCTAACAGTCATAACCAAGACCCTGGGATTTTAACCTTCAAACCAACAGCCACTGCCCAAATTCCCCTTCATGTTGTATTTATACATCTTCTAAAAAGAGGGCTTTAGCACTGCAAAGTAAGGAAGCACCCTTTCTGAGAGGAAGGATTTGGCTTCTTTTGAAATAATGGTAGAAAATGTTCCCCTTTTGTGAGGTTGCTAACAGACATGTATGCTGCAAGAGCCAAATGTGCTAGACAGCTCTACGTTGACATAATTCCATTTGTTTATATGTAGTGAGTAGAAGAGACTCCTTAAACTCTTTCCTGTACTGGCAGCAGAGGATAGGCACAGTATCATGGGAGTTAAACACCATAATGTGGGTTGCTTCTGGTTCACTTAATGCTTCTGGTTCACTTGAGCTACGTGACAGATTAAAATCCTAGAGAATCTAAGCTTTCAGTTACTTAAAAATGTAAAGCAGTCCTATACAACCTTAGAGACTAACAAATTTATTAGGTCATGAGCTTTCATGAGTAAGATCCAGTTCTTCAGATGCTTACTCACAAAAACTAATTTGTTAGTGTCTAAGGCAGTGCTTTTAACTAGTGTGCCATGAGAACTGTCCAAGTGAGCAGTGAAATTTTGTCCAGTTCCCCTCCCTGTGGCTCTTTGCAGAGCCACCACATGGGGGGAGGGGGGGAAGAGTCCCAGCTGCCTGAGTCCCAGCTGGCACGGGGTCTGTCCATCTGTCCTATCCCCCACCCTCTGGGGGTGAGGGAAAATGCTAACCCTGCCCGATCCTGTTCGTGCCAGGAGGCATCTGAAATGCTGCTTCCTGTCCCAGATGAGCTGGCAGGGCGCCCGCCCCCACTCTAGCAAGGAGAAGGGAGGGAGTATGAGTGGGCGCCTGTTGGATCTAGAACACGGTTTAAATGCTGTGTCCTGGCTCCAGTGGGCTGGCAGGTAGGGGAGCCTGCTTTCAGTGGTTGCTCATTTACTCAAAATCCCTAGCATGGCATTGGAGCAAATTTTCAAAATGTTTCTATGCTCATTGTATAACATTGTGTATCTCTGGTGGATTTGAAACATGAATGCATTTGATCCTTGTTTAGCTTGCAAACTATATTGCAAACCTCAATATTAAGACTTTAACCATAGTATATGTAAGCAAATGTGATGTTTATGAGCAATGGATTCAGCTGAAAAAGTGGGTGTGCCATGGAACTGTCTCATTGAAGCGTGTTGTGTTGCTGAAAAGGTTGGAAACTGAAAGGTTGATTGCTCTAAGCTACTATAGGACTCTTGTGAAGCTACATAGCCATCCCTCTGAAGGTTAAAAATGTAAGTTTTTGATTGTTTTGGTTATGAAAATAACGTAAGTATGAACCTAATTTAAGCAATTAACTGTCTTGAGTGGGCATCAATTTGAAACAGTATCTGAGACTCAGTAACTCCCTGTTAGCCTTCATTAATCTTATTGGGGTGTTAATGCTAAAACAGTGGTTCTCAGACTTCACTGCGGTGCAGGCTTCTTTGAGAACAAAAATTATTGCATGACCCTTTTGGGGGGTGGGGGAGACCAAAGCGTGAGCTCACTTGAACCCCACTGCCCTGAGCAGGGAGGGGGGCAAAGCTGAAATCCAAGGGCTTCATGTATGGTTATTAAAGAGTGATTAATTTGTTAACTGAGTAACAGCCAAAATTTGTCACTCACTTGGTTTATTACCCTCCCCGCACCCTGATGCTCTGCATTTAAAAGGCTGATCCGGCACACAGGCTGGTTCAGATTCTGTCCCCACTGTGGGGATCAGGCTCTTCCTCTTTTCCCTGTCGCTCTGCATTTAAATAAGAGCCAGATCTCCACAGTGGGGACAGAAGCTGAGCCAGCCTGTGTGCTGGTTCAGCCTTTTTAAATGCAGAGCAGTACTGGGAGAAACTGGCTGATCCCAGGCTATGAGCAACCGGTAGCACTAAACAATAAGCATATACTTATCAGTTACTTATGTAACCAGATACTCTGTTACATCCCTAGCTTCAGCCCCAGGGAGCAGGGTCTGTAACCTGAACTCCACTACCAAGAACTGAAGTGCTTGAGCTTTGGACCTAGGCATCGAGGCTTGCCTTTCAGCCTTGGGCCCCAGTAAGTCTAACGCCAACCATAGTGATCACATTAAAATGGAATTATGACCCCCTTTGGGATCCTGACCTGCATTTTGGAGAACCACTTTGTCAGATTCATGAAGTGGAAACTACATTTTGGAAGAGATCTGTGCAAAGATGGAAGTGTTACATTAGCTCTGGTCCTCCGCATAGTAATAAGGCTAATTCAGTAGGGGTGGCTGTGGCCCACTCCCAACCATTGATAAGAAGGTGAGAATACCAAAAGGGGAGAAATTACTTTTTGTAGTGAGCTAGCCACTCCTAGTCTCTGTTCCAGGGGTGGGGACCCTCCTGCTCATGGGCAGGCTCTGGCCCATGGCTAGCTTTGATCCAGCTTACAAAGCTTGGGGCTCCCTGAGAACTGGTGCTCTGGCCATTCATGGGGAGGCAAGTGACCTGCTGCTAAGGTTGAGGGGAGCCCCAGTTCTCACAGGCCAGATTAAAGCAAGCCACAGTCGGTGTCTGACCAACAGGTGCTGCAATGGAATAGCAGCACAGGGAAGCTGTGTCCTCTGTGCTGCTTGCAGGCTCCACCTTGTCATTGGTTGAGAGTGTTAGCCAGTGGGAGTGACAGGGACAGAGCCTTCCCTCAGATATCAGTGTGGAGCCATCTGTGCCCTTCTCCACTACCAGAGTTGCACTACCAGATAGGTGCCTCCACCCCAGCCTGCTTCTGCACTACACCTTCTGCCAAGATTCCCTCGGGCACCCTCCCTCCCACCCATGTCCCCACCTTGCTCCTGCACCATACCTTCTGCATCCCACTTCACTTCTGCACTCTGCTGTCTGCTGAGACCCTGCACCCCGAGTCTCGTGCCCCATAGTCCCCTCCCACATACTGAAGCATCATTTTGGGCCCCACCTCCCCAAGCCTTGCTCTGGGGCCTCAGAAGAGTTAATACAGCTCCAGGAAGAAGTAGTGAGTCTTGGTGTCTTCCCTGCCCACCTTCCCATGGGTTTGGAGTGTGAGGGTGACCCTGGTGCCACAAGTTACATGAGAGTGGTGAGTATCTTTTTTTCCCCTGCAGGACACATCCATGAGGTGTATTGTTTTGGTTGCTTCTCACTTGCACGGGGCCCTTGACCCAATAAAGGTTCCCCACTCCTGTTGTATTCTGTCCATTGTGATTGTATCAAGTTTGCTTATGAATTCCAGCTTTGCAGTTTCATGCTGCATCTGTTTTAGAAGTTTTTTTGCTTATGTCTGGCAACTTTCAACTTAATATGGACACTCCCACCTTTGTGCGCGTGCGTCCCCGCCAAACTGTAGTTGCCACTTCATGCATCTGACAAAGTGTGTTCCAGCCCACAAAATCTTATGCCCAAATATATTTCTTAATTTTTAAGGTGCCACAGGACGTCTCGTTGTTTTTGATGAAACAGACTTAACACAGCTATCGCTCTGAAGTTTGAGAACTGCTGCTCTAAAGTGTAATCGTGACATTTTAAATATTAACATTAATTATTTAAGTGCTGATCACTTTAGTGGGTGGGAAGGGGCGGTTGGAATAAAACTCAATGTGAATTTGGAGTTGCTTTAGGGAAGGACATGCAGGGGGTAGAAAGAAAGAATAAAAGAATGGGAAGGTTGAGAAACAAAATTAAGGGAAAATAAGGACATAAGTAGGTTTAAAAGTGAGCTTATAGTTTCATGGACGGATTCTGGGTAGAACAATAAAATACTCAGCAAATAATAAAGCATAGCGGAAAGTTCAGTAAGTAAAAACATCTGAGCTATGTGGAAATCACTGTTTGAAGGATATATGTAGTCTTAAATTTATACTCTGGCTTTTTTTTTAAAAAAAGGTCGGGGCAGGGCAAGCCAAATTTGTATATAGTATAACTCCCTTGAAGCCACCAGTAACCAATATGGCTCTCCTATTTTTAAAAAAAAAAAACTGTTAGAAAGCTGTTTTTAGTAGTCAAGTTAACATTGCACTGGCGGTTTTCAACCTTTTTTCATTTGCAGATGACTAAAAATTTTAAATGGAAGTATAGAGCCGTTTGGAAACTTTAGACATACTCTGTAGTTCCCCGTTAATTAAATGTTGAAAGTCACCATTCTGCACTACAAACTTGTGTCACTACAACTGAAAGTCAGGGATGTGGAAAATCCCTGAGTGATGTAGTTATACCGGTCTACTCCCAGTGGAGGCAGTGCATTGTCAACTGGAGGATTTCAGTGTCAACTGGAGTATCTATGCTGATGGGAGAAGCAGTCTCCCATCAGCATAGATAATGTATTCACTCAGTAATAGGTCTGTGCTATCAGTGAAGTAGACAAACCTTAAGGCACAAGTAGGGTTCTCCCCTTCCAGTTCTGAAGCTTGCATGCATGGAAAATCCAGTTGGCCTAATTATCTTGTTTAATTTAGTATTCGAAGAGATTAATCTTTTCTTAAGTGACTGTATTAGAGATATATCATCTCTCACTCTGGCTGAACTATGTTACAATAACGTAGCTCTTCTCAAATACATTTTTAAAAATAAAATATATTAAGTTACAATCCCCTGAAGGAAATCTCCATTGTTCCTCATTAATGTTTTCTGAGGTAAGAAGTCTGACTAATTTAAACTGATGGATGGCTTCCCTCTATTCTGTTGAAAGCATCAACTAAGAAATAATTTGGGTGCTTAGAAACATGACTTTTAATAGCATTATGAAGTCTTGCAATAATAAAGAGATTAGGTTAAATGGAAGAGGTTCAAAAACTTTGTATACACCAGGGTTTCACTTTATATAGGTATACAACATGGGTCAAGATTACGTTTCAGAAGGGTCACTGTCTGGGCTGGGCAGCTCCACAGGTGGCTATTGAGAACCACTTCAGGAGTATGAATGGTTTCTTAACTTAATTGGATTAACAACCATCAGGCAGTTAAGCTAGTCAATTAAATTGAGAACCACTTCAGCTGCAGGGCAGAGAACTGCATACCTGAGGAGCAGCGCCCAGCTCAGGTAAGGTGGGGGCCTGAGTCTGTGGTTGGGGGGGAGGACAGAGCTGATCAGCTCCCCATCTTCCAGCTTCTGCAGGAGATGGAGTCCTCACAGACCCCAGCAGGGTTCCCACAGCTGGCGCTGCCACCTGGGACTCCTTGCCCCAGCTGGCTTCCAGCTGCGCGTTCCCCTGTGCCTCCCCCAGCTCCCTCCAGCCTGTGAGTGACTCTTTGTCCCTGAGTGAGACACCCTTATCCCTCTTCAGCCCCTGAGAGACTCTTAGCCCTTGGCGTGCGACTCCTCTAGCCCCCTCCAGCCCAGTGTGTGACTCGTCGAGGCCCTGAGTGTGACTTCCCAAGTCCCTGATTGTGAGGTTTAAGCTGTGGGGGAGCAGTTTGGTGGTGAGTCTCTTTCCACCACCACAACTCTGATTAACTATAGTAAATGTAGTGTTGTTATTTGATTAATATATTCCCCTTTTCTGTGAAATAACTATTATGATTATATAAACATAAGGGGGCACAATTTTATATTCTTGCCTCGGGTGTAAAATTAGCTAGTTACGGCTCAGCTCTTCCCCCTTCTCCTCCCCCCCCATTTTTTTTAACTGCCTTGGGTCACCAAGTCTTCCTGAATTGTCAAAATGGGTCCCTGTCTGGGAAAGGTTGGGGACCACTGGTCTACATTATACAGCTTTTAGCAACACAGTTGTGTTGCTAAAAGTGGGACACTCTAACTGCTTTTTGTCAGCATTTTTCCAGCAAAATACTTTCACCCCCAGTGAACAGCATTTGCATTGTTCACAGGTGAACTGTTCACGTTGCCACTTGCTGTGACATTTGTCTTGGGGGATGGGTAGCAACTCTGAATGACAGAAGTTCTGTCATTCACTTGCCAATGTAGACATAGCCTAGCTCTCCATATAAGTATCTGGAAACCAGTTTAAGTTCTGAGATTGACAGGTTATATCCTATTTTAAGGTTCAGTTAGGACTTTTTTTCCATGTTTCACACAAAGTTAGAGCAGCTTGGGCAGCAGATTCCAGCCTTTCTCACCAGGTGTCATTCTTATTGTGTGTACTGCAGAAATCTTAAACATGCTGCTCTTTGACACATTCGTCTGTGATTTTAATATTTTTGATCAATCATGTTAACTCATTGTTTTTGCTTGGCTCGTGCATTTGATATATAGTAAAAGTAGACAGAAAGTGTAACTGTTATTTAATAGTCTCAGTTTGACTTATTTTACAGTGGCTTATAGACAAATTCATTAGTAAAAGTGAATTTTAAATTCTGCAGCTTTTTATGACATAGTGCCATTCCTTGTCATTTCAAGGTGAAAAGAGTATTACAGTGTTCTTAGAATACAAGGAGCCAAGACAGAGATGAACAAATATTAAATTTACTTCAGAGGGTTACTGGATGATTTGATACTGTCTTGTTACTCATGTAAGACAGTTTATGTGCTGTCACGGCATACATTACAATCTATGTACTGTCAGACTGCCAATAAAGTTTTATTTATTTTGCAGGTGAACGAATCTAAAACCATATTAAAGCTTTGTGATTTTGGATCAGCTTCACATGTTGCAGATAATGATATCACACCATATCTCGTTAGTAGATTTTATCGAGCTCCCGAAATTAGTAAGTTTATCTGATGCATTTCTTTATGCGTTTACATTATGTAAATACTTAACTGGTAATTATCGTATCTGGTCATATGTATTTTGAACATTGATGCTTCAGACAAAATTAAAAGCTACAATCAAAGTTAAAACTCTGAAAGTAGCCAGTCCCGTGATCTAGCAGTAGCAGAACACAGTAGCATCTGCTGAAAGAGAGCTTCAGATGCTCTTTGTTTGGACTTAGTCTGGTGTAGATGTAGGCCATTGCCGAAGCAGTAACACCGAATTTCATGAGCAGAAGCTCATATGACATTCCGAAAGGGAGGGGTGATTTTGGTTGGCAGTTTTCATTGTTTTTGGCTAGGGAAGGTTTTAGTTAAAGCCCACTATTAGGGGAAAGTAGAAAAACTTTCATCCTCTTTCTTTTTTCGCTTTACTGTTCTTAGGAATATGAATCTTAAGGTAACTCCTAAATCCAGGTTTTCAGTATCTGTTTGCTCTTGTGGCATTTTGTGTTTATACTTGATTTTGTGATATTAACTGGTTAAATCAGAAGACTTTTTTGTTTCAGTTATAGGCAAAATCTATGACTATGGTATAGATATGTGGTCTGTAGGCTGCACGTTATATGAACTTTATACAGGAAAAATATTGTTTCCTGGCAAAACCAATAACCATATGTTGAAACTTGCCATGGACCTCAAAGGAAAAATGCCAAACAAGGTAAGAAATATATAAATTGTTTAAAATCTCACAAGAAATTGCAGTAATGAACATCATAATAAACACTGAATTCTGTCTGCCTTTTTATGATATGTCCTCTATTAATTGCCATCATATAACAATCTTTTGACTTTTGAATTTGATTATAAATGTTATGATGCAAAAGTACTTCTGTTTTATAGACTGTGTTAAATGAAAGCAGAAACCTCTTTTATACACTGACCTGAAAATATAAAGCATGTAAGTAAATAGAAGATAACTGTGTGTTACCCAACTGGTTCGAATGACTTTTTGTTCAGTCTAATGTTGGCAGAAGCCAGCAGTAAGATGTATCATGTACCTGTTCTTTCATTTGCTTGGAAACATCAGGCATTGGTCACTAATGGAGGGCAGGATACTGGGCTGGATGGACCATCGGTCTTGACCCAGTATGGCTGTTCTTATATTCTAGTAATTTCTCACTGTTGTCTGAAGGAGTGTTAAAGTGTTAAATAATACGTTATCATAAACTCTTGTTTAGCCAGTATTTGAGTAACTAGTAACTTAGAGTCGAGTAGCTCTGGTCAGGGAAGGGAGCGGAGGGGAACGTGGTGAGAGTAGAGAGGCCTGCCAGTTGCACGCACAGGCAGCAGGCTTCAGTGCTCTCTCCATCCCTGTCCCTGGCAGTGGCTACAAGATGCATTGTTAATAAGCTGGCAACAATAAAATCTCATTGGTTTAGTTGGAAGTGACTCTCCTAAAGGGACATTTAGATGGTAACTGACAAACCTCACATCTGGGCATCCTGTTCCCTAAAGAAATTAAAAACAGACCTGCTTAATCTAGCCCCATTAATCATGTAGTTAGCTAACAATTTAAATAGATAACAGGCATGACTTCTCTCCTCTGAACCAGACGCCTGCCTGCTTCCAGCATGGGCTCTGCAGCAATCTGCCTGCTCTTAAAAGGGAAAGCTGGGTGCCAGGGTGGCCCACTCTGTGGAGCTGGCTGCAGCTCCCCCCTGCAGTGCCACCCCTCCTCTTGCCCCGAGGGGTTCCACCTTGGAGGGTTTTTCAGAGCCCTGGCGGATGGGAGATGACAGCTGCAGCCTCCTCCTGCCCAGGCCCAGACCAGTCCTACAACCCAGCACAGAGCCATGAAGTAAAGTACAAGGAGCCGGAACTGGGATTTGTGTACAGAGCATGAGCAATGCCCTGCCCTGTGGGGGAGATCCCACTCAGCACTGCCCGGCATCCCTCCCTGCTGCATGTGAGTGCAACTGTCAGAGTCCTCTGCACTCCTGCCTAGAATATTTGATTATCTGGCAAGATTTTACTGTACTATAAGTCAGTAGATGTAATCTTCCCTTACGGTCTGAATCTAAAATCTGAAATTTTCAAGATAAAGAACTTTACAAAACTCTTGCTCTGTTATTTTCAGATGATCCGAAAAGGTGTGTTCAAAGATCAGCACTTTGATCAAAATCTCAACTTCATGTATATAGAAGTAGACAAAGTAACAGAACGGGTAAGTCTTAAATGACCTAACTGAGCTGTCATTCTTTTAAAAAAGTGTTGTTGTTGTTGTTTTAACTGTAACAACATTTGTTATGAAATTCAGTAAATAGGTATGTCTTAGCTAGTACCAAGACATCTTGTGAAGGCTATTTAAAATCTTTTTTTTCCTTGTAGCAGAATGCATGCAGTTTATTGTGATTGGTTAAAATATGTTTTAGCAAACAAGGAAGTTTTGGGTTTGCCTGTTAATTTAATAAAAAAAAGCTGGTAATTCTCAATCGTAAATTGAGTACATTCTTCATATAACATACCCTTGTATAAAATTAGCTTGAAATTATGAATAAATGTTAAAGATGCTGTCTTCCTTTCATTAAAATTAAAAACCCGCAATTTCCAGGTGAAATGTTTTTCTCTGCTCTACACTACAGAGTTAGATCAACAACAAGGTAGCTTATGTCAACCTAGATGTGTAAATGTCTATCCTGACTTTTGCGCTCTCTGACATCGCTGCCCCACTATGCCATCTCCACAAGAAGCATAGAGTCAGTGTTGATGTAGTTAGGTCAACATAATGTCAGTATAAGCACGGTGTTGCTTATATCGACATTTATTGAGTTTGAGAAGCCATAACACAATGCCACATAACTGCCACTACAGTTGGTACAAGCACTCCTGGTGAGGACACACATCAGTGACAGAAGGAATGCACTGTGGACTGTAAAAGCAGTTTTAATGACTGTATGTCAGTGTAAGCGGCTGACCTAATTTCATAGTGCAAACATACCCTCAGGGCATGTACGGGCCAAATTTGACCCATGGCCCGGCAGGCGCCTCAGGTGGGCTCCCTGCCTTCCCCACCCCTGCAGACTGTTCAAAGCTGACATCTGGATGTGCTCTACGTGCTGTGAGCCCCTGCCAGGAAGGGGAAAACTGGGCTTTGTGTGCTGCCCCCCAACCCCCAGCACAATCTCACAGCTCCTGTTAGTCAGTTTCCAGCCAATGGGAGTTGTCTTGGCCATCCTTGTTTCCCAGGTAGTATGCAATGCATCTCAGTCCCCTGGCGGGGCAGGTGTGTGTGTTTAAATATGTGTGTGTATATACATATGGAGATACACATCCCACAGAACTGGAAGGGACCTCAGGAAGTCATCAAGTCCAGTCCCCTGCCCTCTTGGCAGGGCCAAGCACCATCCCAGACAGTTTTTTTTTTTTTTTTTTTTTAAATCTATTTGCCCCAGATCCCTAAATGGCCTCAAGGACTGAACTCACAACCCTGGGTTTAGCAGGCCAGTGTTCAAACCACTGAACTATCCCTTCCCCTGCAGCGCACATGGCCCTCCACAGTCGGCTGCTTTGAGTGGTATGCAGGGCATGGAAGTCAGGGAGCCTGCCTGAAGGTCACATTGAAATGCTGTCTGGGAATCATCTAGATAAATGCCTCCTAGCCAGAGCCTGCAGTGGCACCCCAGCCCCTCCCAAGCCCCAAGCCTCTGCTTCCCCTCCTGTACCCTGTCGTCAGAGTGCAAACTCTCAGCACCCCTGTTCTTGCATCTATACTCCCTCTGCAACCCTGCACCCCCAGTACTTTGCCCCTGGACACAACCTTCTCCTTCACCCAAATTTCCTCCCAGACCCCACATCCTCTCATGTTCCCCATTCTGGTACGCTGTGGGCTCCCTTCTGCACCCAACCTCTGTCCCAGACCCCATACCTCCATTGATGATATGGAGGAGTACAGCTGTTAACAAACTCTTGAAGTCCCTCCCTCCCCCAACCCCATGAAAAATTGTTTCCAACCCCTAGCTTGGGAATTATGTTTACCATTGCAACATTAGAGTGCATGCTAAGGATACAGCACATTAGCAAGTATAGAACATGCTGTCTCATTTAGAATTCTCAGTATTGTAATCCAGTGAGTCTCAAATGTAGAGAAACACATCTTAAATGAGATGTGCAAGAAATGAATGTATTTGGCGTAAAACACGTGCATTAACTTTCAATTTTCAGTATTTCTTTAAATAGCATTTATAGTAATGAGCACTAAAATACTGAATTTGCATTGGGCAGAAGTAAATTTAAGAGGGATAACAGCAGAGAGTATTCTACCTAATTGAAAGATGTATTTGCATTTGCGTACTTAGTTGTTTTATTAACCATGCTAGTTTATAAGGAAGTAAATGTTGATTGCGCTTTTTATATTAGGAAAAAGTTACTGTCATGAGCACCATTAATCCAACCAAGGACCTGTTAGCAGACTTGATTGGTTGCCAACGACTCCCTGAAGATCAGCGGAAAAAAGTACACCAGCTAAAGGACTTGTTGGACCAGATCCTAATGTTAGACCCAGCCAAACGGATTAGCATCAACCAGGCTCTGCAACACGCCTTCATCCAGGAAAAAATTTAAATCAGATGAAGAAATTCAAAGGGTTTGACTAGTTAAGATACAAAGACTGAAGAAATTTCTCAGCAGTTTATTAATGTATATAAACATAAATATTTCCCCTGCAAAGTTGAGGAAGAATGATATATTTGAATTAACACCAAGGCTGATATTTCTTTTAGAAATGTTAGAGTAATTCTGTTTGTGTCTATGTGAAAATTTTCACTGTAGAACTGTTTTAATTGCCAAGACTGCACAAAAGTACAATGCTAATGTATATGGTTGCAGTTCACATATTATAAAGAAAAAAAAAAGCTTGTTATAAAAAGAACAGTAATACTGGGTGGTTGATTTGTTTTTAGCAGACTTGGCTTCATTTTTGTCTTTAAAAAATGGCCAGCATAAATGCTGTTTATATTCACATTTTCCTAGGTATGTGTGTGCAGGCCACAGCAGCATGCCCTTGGTGTAGTCAGTGCCGAAGGGGGTCTGTTCCTTCTTGAGCCTGCCTGCAGGGATGGTCTCCTCTTTTAAAGCAGGTTGTGTACAACTTTCAGTACACTGAAGGTAAGCTAAACCATCAACATCACCGGTGTTTAAGATGTTATTTTACTGGAACAACTGACAAATGAGAGACAATAGCTTTATGGCAGAATTCGCTGCATGTTTGATAAATAATGTTGTTTTCTTTTCTGGCATTGCAACTGTGGCATAGTTACGATTTCTGTTCCTTTCATCACATTAAAAATTTGGAGAATGCGCACTTGATGGGTAGAGCGCCTTCAGTGTACTGTTATTATTACTTTAATTTTTTTTAATCAACTTGCTATAGACTTTGTATACAATTTGTTAAATATAGTTCACTATGACATAGAACCAATACTTACAGATGAGTTTTCATTTACTAATTACATATGTTGAGATCTGATTCTGAAAGACCTGATATCTAAAGGACAGACAGACAACATAATGAAATTTTTAACTATTTGTATGTCATTTTGAAAGTGTACTGCTTTATGCTAAAAGTGTTTCATTTGTTCATTGTTTTCATTATTTGTGATCATGTTGTCTTTCAATACAGGCATAAACCTTCCACTCTTGAACAAAGCAGCTGCTTTTTAAAAGCGGTAATTGCTTCTTTACCTTTTATTTCTTTTGTAAATGAAGCTTTTCTTTAAGAAATGTGACAAAGTGTTGTCTCTTGCATAAAACAGTTGACACTCACTTATTGTAAAGTGAAGATTGTTCTGCTGCATGTAAAGTGGACCATGCAGATTTCTGTATGTTTTCAGTATGCATCATTAGATAATAAAGTCTTTTGTGACCAAGGCATTTGTAGCCATTTTTAAAAGATTTTGTCTTCAATGCTGGTAAATCAGGTAATACGTAAGAAGAAACCTTTCATTTTTCTGTAAATCCTTTAATTAAAGGGATTAATCAGTTAAGATCTTTGGAAGACGATATTAGATTACATTAAGTAGATCTCTAATTATCATCATTGTAAAAAATAAAACCAAAAACCTACAGATACTGTCTATCTGCTTTCATTGTTATGAAATTATTCCTGTAGGATTTATGATTGAATTCAGGCTTTAACTAATGTTTATGCTGTTTTTCTCACTTTTCCTTTTGATGGTGCTGAAAGAGAGAAAGGAAAGCGAGGCACAGGCCACTCAACGCCTACTCCATGGGTCTGATTTGATGAGACACCAACTTCACCTTCCTAACAAGGTTATTTCTGACAGCATGTGTAGATAAACATTTAGCAGCAAGTTAAAAATACTTTGAAACATTTGAGTTAGGTATGCAACATGAAGAATCCAGAATAAAACTTTTCAAATCATACAGATGATTCAAATATAGTTTGAGACCATAAAAATGCATCTTTTTATTTCCATTTATTTGTATAATACATTTAGAAAAAAACCAGGAATTTGCGGGGGTGGGGGGGGTGTAATATTCCTTTAAAACTGTAAATAGGACTTCTTTACCATCTAGGCACATAATTGCAACAAACATGCACACACAGTGCAATCAAGGATAGAAAATAAGACTAAGCAGTCATTCTGCTGGTGGGGTGTTCCCCACCAAGGAGATGTGATAAACTACAAAGCAGGCAGGTGATGGGTGATGTTACATGCTTATTTTCAACCTTCAACCTGTCTTTTCTCAGTTTTTATTTTAATTTTTAATGAAAAGTATATCTGTTCTGACCTCAACCTATTAAATTTCTTGTTCATACAGGAATAGAATGCAGATTTCACTGTTACTGAAATGAAGAACTAGATACTTGTTAGTTAATTCCACATAAAGTAATTTGTCCTTTTTTAGTGATACCGATAACATACCCAGCACTTCCGGTGGCAATTTTACACAGATATAGTAAAATCCTATTGTTTGTTTTTTGATTTTCACCATTATTTTATGTCCCTATTTAAAAATAATTAAATTATTTGTCAACTCCAGTAGAAACAATGAACCTTATACCTACAGAACTTTTAAAAACTGTTCTTAAGAAGCATAAAGTTGCTCGTTTACTTGTTCTTTGTGTTGTAGGTGCAGCTCAAAAGAAGATGATGACCACTGGAAGACATGAACTAAGGTTTCTGACCTATAAAAGATATGAAAATATTTTTTCATGTTATCCTGTCTAATCTTTCTGTTCACAGCATTTAGACCTAGCTTTCATTAGCACTATTGCAGTACTGGTGATTATAAGAATAGTTCCATTGTGGTGGTATTTATATGTAAGATGTGCTTGTTTCATTTCTTGTCTGTGATTTTGTTGTGATCAAATGCAGAAAGATGAACACTAGTGTATCTCTTTGCTTCTTGTAAAAGTGAGATCTTGAGTGTGATACTCTTCCATTAAGGAGTCAACCAGATGTGAAGGATATCTCTATGTATCTAACTATATCTGTATAGATATATATCTGTCCTTCACATTTGGTTGACTCCTTAATGGAAGGGTACAGTGATTTATAAAAAATAAGCACCACTGATGCTACCAGAGGATACAACATTTTGTTCCCATGTTTCATTGTAGCACATATTACGTATATGCTAAAGTAGTCTCTTAGTTACCTTCAGCCAGCAGACCAAATACTGTTAACTAGGGAGGTTGGTTATGAGAAATTGTTTAAAAACAAGTGGATCCTGATCCTTGACCCTCAGCCCTCCTCCAGCTCCCTTTGTGCTTTTCTGGCAGAACGAAGGAGTTGTAATTCTGGCTTGAACAGTCAGCTAAATGGTTCCCCCAGCACGGAAGATTCCTGAGTGGTGTCCCACAGCATCCTATTTGCCACCTCTCAGCTCTTGGTATAGGGGATGGTTGGATGTGTGACTGGAATGATGCTGCAAATTCCCAGCTGTTGCAAATTGGTACAAATTAGAAGAATCCCTGAAACTGCTCTTAATGTGCACAGGGGCAAGGCCATTCTCAGATGGCTTTTAGATTGGTATACAGCTATTTTTGCTGTGTCCATGCCTCAGGTTCTGAGTCAACTATGAAGGTTGGTTGAATCTAAGCATTTAAAGCATGGTATGTGTCTCATGGTGACTGAAAATAAACAAACTAAAACAGGTTTTGAATCTAGACCATTTCCTCCCCCGCCCCCAAAATGAGAATTAAATGCACTGCTTCTTCGGTGCTGAGTTAGATTACCGGAAATTTATATTATGTCTGTTACCTAAGAGTATACATTTGGTTGACATAATAGAAAATTATTTTAAAATAAATTTAAATGAATTTTGATTGTGAATCATTACGTTTTTTAATAATGTTTTTCCTCCATATATAGGGTAAGTGGCATCAACCCTCTGAAGAACCTTTGAGTACATATTGATCTATAAGGAGGAGGCTGATCATTCTGTGAGAATACTGCAAATATAACTTAAATCTTCTACAGTGTATTAAGTCACCAGCTGTAAGTCATAGCAGTAAATGTTCAAAGTGGCTCTTGCTTCAAGTTAATAAAATAAGATTGTGGAACTGTTTTGTACCTTGTCTTTTTACTTTTGCTCATTTTAAGCTGGTGATATAAAGCCTTTTCCCCCTCCCCCGCATCCCCAAATATTCTCCTTCCTCTGCTGGAGGTTAGGCCAGCATCAATCATTGAGCTACCAGAAATGTTCACTTCCTTGCTCCATCACAAACATCTCTGGAAACCTGGGCAAGAGTCATTTAGTCTCTTTGAGCCTCAGTTCCCTGTCAGTAAAGTGGGGTTATAATGCACAAGATTTTGTGAGAATAAATACATTAAAAAGTGTATTGTAGTTATTGGGCCATGTTAGTGCCTAAGAAAGATGTCTGTAGCTTAATCAGGATAAATGTGTGAAGATGGGAAGGTGGGAAAAGCAGCCTGATGAAATGCAGAAAATTATATTGCCTATCTTATTGAGGAGTTGTGCTTGCCATTTGGTTTTATGTGTATTGCTGATTCTGTAGCTTCTTTTTAAATTAGCATAGCCAGCCATCCTGACCACTGCTGCTACCTTCCTCTAAAGAAATTCAGACTTGAGTGCAGAACTTATTCACCATGTCAAAGTGTTGCTTTGAGGTTGCACAATAGCAACGCAGCCTCAGTGGGACAGTATTATAAATCGACTTAAAAGTAAAGTTGGTTTAAAGATGGCTTATTACTTAATTGAAGTTTCTCACGTGTGAACACGTGAAATAGGTGCTCTGTGCTGGCTGGCTGCTCACTGCCAAGTGAAATTTAACGTGTTGGTATTGACTTCTCAGTTTTTAAATGGCTTGGAGCTACCTACTTGAGAGCATCTGTCTCCTGAGGGTGATACCAGTGCTGCAGTTTTGATTAGAAGGGGGTAGAGTTGAAGCCCCTTCTGTTTAAAAGAGAGAGCTGCTGGAAGGACATTGTCAGTAAAGGGTCTTGAACTTCAACATTTATTCCAGCCTTGATCTTAGGTCAAAAATGCTCAAATCTGATGATCTTCAGGGCAAGCTGCAAAAACCTTTTGGAGGCTTTTGTGGAGGTGGTGTGCAGTCTGGCCTAAGATCTATGTGCAAAGCAATGTTATTTATGGGTAGAGTAGACTTTTCCCCCCTTCGCTTCCTAATTTTGATGAGTCTGTGTTTATTTAGGACTGTACTAGAGTCTTGAATTGACAAAAATACATGACCTCCTGCTGCCTTCAGCTTTCCTTCCCTTCTAACATTCCAATAAGCTCCATCCCATCTTAGTTCCCTCACACTTATTCTCATATCCTCCCTTATGGTTTAATTGCATGCTGTCAGTTGGCTCCTCCCCTCAGAATACAAGAATTGATGGGTGTGGGGACTTGATCAGTGGCCTGCTAACACCAGGGTTATGAGTTCAATCTTTGAGGGGGCCATTTAGGAACCTGGGGCAAATAGATTAAAAAAAAAACAGCAGAGATGGTGATAGGTCCTGCTGTGAGGGTAGGGGACTGGACTTGAAGACCTCTCAAGGTCCCTTCCAGTCCTATGTGAGAGGTAGTCCAATCTTTAAAAAAAAAAAAAAATCTCATTCTTAATCATGCTTGCCTCTCCAGCTACCATCCCATCTCTCTTTCCTCTCTAAGATCATTGAATGTGCTCTTTACAATCCTTTTCTGGCCTTTTCCTCCAGTTTCATTCTTGATTCCAGTCTAGAGTCTGTCCCTTGTATTCCACTGAATCCATTTACCAAAGTCTCTATTGATCTTTTCCTATGACATTGGAGGGACCCCTATTCTGAAATTTATTCCTCGTGAAAAATGGAGCATGTTTTCCACTGTACGCCAGCTTGTGAAGACTGGACGTGCTGAGGATACCTAATTAAATTAACTAAATTTTGGAATAAAAATGTTAGTCACAGTTTTTTTTTATATATCCTGAAGTTTGTCACAGATTTATTTGTAAAAACTTTGTAGGAAGGTCAACTGAGTTGTCCTGCTGAACACAACATTAAATATATGGAATACATGATGGAACTGTTCTGTTTTACATTTTTTCATTAGTATTTCATAAAGTAATCATTCTCGATTGCTACATATTTAAACTCTCTGAAACAAAGACATGAATCTGAGCAGTTTAATGCATTCATAACAAAATTCATTGCTTTTTGAAAAAGGGAACACTTATTTGTGTGATTTTTCATAAGATGTTTGTAAAATTCACTGTGGGTATCTCTACACTAGAATGATCTGAAGACAAGTCACTGTCAGAAGACATCTGACAAAACTTCTGTTGACAGATCGTGGCTACACACAAAAGTGGATCGCTCTGTCGATCTGCTGTCGACAGGGTGCGTGGAGACTGCCTGGCTGCTCTTTTGATGGAACAGCCAACTGGAAGCGCAGCAGACAGGGCTGCCTAGTGACTCGGAAGCCCTGTCTGTTGACAGAGGGCTCCCCAGAGTGTCCACGTGGCTTTTTCTGTCAACAAATTTTGTTGAGAAAGACATTCCACCTCATGGGGGAGAGGCAGAAGGCTGTTAACAAAAGTGTCACGTTCTGGTGAAAGTATGTCAACAGAACACATTTTCAGTGTGGACATTGTGAGAGTTTTGTCAACAAAATGCCTGTTTTGTTGACAAAACCCTCTAGTATAGACGTAGCCTGTATATTTATGTTAGATTATGTTTCCAAAGATTTTAGGCATATCAAAGGATTTTGCATCTTAATAAGGCACTGATTTTGTTGGAGGGTTCTCTTAAAACTAGTTTATCAAATAGAAGTAAAGAGAGGGTAACTCATTTGTCCAGCTATCGGGGGGAAAAAAAGGAATGTTGTCCTTTTAAGGGCTCTCTTCAATGAGAGAGAGGAGACAAACATTAAGGGAGGGTCGGGATGGTTAGAAAGGACAGAAAGACTTTGGAAGCAAGTTTTTGTACTATAGTAGTAAAATTTGTGTATGTTAAATAAGGGTGGTCTTCTGAAGAATTTATTTCAAAGCTATATGTCTGAAGACCCATGTAAATAAGACTAAAGATCAGGCTGAATACTTAGGTTGTGCATCTAAATATCTATGAATGTTTTTTTAGATGTGATTTTATAATCTTCAGCAACAAGCTAATGAAATTATTAAAGCAAATTTTAAACTAAGGTCCTGTAGACATAGTAAGGCATGTGTGACCAAACACTTAACTTCCTTCACCCCACCCCCGCTCTTCTATCTGATTTGCCAACCTTGATGACAATTTTTTTGATTTGTCAACATAACAATTTTTGTATCTCTGTGCTTTACATATTGAGTCTGTTCTGGTATGGCTATGATTTGAGGAAGTGGATCTGTCCCCCAAAAGCTCATCACCTAATAATTTATTTTGTTAGTCTTTAAAGTGCTACATGACTGCTTTTTTGTTTTGATAGAATACAGACTAACACAGCTATCTCTGTTACTATTCAGCTGTGCATTAGTTCAGTACATATTACAAGAAAAAGTCCTACTGCCTGAATCACCACCTGCATTATCTAAAATGCTTTTTCTTGGGACTTAATTTCAATCCTCCCTGAACAAAGGTAACTAGGGAAATACAAGTGTCCTGTCCTGACCTAAGTCTCGTAATAGTTCTGTGGTCCCCTGCAGGAGCGAGCAAGTGTACTGGATAGCACATTTATAGGTGTTTTTGGTTTGCCCACTTCGCCGGTACCCAGGTGCATTTTATGCAATGTGAAGGTTTGAAAATTGTAGCTTTGTGATGCTTCCTGCAAATTTTGAATTTTTCTACTTAGACAGTTTTAAAAATTTGTAAATTCTGGTTTGATGTGGACAAGAATGTATGTTGCATAATCCAGTGCTACCAGAAACTGCAACCTAGAGGGTACTCCTTCCACTGCTTAGCTTTCTCTTTTTATATTAAATTTAGAGTTAGCATGCCTCCAAGGCAGATCTTAACAGGTGCAAGGAGCCACTTTCCCTAAAAGTAGCAACCAAGACATTGTAGTTATGAATAGAATGAAAGGTTTATTTAAAACAATATTTATAGGTTACATAAAGGAAAAAAGCTAAGATTAACTTAAAAAAACCCTATCTGCTAGGGGCCTATCACACAGGCAAGAATTTTACATGGTCTTCATGACATAATTAACAAAAAAGATGGTCAAAACAGAGGTAGTGTAGCAACCTTTGTGTCACGCAAATCTGCCTCTGAACTGAATTCTTTAACTGACATTTAAACTTTTCCCCGCTGCTGCTAAACTTGATGACATTATTTCGCTGCCAACAAATCAGTTTATTATTAAAACATTCCATGTGGGGTTGCAACTATGTTAGATGTTCCTCCTAGCATTAGCTGGTTTCCTGCTTCTCCAGCTCCTGGCACCCAAACATTCATGACCAGCCAGTATTGTTTTAAACTAAAAACTTAAAAGACAGAAGCAAAGTGACAAACTCCAACATACTGCAACCATAACATATACTGTTTGACATTTATCTCAAGCACTGTCTTGAATTTTCTTTAAATGGATACCATTGCACATCACACACAAAGATACAACTGAAAAAGAACAGTGTCATTTTTTCTGCTCGCAATACAAAATTTCCCTCTCCATTAAATTGAGTGTTTTGGGTACTTTAGATGCGAATACTGATACAATTTGATGATAGCTCAGATGTTCATATGGAATGGGCCTGAACAAGTATTTAACCTTTTGCAGCAGTAGTACCCAAAGTATATTAAGTAGCTGTACCCAGAGAGAGAAACAGTTCCTGTTCAGAAGAGCATATTAGATTCCAGTTCTGGAAATTTTCTTTGCACGCAAGTTGTCCCATTTTAATTCAATGGAACTACATTTGTGCAAAGTTGCATGCATATTTGCTGGATCAGGTCCTTCATAGCTAGAGAATACACAACTTGTATTGACAACGATGTAATATACACATCTTACCACTTCCTTCTCTCCTTATGACATTGTGACCTGGCTATCCTACCCTTCCTTTTTAACCCAGTAAGACATTACAGAAGTCTTTGTTGACCACACAGTCTTTTTGTTAAAAAATGCTCCATAGAAAATAATCAAATGGCTAGCTCCTAATTAACTGTAGCCAGGAAAATGGCCAAAGCAGTTCTATGTCGCAGCATAGCTGGAATCAGTTTCTTAAACTTCTGGGATGACTCAATAAGGGTAATTCTTGTTCAGCTGTCTACAGAAGAAAAGGTGGTATTGACACTTGTCTCATAAAACTACGTCCAGGGCAAGTACCAATTGTTTTGACAATGTTAGAAATTAATGTGCGGAGGATTAACATCGAACATAAGATTTCATGGCATGTTAAAAACCAAGCTGTGATAGATGAGGAATGTATGAGGCTTTTTGTGCTGGTACCTTTTTTCAGAGCTCCCCAGCGGGGGCTGCACAGTTCCTCCAGCCAGAGGGTGAGTACTGGAATTTTTTTTAAAAACAAAAACAAACAAAACAAAACAAACAAACAAAAAACCCACCAAGTAGGCATATACTTAAATGGACATCTTTGTTTTGGAAAAAAATTCCAGTATTGATAGTTGACAACAACAAAACAAAAAGCAGTCAAGTAGCACTTTAAAGACTAGCAAAATGGTTTATTAGGTGAGCTTTCGTGGGACAGACCCACTTCTTCAGACCATAGCCAGACCAGAACAGACTCAATATTTAAGGCACAGAGAACCAAAAACAGTAAGCAAGGAAGACAAATCAGAAAAAGATAATCAAGGTGAGCAAATCAGAGAGTGGAGGGGTGGCGGGGTAAGGTCAAGAATTAGACTGAGCCAAGTATGCAGACAAGCCCCTATAGTGACTCAGAAAGTTCCCATCATGATTTAAACCATGTGTTAATGTGCCAAATTTGAATATAAAAGCCAGCTCGGCTGTTTCCCTTTCCAAAACGGAGCGATAATTCCTTTTCAGTAACACTCATACCTTTAGGTCACTGACAGAATACCCCATTCCATTAAAATGTTGACTAACTGGTGGATCTGGAGTGTTTTGATGTCTGTTTTGTGCCCATTGACCCTTTGTCTAAGGGAGTTAGAAGTCTGTCCAATATACAAAGCATCTGGGCATTGTTGCCACATGATGGCACATATAGTGTTAGTAGAGGAGCATGAGAAAGTGCCCGTGATTCTGTGAGTAACCTGGTTAGGACCAGTGATGGTATTTCCAGAGAAGGTATGTGGACAAAGCTGGCAGCAGGCTTTGTTGCAGGGAAAGGTTCCAGGACTGGTATTCCTGGGGTATAGACTGTGGCTGTTAGTGAGGATCCTCATGCGGTTGGGAGGTTGTCTGTAGGAGAGAACAGGAATGTCACCCAAGGCCTTCTGGAGTGTGGCATCCTGATTAAGGATAGGTTGTAGGTCTTTAATAATTCGTTGCAGTGGTCTGAGTTGGGGGCTGAGGTGATGACCAGTGGTGTTCTGTTCTTGGCTTTTTTGGGCCGATCTTGGAGTAGCTGGTCTCTGGGCATTCGTCTGGCTCTGATTTGCTCACCTTGATTATCTTTTTCTGATTTGTCCTCCTTGCTTACTGTTTTTGGTTCTCTGTGTCTTAAATATTGAGTCTGTTCTGGTCTGGCTATGGTCTGAAGAAGTGGGTCTGTCCCACGAAAGCTCGCCTAATAAACCATTTTGCTTGTCTTGAAAGTGCTACTTGACTGCTTTTTGTTTTGATAGTGTATAGACTAGCACGGCTTCCTCTCTCTTACTAGTTGACAACATGTATCTGTGTTGTCTTTTCTTGGTTATCCCTTTTTAATCTTTTGTGAAGTTTCCATTTTACTGCGTGTGGGAGATTTAATAAAAGGCAGCCACGTTTGCTGTTTACTTGTCTGTGCACTAGCTTATCATTTATTTATCACCAATAGCATAGTCTCAGAGGGGTAGCAGTGTTTAGTCTGCATCTTCACAAAACAAACCAGCAGTCCTGTAGCACCTTAAAGACTTAATAGTACTTCTGAAGTGATGAGCTTTCGTGGGAAAGACCCACTTCAGATCTGGAGAATTACTGAGGAAAAAACCTAGTGACATACAAACAAGCTGGTGTAGACACATGCTATTTTGTAGGTTCCCGCCTCTCTGTGTAAAGCACCGTTTTAATTATCTCCAGTTTTGAGATGAGAATGGGTCAGATGCTCCAATTTCATTTGGATCAATTTGGATTTCTTATTTTACATCATTAAGATTTTTGCACTGTCACATGCACAGACACGTCCAGTCAACATAATGGTGACACTCTCCTAGAGTCCTGTTTCCCAAATGGTGTTCTGCAAAGTGAAAATAAGGGTTCTGTGAGATTTAAAAATATTTAAGCACTTATTAACTTTATTTGAAACAATTTTCATTTTTTGGCATATGTGTCCCTGCAAAATTCCAGCTTAGGCAGAGAGTGGGGCTGATGATGTCACTATTCAGCACTGTGTGCGCAGTTAGTGGTGCAATCACCTGTTACATACCAACATAAATCCCTGTCCTCATTCTCAGGGAGCGTCGAGCATTTTGGGGAGGTTCATGTCAATTTATATTTAGCTTTACCAAGACTTGCAACACATCAGTTGCTACCCTTTGCCAGCACATACTTGTGTGAAACTGGGTTCTCGAATTATGCAACAACAAAAATGAAATGCAGAAATCGACTGAATGCTGTGCCAGATACGTGAACCCAACTTTCAAGTATTAAACCAAATATAAAAAGAAATTGCCAAGAAAAACCACTCTTCGCATTGAAAACTGCCAATATACTGCATGTTAGTTTTTGAGCTTTATTTTTTGGACACATTAAATGTGATTTTTGTTTTTAATTATGTGCAATTAAATAATGTTGATATGACCTTGTTTAGCATTTGTTTATTATTATCCTTACTTATTTGTGGTCTGCTTTTTCATTTCCATATATGACTCTTATTAGGGGTTCTACACATTTTTTTTTCCAAGTCTAAGAGGGTTCCGTCACCATGTAAAATTGGGAAACATTGTCCTAGAGAATCTTATCAATCAAAGGATTCAATTTAAGGCCTTGCTAGTAATCTGTTGACCCATTTGGTCCAGGTTCATTTTAATTATCCTAAAAATTGTGTAGCTTCACAGAAACATATCAAGTGTTAACAAGTAATTTAATTAATAAAATACTTGACTACTGTGGAATTGTAGGGACTACTCTGCAAGATAGTGCATGTACTAAATTTGGAATGGTGACTGTAATTTCCTGTCAACAGATAAGTGTAATGAAAAATGATCTGCAAGTGAAAAGAACAATTGTGTTTTGTGCCCTTTTTTGTTTCTTTAGGCTATAGGAAGAAGCCAAAAATCTTTTAAAAATAAATCCTGCCAGTTAAATACAAGTCCTTCCTTGGAGAGACCATTAACATCTGGGCAAATATTAACCAAACGTGTAATTTGAGGAGAAGCATTTTTTTTATTAAGCCTTTAAAACTTTGAGTTTATCTTTGGTGATCCGCATTTAACTCAAACACTTTACAATAAGAAAAAGCTCTTTTGCTAAAATTTCAGTAGCCCTTCAGCGAAGGACCGAGAGTTTCCAATCCACATCTCAGTTTTCAACGGACACCTGCAGCAAAAATGGTGGGGAAAAAAGGACAATGTTCCTGATGGCTCCAAACAGCTTCACTTATTTTTTTAAGTGGGGAGGAGGGACAAGAAGGAAGAAACCCTGCCAGGCCACCTTCATGCATCAGACATAATAAAAATGGGCCCAAATCCATGTATTGTCAAAGGGCTCTGGGCTGGGCTCTCAGCCTCCATTGCTATTGTGCTGCCTGGGTGCTGGCTGAGGTTTCTACAGCTATTAAGAAGGCCACAACTCCTGGCCTCTGCTGCTGTCCCAGCAACAGCAGAGCCGGGAGCCTTGAGCCCTTTAAATAGCCACAGGAACCTGCAGCATAAGAGCTGGGAGCCCTTTAAATGGCAGTGACTTACAGGGCTCTGGATATGCAGCTCCCAGTCCCCACTGCTACCTTGGTGCTGCCCTGGGGTTCCTGGAGCTATTTAAAAAGCCCCCAGCTGCTGGTTCCCACCACTAGCCTGGAAATGGAATATAAATACATAGGCCACAGGCAGCCCCCCTACGCAGGCTCCAGCCTGCAAGCTGTATCTTGCTTGCCCCTGCAATAGTGATTTTTTTCACTAAAAAAAAAGCAGTGGCTCTGACACCGTTCCAAAATTTGTGAAGTGCCCTGCCTCACCCCCCAACAAAATTATTGCACACCCTTGGCTCTAGCTAAGGGTTTTACTGGCACATAAGCAAATGAGTACATTTTGCGTGACCCACTGTGAGATGAATTTTAGCTGAGCCGAAATAAAATATTTCAGGTAACTGTGTGGGGTGCTATGCTAGTTGGCAGCATCTCATCTTTCAAAGATGCTGATGATAATCACTCCATCTTAGTCACTGATAACCTAATCACAGTTTAATGGTTAAGTGCGTTCTGAGATGTCTGTGTTATACTCCACCAGCCAGCTCTCACAGCTGGCAGGATTTGTTCGGAGAACAATGGCACGTTTATTTAAAATGTATGGCTGCATTTTCATGAACTTATAAATAAGATGCAGTTATGTAGCTATTTCAAATTGGAGAACATTTATCGTGAAACATGGTTACTATTAATTTGAAACCCTCTGGGATAAATCTTTATTGTAAAATGATTTGATTTAGCAGGAGAACATGTCACTACTTCTGGTTAACAATTTGCAGTGATCTCTAAGAGCCATTGCCACTTGCTGATCATAAGATCTGAGACACTATGTTCAGCAATAGACCAAATGCAGGTCATGCCTAAATATGAAATACAGTTTCTCTAGATGCAATAATAAACCAGTTCCCAGAGTAGTGATTGGCTGTCCATGAGCAATAGGAGTGCAATATCTTGTCTAGAGGCTGAAAGGGTTCCAGCATCAGCTTTGCATTCAGGAGGTCTTTTGCGTTCCCATTATCGCCAAGCAGTTTCAAACACTTATTCAGGATGCAACTGGTTGTATGTGAACACCTACAGCTGCTTTGAGAAATCCAGTGTGGAAAGTATGGAAAAGAACCCATTTTTAGGGCCAGTTGGAGGTTCTAGATTCTAGCATCCCAATTCACGAGAACTCTCAAGCATGTGATAAACACCACTAATGCTTAAGCACATATTGACTTCATTGCTTCTTAAACACACCTTAAATGCTGTTCTTTGACTAAGGATGTTTCCTTTAATTGCACTTAAGGGAACTCCAAGTCATACAGAAAGCAGCTAAGCTGACCATGTGCACAGCACTCCAGCCACTATTCTGGCTACCACTGGTCCTTGCCTTTGAACTTCAAAGCTCATCACAGGTTAGTTAAGTAGCATGGTGAGACAGAAATCTGAACACTTTATCAGAGAAAGCTTCAGTGAGTGGTGCAGCATTGCTGGCATATTACATGTTCCTTTTCTCTCAATGCAGCCACTGCCTGGGAGTTGCAGGTGCTTTGTAGTTGTCAAGAGCAGGTCCCTGCATGCTTTCAGCAAACTTCCTTTTTAAAGTGTTCATTAAACAAGAAATGCGTTTTGGGACAAGCTGCCTTGCAAGGGTTTTACAGAGCCAGGATAGCACACAGTAGGTGTCCTTACAAATGGATTTATCTGCACTTGGAATATTTGTGTAGTGAGTAAAGATGAGTACTCTGTAGATCTTCAAGGACAGACCCAGTTGACGCTCTGGTGCGGTTTGAGAAAAATCCTCCCTTTAAAAGATGTAACAGTAATAGCAGTAAATGCTAAATACTTAGAAAACATCTTTTCAGACTGAGTAAGTCAATCAATCTGTGATGCAAAAATAGATGGTGGTGACTGAAAAGCCATCAAATTCTTGAATACAGAGGGTTTTAATTACCCTGCTCAACCCAGTAGCTGGGAGTAAGTTGTGCGGTCTGTGTAAATCACCATGAAATCCAGCCAACTGTGTGATTAGAGGAGAGGTAACCCCCAAGAATTCGCTTCAAAACAAGAATTTAAGATCATATGCTCAAGCTATGTTCCTTTGATAATGTACTCTCTTCATGTGTCTACAGGGAAGGAGGGGGGAAACTTGAGTATTTCCCTGCATTCTCCAAGAGCCCTGCCAGCAGACTGCTGCTGCATGACTCCAGCTCAGTGCATCTATTCACAACTCTCTGCTATGCTCTTTCAGTCCCAAAGATGGAAAAAAAACCCAGGGTGTTAAATGGCATTCACCTCTTTCCTTCCCCTCCTGTACTTTTACCTTAAAGTCCAAAATGCTAAGATGGAATTGTAAGTTGATCTAATGAGAAGCACTTGTAGGCATGTATTGTATTACATTATATTGTATTGTATCTATTACATATTGTATATTACATTGTACTCGGCCCTTCTACAAATGAGCTACAGTAGCTAAAATTTTAGGGTATATAAACAATTGGTTCTAGCTTTCATCAATAAAATTATCCGTGAATAATGCTGCAATGTGCAAAGGACTGGTAACCCTGAAACCTACATTGGTTTCTCTATTGACCGAACATTGTCATAGACCAAAATATTGGTATCTACTTCACTGCAAATCATTTAACAAAAATATTTAGCTAATACGGTAACAACCCTTCTCCCTTTTTATGTACCAAAATCCTCCCACTTGCCCCTCTGACAACTTCTATAGTTAAATTACTTTCAGCACCAAAGTCTGTAATGCGTGCTGAAGATGTGAGGGCAGTATAAAAACAAGTTTAATATCTGAACAAGTAACATTGGGAATAATGTATGGACTTCAAACAGAACTACAGAATTCCCACTCTGCTCCCCTGGAGTATCAGATGATAAAGAACCAGTACAGAAGGACTTGATGATATGTAGTAATGTACGTCCCTAGAGAAGGTGATGAAGCCCATAATACATGGCCATTAGCCATGTGTAAGATAATGTGGCCAAGATTCGGGGGCTCATACACAAGGATGACTATGGTTGCAAACAGGAACCATAAATCTGAATATCCTCATTTCTATGCACATACAGCAAACACCATCAATTTAGTTGTTCCATTTAATTTCCTTATTTGAGGAAAAAAAGTGAGTGATTTCATAGTGAAAGAAATGCACTACATTCATTTTGCTTCAATATCTTCCCATGTACATAATCAGAACATTGGCCCTTAATCTATGTATCAGAAAAAAATGACAAAATATATAGCAATTGTATTTTTCTTTTCTCAGCTTTCACATTGTATTTAGACTGTGACTTGTTCATGGCTGACACTGTATCTTTCCATTTATTGATACAGTCCCTAGAACGGGTGAGCACTGATGCTGAATGGGATCTTCTGGATGCTAGTGCAATGTAACTGTACTTTGACATTACTTTTGTAAGCATTTGAAAAAAAAATATAGTTGGCCTCTGGAACAGGATGAGCTGCTGGTATTCTTATATTGATTCAGTTCTTCTAAAGTTACACAAAGGGTCTGTAAAAGATGTCAGCAGGCAGAGGGATAAAACGTGCCTTTTCTAGAACTGGATTCAGTTGTCACGAGTGCTACTTTATATCACTTCTGTCCCATACTATCAAAATTACTTTAACTTGACAAAAATCAAGCTAAAACAAGATTGCTGAGCAAGACTCACTTATAATGAGAAGTATGAATTCAAGACATTACTGTTTGTCAATGTGAGTATATTTCTGCTTTGGCACTGCAGATACAGATTTTAGCTTCTGGCAATGGAAAGTCTTACTCATTACAACATTTTTTCTGTCGAGTTTCTTTTTGGTCCTTGACTGTTTGTATTTTGAACTGTCCTTATCTGGGAAAGAAGTGGTTATAATTGTATTTGGTGACAGTTGCTTTCGGGAAGTCAATTTCACAGCTGATTGGGTTCTTGGTGCTGCCACACAGCATGAGGAAGACCCTTGCGATAGTATGTTGCTAGTGTTTAAAATGATGGGGGTTTTAGATCTGTTAGAAACATCACAAGATGCTTTAAGCTGCTTTGTGGATGAACTTCTACTAGAAGATGTCCCAGCACTCCTTTTGTTGTTATGACAACACTCCCAAGTGCATTTTGAGCTGTTCCACTCATGTGTGCAGAAGCCAGAATGGCATAATTTATTTTTCTCTTGATATTCTTCATTAACAGCTGTCTGAAGACATGGTGGGTCAGACAGTCTTGACGGCTTTAGGTGATGTATGGATTTTGTGGAACTAGTTCTATGGCCAAGCATCATACTCGGAGGTACTGTCAGATCTCTCATCTTCTCTTTTAATATAGTCAAGTGCTGCAACCTTTCAATTTCCAACAGACGAGATATTAATTTCCCAACAGACCTTTCCGGGGGTGGATTAAAGAATTCCTTCCAGTCATCCCATTTTGATAAGGCCAATTTTTGTAAGTCCAGGTTATTGAAAGGTGGTGGGAGAAAATCAGGGTATGGAAAGACTTCATTTTGGTGCTTGGAGGATGATTTTTCAATGTCTTCTACAGTTTCTGGTCTTAAGTTCAGATCCATATTTTTGAAATAACGAAGCAAAACATCACTGACTTTTTCACTTTCAGGTACATGACTTTCCTCTGTTAAAAGACTGTTCTCAACACTATGCTGTTGCAACATCAAATTACATTTGGACACACAGAGAGTGTCATCACTACTGCTTTCAGTAGCAGGATCAGAGTCAGAAGCTGTAATTTCATTTCTGGCCTTGAAAAAATCACCATGTCCGTTTGTCCAATAGAGGCCTAACGGCACCTGCTGAGGTCTTTGGGAAGACACTGGGTGATAGCTGTTCATATGGGTCCCCACCAATGTGGGATGAAAAGTGAAAAAGCTTAAAGA
The DNA here is from genome assembly GCF_033958435.1 of Carettochelys insculpta. Classification (NCBI taxonomy): domain Eukaryota; kingdom Metazoa; phylum Chordata; order Testudines; family Carettochelyidae; genus Carettochelys; species Carettochelys insculpta. The sequence continues at coordinate 128,756,346 of NC_134138.1, read as the reverse complement.
ATTACCAGGCGAGCTGGAAAGAGTTTCTAGTAGAGGTTTACTGGAGTCTCTGGAGGGGGGAAAAAGAGAAAATATAATATACTTTTACTCAGGGACTTGGTAGGATAAAATGCGTTTATGGGGGACATTCTGATCACCACTGAAGCCAATGGGCATACTGACTGCCTGAAATGGGGTGAGGATTTACCCTATATTTTTAGGAGAAAGCTGTTAATGTCACATACTAAAAGGGAATAGTAACTCCTCTCAATCTATATTGAAAGGCTAACTGTAGCTTTGGTGCAATCATACAGCAACCACTTGTCAGGCAGATTCTCATTCAGATGAGAATTACTTGCTTTCTCCATACTGATGGTCACCTCCTGTTTGCCTTACTTATGTAAGTAATCCTAGTGTTCCTGACATAAAACGAAAATCACTGTTCTCCATTAATTAAATATACAAAGTGCAACTCCATGATGTTTTCTCCTCCTGAATCTCAGCCCTTCTATTCTTCTTCCAAATGGACTTCAAAGCCAAATACAATGGTGCTGGAACAATTTTACATGGGAAGCAGGTACTAAGCCATTGCATCACACTATAAACTTTGTGCATAATGGAAACCACTTCAAGCCAGTGGGTGCTGCACCAACCTCCACATCCCCAGCACCTACGTTCAAACATTCAACCAGCCACCAGTTTCCTGCTTGTATTGTTATGGAAAATTTAATATTAATTTTACAAGACTTTTATTTTAGATTATTTAGTGTGTACATCCAAAGGGAATGTTTGACCCCAAAGCCCTAAAGGCATTGTACATTCAGATCCAAGTATTGAATCTGACCTCAAAAGAACAAGTCTCTTCTAAATTTTTCAAGACAACCAAATTTACATAAAAAGGAAGTGGTGCCATCTTATTTTCCTGCAATTGTGTGAGTCGGGGGAAGCTCTGCACTACTATTGTTAGTGTAGAATTGCAACCTGGTTTTCAGATCAGATATAAAACAAAATATTCGCTAACACAGATACAATAAGGTTCTTATCACATACAGCAAATTAAGTTTATCAGTCAGTTTTAATTCTGATTCAACAAATGGCAGTGATCCATATAAATAAAAAGTCTGTGTGTGTGTGTGTATATATATAGAAAGAGAGAGAGAGAGAGAGAGACTTTTTATTTAATATATCTATCTCAAAACAGATTACAAAGTAATGAGTTAAATATGATTTAAGGGTATGGCTACACAGCAGCTTTTTTTTCAAATGAGCTATTCTGGAAGATCTATAAAATATAAATGCTTCGACATCTATCCTTTGCCTGGAGTGTGGTTATTGCAAGATAATACCCATCAGTATATACTTGCCCCTGCTTCCATAAGGGCATCTTGCAAATACAGCGCTCTTTTGAGATGTGAAAAATTCCAGCTGTTGGCCACAAGGTACCTAAATACAAGCCTTGTCTGAAACTCCTTCATGTGAAACTTGAGGAAATATATGATGCTGATCTGTGAATGAATCCCTCTGGGAATGTTCTAATGTTTTGACAAGGTCAGATTCAGACGTTGATCTGAAACTTGCGGCTCAGGATGACTTCAAGAGGTCAGTAATGTTACTGACATTTAAAAAAGAAGTTTGCATTAAGCGCTCCCTGATTCTGCAATAAACTTGGTACACTAGTGCTGTGGAGATGGAGTGTCAGTCTGTAAAATCTATTTGCTTGTGTTCTCTTTTTAACAAAAATGTGATTTTGTAAACATACATAAGGAGACAGGTACCACAACTGGACAAATCAAATGTATTTCAATACACTGCTTTGCATGTTGAATAGTAAGAGAGAGATAGCCGTGCTAGGCTATATACTATCAAAACAAAAAAGCTTTTTTGTTTCAATACACTGGTTTGAAATGCTTCCATATATATACACACACATGCTGAGAATAATGATAAAGTACAGTCTTCCACTTGTGTAATTTGCTGTGGGTTGTAGCATCTCTTGCAGGGGCAGGCAAGATACAGTTGACAGGCCATCTCTGGACCACCAACTCTTTTTATCCAGCCCAGGGCCTGCCCACGGGACCATCAGACAAAGAGCAGCTCCACCCCACTCAACGAGCTCACTGCTGAAAGGGTAACTCTGCACACATGCTGTGGGAAGGGGAGGGCTCTGCATGCTTCCTCTGCCCCCAGAACAATCTCTCAGCACCCCCGCCCCCAAGCCAGGTGCAGAGAGCCACATGGAACAGCCAGATGCTTTGAGCAGTCGGGGACTGCTGGCAGTAGCCCTCCCATCAAAAATTATTGCCCTCTCAGGATGTAGTGTCTTCTCTGCGGGATATTTTAAAAAAAAATTAAGTATGAGACATAGTTCAATCAAAAGATGCAATCCAGTCAGTAGTACCTGAGAGACTGTGCTGGGGGCGGGGACAACACAGAAGACTCCCGACTTCTCTAATGCACAGCCCAGAGAGCAACATTCAGTAGTTAGCATGGAGCTGTTCCATGCCTGAGGGCTCTGGGGGCAGGCCACAGGCTGGATTAAAAGGCTTGACAGGCTGAATGCAGCCTGTGGGCTGTATCTTGCCCACTCATGTTCTAGACTGTATGACCACCATTGAATAGAACCCCCCCCACCCTGTCTAACTCATAGGTAAAAAGCCTACAAATTAACTGGACTGACTATAATTCCTGGGAGCATTAAAGGGTACACTAAAGCTTTTTGGCCAAGACAGCTGACACACATTCTAGAAAAAAACACTTAGGTATATGATTATTATGCCCCTTAAAATTCAGATGAATTTGTGGAAATTATGTCTGAGAAACTGAAGCTGCCGGATGGCAGAGCTAAAGAAAATCTTAAAGTAAATGAAGGAAGACAGGATAATCTTTTCATTAGTGATACAAGCTCCTCAGAAAATAGTGCTGCAAAAAGAAGCTTGAGACATTTGAGAAGTCAGTAATAGTGGGCAACTTAGTCTATAATGTTGGCATTAAGGAATTAGAAATCTGGCCTGGCTTTATGACTAGTTTTAGCCCAAAATCCTTAATTCAAATGCTCAGGAAGAGGCTACATATTTGGAGAGGAGATAAAAACTGCTTATTAGGAAAACTTGGCAGGTTAAGACTTGAGAGACATACCAGATAGGGTAAGTATATTCAGCTGAAGAGAATTCTAAAAGCTGCAAGAGATTTTAAAGCAAATTTTAAGATGACTTATACACAATGCAATTCAAGGGAGCTGGACGAGTGTAAATTGTCTCAGAATTTAGCTCGCTGCTTGTGCTAGAAATAGACTATTACTTCTCCTTATTATGCACCATGTAAGCCAGTGTGCCTCACTCTGTTCCATGAACCCCTATTTGCCCATGAAATAGCTGGTGATGGTTCTCCTTGTTTCCATTTACTATATATCATTACAGTTAAATTCAAAATAAATGCCTCACTCATATTACATATTTTAAGGAAACAATTGCAGTAGCTGCTCCTGGAACATTCTGCAAAAGGGAAGAGAAGTATCAGTGAAACTCCCTCTCTCTCTCTTAATATGTGACCTTTGAGAAGACCTGACAATACTTATTACCAGATGTCCTCTATTAGTTGACAGAGTACAAAGCAGTACTACCTGGGAGCCAACATCCCTCTCTGTCTCAAGCTAATGCTTTCCAGGCAGCCCATAAGAGATTCTCAGGATATATTAAATCAGAGGAAGTGGAGGAACAAGGAGAGAGAAAATAATTGGAAAGGGTGTTTTTTTGCAGATAAAGATGCAAATGAAAAAGAGAGGTCGCACATACAGTAGCAGAGCTTTTAGCTTCTTCCTATACATGGCAGCATTCCTTCTTTCCTGCTCATGGGTAGATTAGTGTGAATTAAATTTCACACTAACTTGCTCAAGGCCATGCATGCTCTATTAGGTTTTTACTAAATGAAGATAATTGTTATTAAAATATTTTCTAGGTAATTGTGCAAATACAATAAATATTCTAATAGCAATTACAGTACTTGTTGGAGGACCTGAGTTCAGCAAAAAACACTACTGGAAAATCATTAAAAGAAAATCTTCTTTTAGCCCTTATTAGTACTGTACAAGAGGAAAATTCAGAGCTGCCAGAACCTCAACACAGTTTATTTGGTACATACTAGACTGCGATGACAGAGCAAGAATGGTGACTTACTGAACCTACTGAGAAGCCTTTCAGGAGCTATGCCTCTTTCTCTTTATTCTTCCAGCTATTCACAATGTCAGAAATTGGGGAACAGATCAGATTAACAGTACACTGAGGAGACCTGATAAGCTTTCACCTTATGCTCTTTTAGGAATTTAGCATAAGCCTACAGCTGAGTAAGGACAAATTTCATAAAGTTTAAAAAGGGACCATTAGATGAGACTCTCCCCTGACCTCGTGTATCTCATATGCCTTTAAATTTCACCCAGTTACTCATATACAGATCCCAATAATTTAAGACTAAAACATTTCAGTCCTTGAGAATAAGCAGCTGTGTTACACAGGCAGAGATCATGTGGCATGGAGACGCCACTCAATCGCAATGCTCCTTCAATGGCAGATTGACTGTACCCAGGTGATCCCAGCAGGTAACACATGCCTCATTCTGCACAGGAAGGTGGAAAAACCTCAAGAACCCCACCAATGAAGGTTAAAGGAAAATTTCTTCTTGACCTCAAATCTAGTAATCAGTTTGACCCAGTGCATCTATCTAGACTAACCAGCTAGCATTTGAGAGAGGATCCTCTGTACCACTTTAGAGTGTGAATTCACTCTGTCCAGGCTCCAGCTGTAGGAATCAGCATTGCTTCAGGAGGAGGGAGGGAAAGTTCCAGACTACATCTAGACAACTGTGCACCGGGGGAAAAATCCATAAAAAGGTATACTCATATGTTACGCCTAGTTTATACTCTCAAGGCACCTATAGTACCACCCTCCTGGCAAAAAACAAAAAAACCACGTATCAACACATGATGGTTTGAACCGTTCTGTGGACAGGACCTTAGTTGTTTCTAGTGTTTTCCTATACTTTTAGATGTATTTTAATGTAAAAAGATTCTATAAGAAACTCTTCTTTGAGTCACCTGGTACTTGTAGTACAATTGCTCACACTGCCTTTCATAGAACAATATTACGCCCTGAGGAGTAAAGGCACTTCAAAGTAGCGTGGGCATTTCGAAGTGACCACGGCTACACGGCATGCTGGCACTTTGAAGTTTGATGTTTCGAAGTTGCCGCGGGGCAGAATCAGCCTAATGAAGTGCTGCATATGCACTGTAGCAGTTCATTAGTAATCTCCCATCACCCGGATTAACATCCCCCCTTTGAAATTGGGGGCAAGTGTAGACAATCCCACAAACGTAAGGACATTCTACTTCACACAATGCCGTCAATCTGTAGAACTCGTTACTAAGGGATATTATGAAGATCAAAACCATAATGGGGTTCAAAAAGAATTATATAAACTCATGGAAGATAGTCTATCAGTGGCTATTAGCAAATACGGTCAGGAATGCAGCTCCATGCTCTGGATGCCCAAAACCTCTGACTGCCAGAAGCTGAGAACCAATAACAAGAGACAGCTCACTTGACAATTGTTAGTTCTGTTCATTCCCTCTGAAGCACCTGGCATTGGCCATTGTCATAAGACCAGATACTGAGCTAAGTGGACCACTGGTCTAACCCAGGATGGCTATTCTTATGTTCTGAGTGGGCAAGTGAATGGAAAGCTAAGCTACAACTCGAGATTTAACAAACAGCATACTGAAGTTAGGCTATCTATCCTAGCTACAACAAAAGCAGGTACACTGCTGGTGCTAGGGACAATGGACAAGATAAGCTTGGAATGTTAAGGTAAGTTCTATACAACCGGCATACAATAATACAGGGCATACTGTACAGAGTCTGGTTCCTGAAACGAAACCAAGTCAATCAAAATTTATGATGCAAAGTACAGCTCAGGATACATGTGTTATTAGCACAAGTAAAAATGTATATCAGGTAAAGTTTTGCTGTGTAACTTTGTTGTGTGGTACGCCCTATACCTGCTCCCCATAAGCTATGTCTCATCAACTCAGCAGAGTGCTGCTGTACAACAAATAAAGGAGCTTGAATAACAAGACTGGAGCCTATCTGAATTCCTGGGGAATCAAGCAGAAGACGTCTCAGAAGAACCACAAAAAACTTATGCTAAGAAAGAGGGGATGTAAGAAACTGGAGTTCTTAAAGACCAAAAGGAATATAAAAGACATGTTAACTGTGGGTATAAGAAGCTAGAAATACCTCTGAAATCAATGCAAGTTGTACACATTTAAAATATTGCTGAATATGGTCCACATAAACTAAAAGAGAGGTTACTCAACCTGTGCAGTAAGTGTAGTTCTTTTGGATGGCTCCCCCATCAGTTCTCCACCAAATGAAGCACTCTGCATTGCAAGTGATTTTGTCTGCAATCAGAGATTTTAAATAGCCGTACCTGTTCAGCTTATGCAAGTGCTCTACGCCACTTCATGGTGTGACTTTGGCTACACAGAGCTGTGCAGACAATCAATCCTCCAGTTCCTTCTTCTGAAAAGCTTCACAGTGAGAACTCTGAAGGAGAGTGGAAGGAAGGCGAGTAATGGAGCACCTGTAGGCAGACACATCTCAAAGAACTACAGTTACTGCATAGAGTGAGTAACTCTCCTTCTTCTTCTAGTAATATCCTCGTGGTGCTCCACCTCAGGTGAGTAACAAGCAGTATCTTCTCAGAAGTGGGAGGGATCCTTCGATTCAAGTCCAAAACTGAAGAAGATACAGCAGAGCCAAACACAGTATCAAAAGTTGAGTCATGATATTCAGAAAAAGTGGATATGTCTCCACATATTTCAACAAATACCATCAGACAGGTATCAGTACACACAGGCACTGTCCAACAGCGACCACCCTCACCCTGTAAGAGAAGCAGCTCTTTCCAGCCCCCTCCACCCAGACCCATGCATGGCTGCCAGGCAGAGGTGCCAAGCAAGCCAGAAATGTGCTGGGCAGAAAGTGAGCGTGAGAACGGCTTACTCCCCTGTGCCCTGGCAGGCCGACCAGAAATGTGGGTGGTGGATATAAGCCTCATGTAACCCACCTCATGTGTTGTGCCTAAGTTAAGGTTCTTCTTCATAACAGTAGGAACCCAGAGTAGTTTGTTCAAGTTGAATTTGCTTGGCAAACAGCCATTTCTAAGCCACCTGTGGAGGCAGCACACATGCAATCTGACATGATTATCATAAAAGTTCTAGCAATGAAGTGCCCCAGCAACTGCAGACAGTTTTTGACTTATACAAGGGGGCTGATCTGGACCATAGTGACTAAATTTGATAGGGCTGTAAGCCTATGCATTGGTAATTAAGTGTTGGCACCTACCGCATTGAAACAGGGGTTTATGAACTCCAATCTGAGCCTTGAAGCCAACATGGACTTCGGAATTCATGGCAGTCCCAGGCTGATGTCTATGTCTACACTAGGGAGTTTACAAAGATGCATCTGCCTCAGTATGTACCATGTAACCACTCGATGCCAACAGGAGCTCTCCTGTCAACATGAATAAACCAACCTCAATGAGCAGTAATAGCTATCTTGGTGGGAGAAGCATTCTTACCCACACAGTGCTGTGAACACTACTACTTATGCCGGCGTAACTTACATTGCTCAGGGTGTGTTTTTTTTATCACAGCCCTGAGTGACCTAAGTTTTGTTGTGAAAAGTGGTAGTGTAGAGACAGCCTGAGATACAGTTCTATGACATTCTGAATGGCCACCAAACTCTTGCTGTAGCAGTGTCCCTGTGGCAATCGTCAAGCAATAGGAAAATTAGGATTCTATCTCTGAGAAGGGAAGCTACCACCACTGACAGAACTTTGAACATGAAGAGAGACCAAATGAAGCACTCTGGATTAAAAGTGGTTTTCATCAGGAGTGCAATACAAGTTACTTCTGTGGTGTGGAAACCATCTGGTATAAGAAGCCATTTCACATCCCTTACTTTTGCACGCCCACAAGAGCCTGTATTTTCCTTGACCTATTTGGGAATGGTAGGGAGGATGAGTTCTATGAAATGTGTTAATGAACTGTTTGGAGTCAAAGCTCCAGCCTCCAAGTACCTGTTTCTTTTTGCTGATAACGGTTTCTCTTTGAGAAGTAATTTAAATTGCCTCTGACACTGGGCTTTGTTTGTGTAAGGGTATAAAATACCAGAGTTAACTGCATCAAGCAGCCTTGCTGGACTTGGTTTTACTAGTGTGCAGTTTGGCTCAACTGTTGCCTTATTGAATTCAATAAAGCTGAATGTTAGCTGCCGAAACACAGAGAAGTCTTGTGCTTCAACAGTGGGAAGAGTGAATCACTATATGGAAATTTACATCTTATAGACGGAAGGCCAACCATCAGTCCCTTAGATCCAATGATGGTACTGCTGTAAGTGTTACCAGTAGGAACGTCTGTATCTTCACAAACCTTTGGAGGAGCCTTAGGGCTAACTTACACTACTGTGGGAGATCAATCCACTCAGGTTCGATCTTCAGTGGTTAGATTTCATGCATGTGTGGGGTCAAAGCTGACCCCTGTACTCATCACGAGAGGTGAGAAATAAGGAAGGCTGAAGGGAGAAACTCTCCTGTCAACTTTCCCCGCTAAGACAAAAAAGTTAGCCAAGAACAGATATGTCAATTTTAGCTACGCAACTAGCGCACCTGAAATCATGTATTTGTGGTCAACTTCCATGTCTAGTATAAACATAGTACATGACTGACAGAATATATGAAGGATTTATTAGGAAAAAAGAGTTAATTGCATACCAAGATGGCAAACAAATATATTTTGGGTTTAGCTATAGTGCGTAACAGTTGTGTGTCCAGAAGACATTAAAGATATTATTTGAAGAATTACTGTTACCTCACTCTTAATTAAAATACCTATGCATTAGTTTAAGAAAATCCTTTGAACTCTACTCTGTTAGAAAATATAGAAGCTGACAATAAACCTTCAGTTTTTTCACAGAGTGTTCAATGCATGTCTTAGATGCAAATGTCTTGCTTGTTCAGACTGCCTGGACATCTTTTAATAAAACTATTCAGTTTAAACTAGATTTAGGTGTTAAGAATAAATTTTTCTTTACCTGTTCACAGCAGTATTGCTTTGATCATGTGTATATCTCCAAGGACGAAACATCCCTTCCTTGCTATTATCTGTATTGAGCTGCAATAAGCAGAAAGAACATTTATAAAAATACTAATCATATATTTTACAATAAGCACCAAGGCAAACAGAAATAAACTGCATAATTAGTTATTTGACATAGAAATCCCACCCGTGTTCCTCTAATCATATTTTTGACAACCTAAGATCTGCTAGTTGTTCTGCTGCAGTTGTGTAACCATCCTATAAAACAGAAAAGCAGCTACAATATTTAGTATGCATGAAGGCACTTTTCAGACATGATCGTTTATTTACCTTGGATCTTTTGGTACAAAAATTGTCCGACTCACCCCCATTTGCATGAATGATGTTTCAAGTGTGCAACTAAGGGTTTAATTTAGTGGTAAACATTTAAATGGCTGTGTGTGAATACAGTGCTCATGAAAGTAATGGCTGAGGGGACTAGCATCTCACAGAAAAAGCACAGCACGTGGACAGGGCTTGTTTACACAGCAATGTTGGTTGGGAGAAATCACTTCTCTGTAGAATTAATACTACTCCATATTAGTAGTCCCCATGCTCATTCAATTTGTGACCTCTCTGTTGAGATTCCCAGTTCAAACAAAGCACACAGTCCTGTAGAATCTTAAAGAAGGAAGTAAATAGGCAGCAGGTCAGCAGTGGCACATATACAATCGCCATACTGGTGCCTTTCCAGGAGGCTCCACAACTGATCCGATGGGTACTGCTAGCGAAATCTTTCAGACAATCATGCATTCAACAGACACACGTACCAGAATGGACATTACCAATCACTTGAAGAAAAGAATGTGACAATAACTTTTGCTGTATTAAGAATCACATCTGGAATGTTTCCCAGGGCCTTTCAAGTTTGTGTCAACCATCCTTCATGCCACTATAGCTACTAATCATGGTAATGAGCTTTTTAGTGTTTGTGTGAGCATTTGTGCTTAATTGAGAGCATGCTTGTGTGACAGGGGAACTTGCCAAATTAATTTCACATCAACTGAACAGCCACCAGGTGAATATTTCATTTTGTCTAAGGGAAAAGAAAACCACGTTCAACTATGCATGGGTCTGTTCTCACCTGTATACCCATTAAAGAGAACAGAAGATACAAATATGTATCAAAGATAGCACGAATTGCTGTATTTTCTCAAAAAACTGTATCTTGCAAGTTTGTGAGGTGTCAAGTGTACTGAAATGAGTTTTTACTTTTTAAAACAGTAAGTACAAGTTTGGCCTCATGTAAACCAAAGAGGGATACTATAACTCTTCAAGAAAACTTGGAATATGATCAAGTGATTGGTCATTTGCTATAAAAGAAGCTGTTCAAAAACGCTATTGCCCAGCCATATATTTATTTGAAAATTATTTGAACAGAAACAATTTTTCCTTGTGGAGCCATAATTTTATTTACAGCATTTAAAACAACATAACAGTGGTTTTGTCTTCTTCAATTTAAGTGCCTAATTCGTTTGATGGATTTTAAAAACCAGTATTTAGACACAAAACTTATTAAGTTAATTCCAGGTAAGTTTGATTTCTGCTACTGTCAAAAGACTGACATTTCTTCCCTTCTTCCCTTGTGCAACTTGCTTGAAAGAACTCCTGTAAAAGACCAACAGTTGGTTTGTGCTTACATTAGTTCTTGGAAAAGTTTTCTCCACACAGAATTGTAAATGGCTGGGATTCCTCACCTCCTGCGACAATCTCATCCTTCAACAGAGAGTATTTATTCTCAGGAAGGTGAACATCATGTTCCAAATCTCTGGCATATATATTCTATAACAATATTTCAGCTTCATTAAGTGCAAAAACCACAAAAACGAAAACGTGTATGATAAACCTTTTATATTGTCATGATTAATAACTTCATAAGCTGGAAGGAGGAAGTGGCAAATGGAGAGAGATGTGAAAACAAATAGTTGTGTGATAGAGAAATTATATTAAATGAAAATACATTACTACCACCTGGCCTGCTGGGTGACCATGGGCAAATCACTTCCCTGCTCTGTGCCTCAGTTTCCCAATCTATAAAATGGGCTAATATTGACCTCTGTTATAAAGTGCTTTGAGATGTACTGTTGTTAAGTGATACATGAGAACTAGGTATTATTTTTAATTGTACCAGACTAACAGGTTGAAAAGATCATAAACTGATAAGAACAGATATTGTGCATTCAGCTAATGCCTTTAACCCTGAAATAACCAAAAGGCAATTTACAAATCGCAGTCCCTATCCTGCAACGGGGTTTCTTGTTGGCCTTTTTTTCCCTTTGGACACGCCCATTAATTTGACTGGGGCTCCAGATGAAAGCGTGGGCCTCTCGCTATAGGGTTCACTACAGGAGTGGGAGCTTTAGGGATGCGCACAGGAATTGAAAGCATGAGAATTACCCCGGATTTTTTTTTCAGTAGAAGTCCATTTGTGCGCATTAAGTTAGTATGTCCTTGTCCCATGTTAGCGGAACCCGCTGTTAAATAAAGCCTGTGTTCTCCTCTGCACCGGATCCCCACCAGGGCTCAACATACTACCGCCCCGGCGGCCGATCCCCTCCAGCCGCTAATAGCCGGTCTGCGAGGCGACGAAGGGCGGGCAGCCAGCAACAGGAAGCACCGACAAGGGAGCGCCCGCACCCGCGGCACGTGGCGATGGGCCCAGGCCCCCTCCGGGGCGCCCGGGGGCAGGGCGCGAAGTGGTGTTCACACAGACGGCCGCCGACCCGCCGCGGGAGCTGAGGCAGCCGCGCGGCCAGGCCGCCCCGTACCTGGCGGGAGTCGCAGCCGCTGGCGAGCAGGAGGCCGGTGCCGTAGATGCCGCCGGTGAAGGCCCCTCTGTCCACGGCCCCGCAGCGCCGGCTGCTCGTGCCGCACCTAGGGGGGGAGAGCGCGGGCATGAGGGGGCTGGGCGGGAGGGGCCGGCCGAGCCGCCCGACGCTATCCCGCGGAAGCTCCCTAGGCTCTGCCTCGGCCGCCGCCCCGCGTCACAGGGGGTCACTATGGGAACGGGCCGGGTCCCGCCACCGCCCCGCCCCCAGGCCAGGGAGTCCGCCCTCCGCCCCTCCCTTCCTCCCCCTTGAGGGGGGTTTTAGAGCAGTTCAGCCCCCGGCCCGTGAGTTGTAGAGATTTCAGGGCGGGCCAGAGCCTTTGGCCCCCTGCCGCCCGCTCCTGCTGCGCGCCGCCCACTGTTCCCGTGTGTGAACCCCACCTTCCGCCTCTGCCCCTTCTCTCCCCCCAGTTAAGTCCTGTTTCGTCGCCCTCTTTTCCAACTCTGTGTCACTTAGAACCCGAGCTCCTTTTCTTACTGTCCCTCCCCATGGTCCTCACCACCGGGCTCCTTATAGCATCTAGCTCCTCTGTGCCTCGCCAGCATTTACTCGAGGTTTGGTTCTGCTCCCTCTCCTGATTATCAAGCTACTCCATCAGTTTCTTCCCCCAGTCTCACCTCTTCCAGATGGGGAGTCATGTCTGCTGTTTTGCCGCGCAGGAACAGCTTTTCTCTCTCCTTTCTTCATTAATTTTTTCATTGCATCCCATTCCACTACAAACTTCCATGGTCCTGCTTCCAACAGTAATGCCAGTTTGGTGCAGTTAGCTTCAGTCCAGCTCCCTCTTCTATGTCTATGCCAGCACCAGGATCATTTTATCTTTATGCCTCACTGTTATCAACAGTTTCCTCCCTGAATATTTTTCTACGCTCACCTTTGACACAGGTATCTATCTCTCAACCATTCGCTTCAGCTTCCTCAGTCTCTCTAGAGATCACTGCTTCCTCCAGAAAAGATAAGGTCTGTTCTGTTCTTCTGAGTTTTCCTCTTCAGACTATAGCATAAGTTCTTCTCCAAGGACTGCCTCCTTTCTTGGGTCAGTTCATGAGGAAGAACTAGAGAAAGGGAGGTAAGGGCACTTCTCTCTTTGCAGGATCGCTTCTTCTGGCTGTTTACAAGTTCCATGGATCCCTCTACTATGGCTTTATATGCACTACTCTTACAGTAAGCAGTCCTGGTCTTAATGGCTTTACCCTCAATTTGATTAATCTGCTACATATTCTTTGAGAAATGCTTTGTCCAGGGAGAGGTCATCTCATAGTGTGAAGCCTTCAAGATCAGTGCAGCTTTCTTGACAGAGTGACCCTTGTGATTTGGGAAAGGAAATCCAAAGTGAGGGTGAGAATCAAATATATCCTTTTCCTTTGACAACTCCTCCATTTTGCTAGATGAAGTGGTCAATTTATCTGCGTTGGACCATTTTAAGGCCTTCTTTAGTTTCCACTGAAGAGAATGGCTGACATCTTAGAAATCCTTCGGAAGTTGTACAAGAATCTATAAATAGAGTCTATATGTATACACACACACTCTACTATTTTAGAGATTTTGTGCATCTATTTGTCTATCTATCTGTCCATCCATCTGTTTATTCATGAACTCCTAAATGGTAAGAGCTAGGACCACCAAATTTGGTATGCAGCTACCGCTTATCATAACTTAAAGCAAGGTCAGAGTTTGGTTGTTCCAGGCATTTGGACGGGTGTGGAATGCAATTGTTTCACATCAGATGGAAAGGGAGGAGTGTGATAGTAGGGCACAGTTATATTCACAAGTGACCCTGGGGGACACCAAGCCCTCCAGCCCTAGGGAGCAGCTGCTGGCAGGCAGCATGAACGCTGCTGCCCTGGGCCACTGTGGTGCACAGCCCCTGGTGCCCTGGGCTGCTCTTGGGAAGCAGCTGCCAAAAATGTCCATGGACATCTGCATTCATATCCATGAATGCAACACCTGAGGAATAAAGCACATATCTGCAACATTTTTATCCCCAAATTGAGCTGTTTCTTAATATCTAATCTTGTTTCGCTTTAGTGTTATGCATTGCTATTATCCAGAACGTTTGAAGATCCGGCAACCTCCTGGTCCGGAGGCTGCCAGATATGAAAGACTAATAGATTTTGGAGCATAAGCTTTGATGGGCAAAGACCAGCTTCATCAGATGCATCTGACAAAGCATGGCTTCGCCCATGAAAGCTTATGCTCCAAAATATCTGTTAGTCTATAAGGTGCCACAGGACTTCTTGTTGTTTTTGAAGGTAGAGACGAACATGGCTACCTCTCTGATAGATATGAAAGAGTTTATTGTATTGCTCCTTGGCACTAAAACACATTGGCTGGGTCTACACGAGCCCCTTCCTTTCGGAAAGGGCATGTTAATGAGCGGGTTCAAAAGATGCCCATGAGGCGCTGCAATGAACCCCCGAGTGACATAATTACACTAACCTAACCCCTCCATTGCAGACAGACAGTTCCATCTATTAGCATAGCCACAACCTCTCTCTCATCAGCATAGTAACATCTTCTCTGAAGCTGTGCTGCTGCAGTGTTTCTAAGTGTAGACCTGCCCAGAGGCTGTCATATAAAATCTGGCATCATGGAATTGGTCCAGTACATATGCAAGGGGCGGTGGGGTGGGGGGGGGAGAACAGTTTCTTGCTTCTTGTTTTATGAGGTTGTAATAGTCAGGAATTATATTTTGAAGATTTGGCCATGAATCCAGGCATGGACTGCCCAATTTTTTTTCCTCCAGTTATTGAACCTGTCACTAACACTGACTCCCTTAAGATTGCACAATCATTTTGAATAGAACCTTTTTCTCATATACTTTAAACTATCCCCAATTTCTCTCTTTAAGGTTGACTTTTTCCAAGTTTCTCCTTTTCTTAAAAATTATTTTGTTTCCTCTGAAAGGCTAAGGTAAAATTTTGTCAAGCATTTCTGAGTTAAGAATGTAAACAAGCTGCCCTTGTTCTTTTCAAACTGGAGATAAAATAACTATGTTGAGTAGTTTTATCATCATCTTAAAATTTTTGCCACACAGTGGCCATCTCCCTTTTTGAGATCATTTATGAAGATATTGAATGGCACAGATCCTTGGGAGACCACACCATATACCTGTCCCCATTTTAAAAACCAGCTATTTATTTTTCACCCTTTGTTTCCTATCTTTTAAGCAGGGGATGTTCCCTCTTATCCCATGATTGCTTACTTGATTAAGACCCAGTGGTGAGGGACCATATCAAAGGCTTTCTGAAAGTCCAAATATGCTATTTGGACAGGACCACCCTTGTCCACAAGTTTACTGGACTTTCTCTAAGAATTTTAATTTCACTTTACAAAAGCTGTATTGACTCTTCCCCAATAAAGAAAGGTTACTCACCGTAGTAACGGTGGTTCTTCGAGATGTGTCCCCGTGGGTGCTCCACAATAGGTGTCGGGCTCGCCCGGCGCCGCAGATCGGATCTTCCAAGCAGTTTCTGCCGGACTGCGCATGCGCCGGTGCGCGCCGCTCCCTTGCGCGCTCCTGGCCACGTGCGCAATCCGGTCCCCGCCAGTTCCTTGACCAACCGCCTCGGATGCTCCTGCAAAACACTAAACAAAGATCCGAAGCGGGGAGGATGGGCGGGTAGTGGAGCACCCACGGGGACACATCTCGAAGAACCACCGTTACTACGGTGAATAACCTTTCTTTCTTCTTCGAGTGTCCCCGTGGGTGCTCCACAATAGGTGACTACCCAGCAGTAACCCAAGATAGGAGGTGGGTAATCGGATTATGCGCAGCTTGTACCCGAGAGGACCGCTGTCGCGAGACGGGTATCCTCTTGGAATATCCTGTGAAGGGCATAATGTTTGGCGAAGGTGTCATAGGATGACCAGGTCGCCGCTCTGCAAATGTCTTTTAGGGCAACGCCCTTGAAAAAGGCTGTTGATGCTGCCACCGCCCTAGTGGAATGAGCCCTGGGAGTGGCCAATAAAGGAGTCTTTTTGAGTTCGTAGCACATTTTTATGCAGGATACGATGTGCTTCGAGATTCTCTGCGAAGAGAGACCTTCTCCTTTCGATTTGGGAGCGAGGGAGACTAGGAGTCTATCCGTTTTCCGGAAGCACTTGGTCCTGTCTACGTAGAAGGCTAGCGCCCTCCTCACGTCCAGGAGGTGTAGGCGCGCCTCTTTGTTAGAGTTATGAGGCTTTGGATAAAACGAGGGTAAAACAATAGGTTCGTTAATGTGAAACTCAGAAGAAACCTTGGGAACAAAGGCTGGATGCAGCCGTATGGTTACCGCCTCCTTGGAAAAAACAGTGGAGGGTGGTGTTGCCATAACTGCTGCAAGTTCGCTCACCCTGCGAGCTGACGTGATTGCGAGCAGAAAGGTCGTCTTTATCGTAAGGAGGCAGAGGGAAACCATGGCCAAGGGCTCGAACGGTGGTCCCGTTAGCACATTAAGCACCAGGTCCAAGTTCCACGAAGGTGGAAGCGGTTTCCGAGGGGGGTATAGGTTTACCAACCCTTTGAGGAACCTGGTAACCATGGGATGGGCGGACACCGTGTGCCCTTCCTCTTCGTGTCTGAACGACAAAATGGCGGCAAGGTGGACCTTTAACGAGGATAGTGAGAGTCCTCCTCTCTTGAGGTCCAGTAAATACTCTAATATCACAGGTATAGGCACCGAAAGGGGGGCTAGCTGTTTGGTAGAACACCATGCCGTGAAGCGAGTCCATTTCTGCTTGTAGGTCTTCCTGGTGGAAGTCCTTCTGCTACTTTCTAGGACTTGCTGCACTTCCTCCGTACATGTGCTCTCTAGGGAGCTGATCCATGGATTAACCACGCTTGTAGTCGCAGGCCTTGGGGGTGCGGATGCACTATGGACCCCTGGGCTCGCGTGAGCAGATCCGGCGCCACCGGAAGGGGCATCGGTGGACGGTCCGACATGCGCAGGAGTAGGGGGAACCATTTCTGTCGATCCGACGTTGGGACTATCAGGATCATTCGGGCTCCTTCCCTCCTGGCTTTCTGCAAGACTTTGTGGATGAGCACTGTGGGAGGAAAAGCATAAAGCAGGGGGCCCCTCCAGGAAATCACGAATGCGTCCCCCAGGGACCCCCATCCCAGTCCTGCCGTGGAGCAGAATCGTGGGCACTTCTTGTTGTGTTGAGTGGCAAACAGGTCTATCTGGGGAAAACCCCATGCGTGAAAAATCGGTCGTAGCAGATCGGGACGGATCTGCCACTCATGCGTGAGTGCGAAACGCCTGCTCAGCTGGTCTGCCTTCACATTGTGAGTGCCTAGTAAGTACGAGGCTTTCAAGATTATATTGTTGGCGATGCACCAGTTCCATAACCGGACTGCTTCCGCACATAAGGCACGGGACCGAGCTCCTCCTTGTCGATTTATATAAAACATGGTGGAGGTATTGTCTGTACTGATCCCGACAACTTTGCCTTGTATACGGTCTCGAAAGTGTCTGCAGGCGTTGAACACTGCTCTGAGCTCCAGTATATTTATGTGCAGTGACTGCTCCGTGGAGGACCACAGCCCTTGAGTCACCTCTTCGGCCATGTGTGCTCCCCACCCTATGAGGGAGGCATCTGTAGTAACAAAAACCGATATTTGTGGTTGGTGGAAGGGTACCCCTGTTAGCAAGTTCTTGGGGTTAACCCACCATTGCAGGAATTTGCGCACCTCTGCTGTGGGCGACACCACCCTGTGAACGGTGTGTGTTGCCGGTTTGTATACGCTCGCCAGCCAGTGTTGCATGCTGCGCATGTGTAACCTGGCGTTCTGTACTACAAACATCGCCGCTGCCATGTGGCCCAGCAGCTGTAAGCACGTCAGGACCGGCACCGCAGGGCTGAAGGTGATGACCTGCACGAGGGAGCCGATGGCCCGAAAGCGAGTCTCTGGTAGATATACTCTCACTGTAGTAGAATTTATGCGTGCCCCTATGAACTCTATGTCCTGTGTGGGGTCTATCTTTGATTTTGCCAGATTGATAACCAGGCAGAGTGAAGAGAACGTGCCTGCTGTGACGCGTATCATGCGTAGTACCTCCTCCTTCGAGGCCCCTTTGAGTAGGCAGTCGTCCAGATACGGGAATATAAATACTCCCTGTCTGTGCAGGTAGGCTGACACCACTGCCAAGGTCTTGGGGAAGACTCTGGGGGCCGAGGAGAGGCCAAACGGTAGGACCTTGTATTGAAAATGTTCTTTGCCTACCATGAACCAGAGGAATCGCCGGTGAGCCGGATGGATAGTTATGTGAAAATACGCGTCTTGTAAGTTGAGGGCTGCGAGCCAATCTCCATCGTCCAGTGCCGTAAGGATGGAGGCGATTGTGATCATCCGAAAGCGTTGCTTGCGCAGGTACCGGTTGAGGCCTCGAAGATCTAAGATGGGCCTCCAGCCTCCTGTCTTTTTCTCCGTGAGGAAGTACCTCGAGTAGAACCCTTTCCCTTGCAGTTGCTCCGGCACTCTTTCCACTGCCCCTATGAGCATGAGATAGTCTACCTCCTGCTTGAGCCTCACTACGTGGGAGGCCTCCTGGAGGTGGGGCCTGGGTGGAGGTCGTGGCGGTGGGAGCGACTGGAAGGGGATGGCGTACCCCGGGGCTATGATCTCTAGCACCCATTTGTCTGTGGTGATCCTTTGCCACTGGTCGTAGAATGGTCGGAGGCGATGGTGGAATAGCCGCTTCGGATGACCTTGTGCGATGGTAGTGATGGCGCAGCCCTGGATCTGTGTGTCAAACTTGTGGCCTTTGGCCCTGCCCTGAGGACGCACGGCTCTGTTGGGAACTTCGCCTGGGAGTTCTGTACTGCTGGTGCTGTTGATGTCGCCCTTGCTCATAACCCCTGTGGTACTGGGGATGCTGTTGCTGGTACTGGTACCGTCTTTGTTGAGGGTAGTACTTTTTCTTTCTGTATGGAGGGGCGTAAATCCCCAGGGTCCTAAGTGTGGCTCTTGAATCTTTACTGGAATGGTAAGGACCGAGTCAGTTGATTCAGCAAACAGCTTCTGCGAGTCGAAGGGAAGATCGACTATCTTTGCCTGCAGATCCCTCGGTATACCCGAAGTCTGGAGCCAGGACTCCCTTTGCATCACCACTGCCGTAGCTGTGGAGCGTGCTGCTGTGTCCGCAACATCCAGGGCGATCTGAACTCCCGTCCTCGAGGCCACGTAGCCTTCTTGCACGATGGCCTTGCGCACTGGTTTCTTGTCCTCTGGAAGCGAGTCCATGAGGGAGGTTAACCTAGTGTAGTTGTCGAAATTATGGTTCGCTAAATGCGCTGCGTAATTTGCCATTCGCAACAGTAGAGTGGAGGAGGAGTAGACCTTTCTGCCGAACACCTCTAGCTTCTTGGCATCTTTGTCTGTTCCCCCTGTCTTGAATTGAGATGTCTGATCTTTGTTGCGATGACTCCACCACCAAGGAATTTGGTTGTGGGTGGCTGAACAGGAACTCCATGCCCTTCGCCGGCATGAAGTATTTCTTATCCGCTCTCTTGTGGACAGGCGGAATAGTCGTAGGGGTCTGCCATATCGTAGTGGCGGACTCCAAGATTGCTTCAATCAAGCGGTATTGCTATTTTGGAGGAGGCCGGAGGTCTCAGATTTTTAAGGAGCTTATGGTGTTTCTCTTGCACCTCTGCTGTCTGGATGCCTTGCGTGAAGGCCACCCTCTTAAACAGCTCTTGAAACTGTTTGAGATCGTCTGGAGGATGGACGTCCCCCGGGGCCGTAGCCTCGTCCGGGGAGGAGAGTGAGGAACCACTAGGGTACGCCTCTCTGGACCCTTCCGGTTCCTGTTGGTGATGGTACATCCGCTCGCTGGAAGCTTGCAAGGGAAAATCTCGGGGTTCCATAACCAGTTCCTCCTGAGATACTTGAGTCTCTGTCCCCGTTCACGATTGCCCTCGGGGATACGGGACCGTCTGTGGGGATCTTTCCCTGTAGATTGCCGGTGGTGTCTATGCCCCACGTGATAGGGGCGACCATGGCAGCATGGGCACTGTTCTTGGGAAGGTGACCTAGACCACTCCCTTGGTGCATACCCTCTGCGTCTGGGGGAGCGAGATCGTCAAGAGACCTGGGACTCTGGAGAGAGCGATTTGTGATAGTATTCCAGCGGCTCAAACCCCAGGAAGGGTGAAGGTGGTCCCAGCCAGGGTGAGGCTGGTTGTAAAAATGGAGATGGGGGCTCTGGGTAGGCTAGGGGGGACCCCTGCCTTCTGGTTGGAGTCTGCAGCATAAGCGGAGGGCTGAGAGAAAGCAACTCTGCAGCCCTGTCTGGAGAGGGGCTGCGGTGCCTTGTTTTGTGTGCAGCCTTCCCCCTCCCTTGAGGAGATAGCTCCTCCCCCTGACGTGTAGGGGATCTTGGCCCTGTCCGCGTCATGCTCGGCATGCTCATGGGCGGTGCCGCACGGGCGGTGTCCTCCGGTGCCTGCAGGCTGCGTGCCTGCACGCTCTGCACCGCCGGTTCCCCGCGGGTCAGTGCCGCTGCTTGCGGTGCCGCCAGTACCGGTGCTTGTTTAGCCGCCGCCCTGCCTGCGGTGCGGGGCGGCTGTTTGATTATCGGAGGCTGAGCCACCTCCACGTGGCTCTCCATGCCGCCGCCGATCAGCTGTTGCTGCGGCTGGGGGCTGTGCGCTCCTCCTGTCCCGCTCGCTGTTGCTGCTGGCAGAGATCGGGCTGGGGAGGCTTTCCTCCGTTTTTGCGCTGATGGGGTGAGGGAGGCGGCTTTCCTTTTATGGGCCCTGGAGGGTCCCTCCTGCTGCGGCCGCTCCGGCACGTCTGGCTGGAGGGCCTTGTCGAAGAGCAGCATTTTAAGCTGCATCTCCCTGTCCTTTGTTGCTCTGGCTGTTAATTTTGCACAGAAGGAGCATTTCTGCGTGACATGGGACTCCCCCAGGCACTTTATGCAGAGACTGTGCCCATCAGACGCTGGCATTGCCTCTCGGCAGGACTCACATTTCTTGAATCCTGAAGAGGACGTTGTTGGTGAGTCTTTCAGTTGTTAATGGGTACTTAGCACCTTCTCTGTGCTGTTTTTCCCCCTCTCTGATAGCCTGCCGCGGCAGGAGGGCTAATGGCCCTAGGCCCCTGGCCTCCGGTGCTCCGCTTGTTACTAGGACTGGACTGAATGCTGTCCCGCTTGTTGATTCTTTTTTTTTTTTTTTTTTTTTTTTTTGAAAATAACAACTGGCTAACTTAACAGTAGCCTAAGAACTTGAAAACCTTAAAGAAAAAACAGTTAAAACCACTGAATACGCTAACTTGGCTGTAGCCTAGTCGGATTCCGTCTGCAGCCGACGGCGGTTAAGAGGAACTGGCGGGGACCGGATCGCGCACGTGGCCAGGAGCGCGCACGGGAGCGGCGCACACCGGTGCATGCGCGGTCCGGCAGAAACTGCTTGGAAGATCCGATCTGCGGTGCCGGGCGAGCCCGACACCTATTGTGGAGCACCCACGGGGACACTCGAAGAAGAAGTAGTCTTGTCTGTGTGTCTGATATTTCTTTTATTATAGTTTCATTTTCAGTTGGACTTTTACTGAAGTTATGCTTTCTAATATGTAATTTCCAGGATCACCTCCAGAGTCTTTTTATTAAAAAATGACCATTACATTTGCTACCCTTTAGGCATCTGGTACAGAGGTGGGTTTAAGTGACGACATAGCACAAATAGTAGTTCTGCAGTTTCTTATTTTAATTCCTTTAGAACTCTTGGGTGAATACAATCTGATGCTAGTGTTTTATTACTGTTTAATGTTTCAGTTTATTCTAAAAGCTCCTCTTTTGCTACCTTAGTTTGAGTAAAGTTCCTTAGATTTTTCACCTAAAAAGTATGGTTCAGCTGTATGGCTCCCTCACATCCTCTGCAGTGAAAAGCAATGTAAAGAATTCATTTTGCTTCTCTGCAATTACCTTGTCTTCCTTGTGTGCTCTTTTAGCAGCTCAGTCATCTGGTGGCCCATGACGATTTGGCATGCTTCCTGTGTCTCATCATTATCATCAACCATGGGCTCAGCGCCCATAGGTGCGGATGCCTCCCTCACTATTTCCTTCCATCTTTCCTGTCCAGTGCAGAGTGGCTTAGTTTCTGTAGACTAGTTCCATACCAATTTACTATATCATCTACCCATTCTCTATGGGGTCTGCCTCTCCTATTTGAACCATCTATTATGCCGAATACCTGGGTCTTGACTTTTTGCTCATCCTTCATTCTGCAGATATGCCCAAATAGCTGTAGCTTCTGTTGTATAACCTGTAGTAGGTTCTCTTTCAGCTGTATCTTCCTATATAATTCCTCACTGGTGACCTTCTGCATCCATTGTATTCTCAGGATCTTTCTTTAACTCCTCTCAAATGCCAATATCCTTCTCCTTGAATCTTTCATTATCACCCATGTCTGACATCTGTAAAACATGCTGCTGAATACGCATTTTCAAGACGCTCAGCTTCATTCCTAAGCTAATCGCTTTGCTTTTCCAGATCCCGTCCATCGTCTTCAACTTGCTCTTGCTTTTGCTATTCTAGTAGTTATTTGCTTCTTACAGTCTACAGCATATGTCATATTGCTTTCCAGAAATGTGAACTTCTCTAGTTCAATCCAGTCTACACTGATCTCCCTTTCTGTTTCCTTATCTCTAAATACCAGGGTCTTTGTTTTATCAGTGTTGGTAATCCATCCGTACCGCTTCCCTTGCTCATTTAGCACCTTCACCATTCTATGTTCTCTTCATCGTCCTCAAAGATAACTGTATCATCCACGAACCTCAAAAATGAGTAGAGGTACAAGACAAGGAGATCCAATATTGCTGAGTATCTTCCTGTGTCTGATGTAGTTATTTTTTTGTTGATAGTTTGTGTGTCTAGCTAGTTCGTCTTCAGATTCAGTCTTGGCTCACCTTCTAGTTGTACCCTCTGAGAGCTTGCTGTGGAGTAGGAGTGCTGTGCCATGCTCTCTCTCTCTCTCTCTCTCTCTCTCTCTCTCTGTGTGTGTGCACGCACGCGCCTTCTTCCTGAGGCCATGAGCCAGTAGCCCCCCACATACCTTTCCCAAGGCCCACAGAAGTTGCTGGACCCCTAGCATTCATGCATTGAGACCCTGCAATTTCGCCTGTCTTTCTGGCCTTGCATGTAGAACTGGGAGCAGTTCAGCAAACTGAAAGTCCTGAATTTGCATCTGTTATCAAGCAGCCAAAATTTGACCTCTAGGACCTCTCATCTTTCTCTTCCTCTTTTACTGTCTACATATATCATGACTACTGGCTCTCATGCAGCAATGCAGATATTCCTGTTTAGATGTCTTGTGAGATCCTGCAACCTTTGTGCCCACCACACAATTAAGTATGTGGGTCTCCTGTTCATCACAAACCAAACTATCTGTATTTCTAATAATCAACCCCCCCATTACTGCTACCTGTAACTATTCATCTGACAACATATTAGAAGATCTTGAAACTGAGTCCAGCATGAGATAGCAGTGTCAACTGTCAGATTCCACCTGATGTTATGGACCCAGTATTTGTCCTAGAAGGTGAAGCAGTAGAGCAGAGAAGTGTAACCACTCTGCTCCATCCAGCCCACTGTCTTGTTCATTGGAGCATACATTCTCCTCCTGTTGTCTTTTGTGATGTCACAATTACTGGTGACTTCTGTGATGCAAAGCAGCAAGACCAAGTATGAGAGAGTCCAATTCCCACCAGGTGGGCACTTACTCAGCTTGTCTTTAAAGGAGGGAGGGGAGTTCAGTTTGCCTTGCAAGAGTGTTTACTTACCTTGTCCTGTGAAATGTAGGACCGTCTCTCTTCAAGAAGGATGTCTGAGGAGCGAGCTGTCATGAAACTTCCCCCTTTAGGAAAGTGTCAGAAAGTGAATTTCTGTAACAAGGAGGATGCTATCTACAAAATTTTTATAAAACTGTCCGGACTTCACTGCAAACTTCAGGACCCATTGAAGGAGCTGCTTCATCAGTGTGCTCGTGAGGAGGAAGAGACATGTATGTATGTATGTATGTACGTACACACACACACTCTCTCTCTCCCCCCACCCCCCCGCATATGGGCAGGGTAGGGAGTGTCAAAACTTTGCCTTGCTTCTGAGGAAGAGATGCCAGTTGCCAAGAGCACAGGAATAACAGCACCTAAAATGTGTGAAATGGAGTGGAGATTGCAGGTGCCCTACTCTTGTGATGTAGTATGGACTGTCGTAATGACTAGCCCTACCACTTGGATCAAGATGCAACACTACTTGCTGGGACCTGTCATCTCCACAGGCCACCCTCCATGTTACAAATGAAGGTTGCTGTAGCTACTTTTGGATTGTGAATTACATGTTGTCTGTTTGCACTGTGATACTTAATGCTAGGAAGCAGTCAACCTGTCATTGTTACTAATCATAATAGACCAGATTAGTGACTTGGATAACTAGAAAGGGCGGTGGTTCTGCTTCAGCATCCATACATGGTGCACTAGAATATTTTATATTTTTAAAGATGAAGG
Source organism: Carettochelys insculpta (assembly GCF_033958435.1). Taxonomy (NCBI): domain Eukaryota; kingdom Metazoa; phylum Chordata; order Testudines; family Carettochelyidae; genus Carettochelys; species Carettochelys insculpta. The sequence continues at coordinate 128,731,856 of NC_134138.1, read as the reverse complement.
GTGAACCAACACAGCTACCTGTTACTATTCATCATTAAAAGGTTCACTTGGCAGCTATTTCTGCTGTTTGATATCTGTTTATACAGAATACCATTAAGAAAATTTATGAAGGGCCATCTACTGCACATCTTCCTCATTAGACATATTAACCTTCCTTGGAATCTGAGTTTCGTTTTAGCTATGCTGATGAAATCACCCATTCAGGCTTTTGCTGAGTATTTCTTACAATATTTATCTTTTAAAATTGCTTTTGTTCTTGTTATAACATTTGCCAGAAGGGTGAGCTTAATGCTCTTACGGTTAGTAATTTTATAGCTAGTAATCACTATTTTCTGTAAAGATTGTGATTTTTGTGCCTGATCCCAGGTTTTTGCCAAAGATAGTTTGTGTCAATCTGTTCCTTAAATTAGCTATTTTTCACCCAAATCATATTCTAATAAGGTTGAATTAGCTCTACATACTTTGGATGAAAGGTGGGTTCTTGGTTCTTGTTTAGACAGAACTACAAGTGTTCATAAATCATCCAATTTATTTTATTTTAAAAATCACATGGGATATACAATTTGTTCCCAGTCCACTTCTAGTTGAATTCAACTTATTGTTGAATGCTGTTCATTGGAAGAGACTCCTGTGATAGGAAAAGCAGAGATCCTATCACAGAACTTTTTCTGTGCCAAATGACCATAACATCAAATCTGTGAATTTCTAAATGTTAGTCTCTTTTCCTGGCTGCAGAATACAAGTTTCTCCTTCTCCTAAAAGACTAATAATTTCTCAATACAACATGGGCTAATAACTGACTGTATCCTAAAAGTCTATTCCTATTCCAAACAAGGAACTGGAAGTTCTCTGTGTAAAGATTTTCTAAATATCATTTGTTTTTTAAATTGCTGTTCAGTATGGGTGCGTCTACACTAGCTGGCTACTTCGAAGAAGCTGGCACAATGTCGAAATAGTACGCGTCGCATCTACACATGCTGTGAGCTATTTCGATGTTGAAATCGACATTAGGTGGCAAGACGTCAAAATTGCTATTCCTATCCAAAGATGGGAATAGCGCCCTACTTCAACATTCAATGTCGAATTAGGGCATGTATAGAAGATCCGTCTCCCGCTATTTCGAAATAGCGGGGTCCTCCATCGCAGCCATCAGCTGAGGGGTTGAGAGACGCTCTGTCCAGCCCCTGCGGGGCTCTATGGTCACCGCGTGCAGCAGCCCTTAGCCCAGGGTTTCTGGCTGCTGCTGCTGCAGCAGCAGCAGCATCTGGGGATCCATGCTGTGTGCACAGGGTGTGATGGAGTCGGGGGGGGGGGGTGCATGGGAGAGTCAGGCTGGATGTGAGAGACAAGCAGAGCAGCTCCCGGTGGCTAAGGATGACCCTGGGGCTATAACCCAGGCTGGCAGGTAACACCTCTGCCCTGAACAAAGAGGAGGGTGGAGCTGAGCTGTTTTTGAATCGGGGGCGGTGGTTAGAGGCTGAGGGAAGAGGGAGCTGGAAGGAGCTGGCCTGGCGAGGGGGAAGCTACACCCCAGAGGGGCACCCCTCAGGCTCCTCTCCCCAGGACGGGTTGGAATGACTGTCTCTGACTGCTGTACTGACGCTTCTGTGAGAAACTGGGCATCTGTTGCCTAATAAACCTCCTGTTGTACCTGCTGAGTGAGAGTCACTCCTGCCAGCGGACAGGGTGCAGTGCATGGGGACACCTGAACCCCATCACACAGGGTCTGCAACCGGTTGTCGGTGCTGTGGATCTCGTGCTGTGCAGGGCGAGCGTGTCAGGGAGGGGCCATTTAAGGGAGCGGCTTGGGGCTTTGCTGGCCCCTTATTTTAATGGGGAGCGCGCGCGCGCGTGCGTGTGTAGACGCTCCGTATTTCCTGCCGGGGCACCCCCTTTTGATGTTGAACGTCGATGGCACCAGCCCTGGAGGATGGGTAGACAATACACATTGAAGTAGCCTATTTTGATGTTCTAACGTCGAAATAGGCTACTTCAACGTAGTGTGCTAGTGTAGACGTAGCCTATATGTTTCATTTTTCTTACTGGAACATGTGAGAATATGAAAATGCATCTATTAAAAAGAAATAAGTTGCTTAATAGAGGGCTTTTTAAACTTTTTAGGCTGCATAGCCCTTTCCAAATAAATGTAGTCTACCATGTACCTCCATCTGAGATAGGGTCAGAATATACCTATGATTTGATTGCTAATAATTATTAAATAAAACATGCAGTCAATCATTGCAGAGTGTGTGTTCCCCTAAGGGTATGAGTATCCTAGTTTGAAAGCCATGACTTTTGAATGTTTAATCAAGTTTACATTTGCCCTAAGAGAAATTAATGTGTGTGATACTATAGCAAAATGGTTGTTTACAATCTAAATGTTTAGCAGAAAAATGTCTTGGGGGTGGTGTGAAAACCCCAACAATATTTAGCTCCTGAAAGAAATTAAATACACCCATCCCTCGATTTACAAACATAATTCATTTGATGAAAATTGTTCAAGGTGAAAATTTGTAAATTGAAAATGAAATTCCCATTAATTTCAATGGGAAAAATTCTGACTGGTTCCCAACTCCCAGAAAAACCACCCAATTTTTTTTCCATGTTAGAATGCTATACAAATCATAAAAATAAGAACAATATTACTTTTTATAATAGTTATTAGCACTCACCAAAACAAGTTTACATTGATAAGCAAAGAAGTGAGAGATGGTGATTGTGGCTGATGAGTCAGTTCTTAGACAATTGAGAAGGTGTGGTGTTGAAGAGAGTCCATAGGATCATGTATGTTGTCATAGGAAGACAGCTCTGTAGGTGACTTCAACCACCTTAATTTGGGTTGTATCATCAGCTTTTGAGGATCAGCTGATATCGAGGGTTTAGGCAGAGGTGATGAGGCTGAGCGTTGAAAAAGCAATAGAATGGAAGTTTGTACTGCAGCCCTCTTTTTCCTGTTGTACAACTCCTGACGGCATCAAACAGCTTCACGAGTTTGTCAGTTGCATGCTGAACTCCATTCTAAGTTTGGGTTGTTGTCAAGAATTTGTGTAGTTGCCTCCAATGCACTGAAGAATTTTGAGAGAGTTTTAGAGTCCAGAGTTTTTCATGGTTCATCCAATTCTTCATTCTCTTTTTCTGATAATCTTCCTGCATCCAGCTGAATGAATTCTTAATCAGTTCTTCACCATGTGATGATTACATGCTTTGAATATCCTCTGGGTGTACCTCATCAAATCCTGCTGGAGTTGCCAGTTGCATGATAGTCTTTTGAATGTTTTTCACTTCACCCTCAAAACCACAGCATTATAAACATATTTCTCCCATAGCTTTTTCCAAACACCATTCATGATAATATAAGTAATTTTATTCCATGCAGTTGCGATATTTTCTATTGCCATTTTGACACTGTAGTTCTTCCAGAACTGCTTAATTGTTGGTTTGTCTTGTCTGCCTGACCCAGATACAAGATACCTCCTCACCAGTTGCAAGTAGTAAACTTTAAATGTAGCAATGATGCCTTGATCCATTGGCTGAAGGATGGAAGTGGTATTTGGGGGCATGTTGCATTCATTATTGTCATCGATCCAATGTATTAAAAAAGTCTTTCAAGTTTACCCATTATTGCAGCCCTGGCTTTGTTATTCAATGCAACTTAGCTCCACCAACATATGTTTCTACCATTTCTTTTATGTTTTCTTTCTGCATGAAGATCCGTGACCAGAAAATCCAGATACTGCACTATCGATGCCACCAAGTTCATTGATAAAAAAAATGTGTGTTTCGATAGCTGACCCTCTTCAATTCTTTTAATAACTTCAAGTTTGGTAGCCATGGATGTTGCTTTCCTTGGAATTAGTAATACCTCCTGAAGAAACTTTTTCATGTTTAGCACCCATGATGATCACAAATAAAGATATTTGAAGATTAATGTCACTGACAGTCAAGATGGCATGAACACAATGAAGCCCGTGAACCAACTGGGAAGAGCAGGGAGGCTGAGGGAAGTGAGTCAGCCTTGCATTGCATACTACTGTATTCCTCCACATTCATTACTTACGAAGGAGATGCTTGGATGAAGGTTGGTTCTCTGTAGCAAAAAAAATGTTCATAAATTGAAAAATAGGTGTAAATTTACAGGGTTCGTTGCAGCAAAAATTCATAAATCAGAAGTATCTAAGTTGAGGGATAGGTGCATTAGTGGCATTAGCCATAAAGTTAGATCAAAATATCAAGAACATCAAGGTTATCACGGCTGAGGCCATAATTACAGAGTATATCTTGTACAATAAATAATATGGCGTGACTGTCAGACGTGCTGAGCACTTACAGCAATGTGCGACTTCAACAGGAGTTGTCGATGCTCAACACTACCAAAACCTTAGATCCATTCTACATAGAGAACTTTTCATCCACAATGATCCAAAATCACAAATGGGTCTGATTCTGCAAGCTGCTCAGTGCTGGCTAAAACTTATGCCTGCATGGAACTGTATTGAAGAGGGCCCCTAAACTAGTAGAAAGATCCCATCTTATTTAGATCAGCTTATAGGCTAAGGTCTATCTAGAGGAATCACTTCACTTACTACTAAAATGAAACCAACTCCATGAGAAGATTTCTGCAGCTGTTTAACACATTATTGCAAAACTCTTCTTTATTTCTTTCCTCCATCGCAGCTGATATAAAACAAAGTTTCCCCTTTATTGAACTATATGCCATCTAAAAAAAAAAAAATCCTTTAAAACTTTAACTGTTATCCTACGGACATGATTAAATAGTGTGGCTAGAACAGAAATATTATATTACTTCATATAGCTAAGAGAATGATTCTCAAATCGTTTCGCCGGTTGCTGTGCTGCCAACCTCAAGAACTCATCATAAGTCAATGTCTATAAAATCATAAGACTTTCATAAATAATATATTTTGGGATCATTTATTTGCATTGATTTAGGGGTCACATTTTCCAACGTCTAGCCACAACCATGAGGGCTAGGAACATATTAGTGAAAAAAACAACAATAGCTGAGATTCTATTATAATGACATGACTTAAGGAACCAAGGCTTTTTTTTTTTTTTTAAATCCAGATATCGCAAGACTCACAATAAAAATCACAGGAGTTGTTAATGTTGCTGGCCCACTGCATGAACTGATGACATCAGGTATCCTTGCCTGAGCATAGCCCACTCAGGAATTATAGTATTTTACCCAGACTTTTTGTTACCTAAGTCATGGAGGTCCAGCTAATAAACTCTCATTTATGTAAATCCCAAATCTGGTGAACTTTCATTCTTTTAAGTGCAACTGATAAACATCTGTTTCTTTATTCCACTCCTTGTGCCATGGACTATTGGTAGTAAACAATTCATCTTCATGTTTAGTTTTATTTCTTGGTCCCCCCCACCTTCAGATGCACCTTAGGGCTGGTCCACACTAGACCTGAAAGTTGATCCTAGATAAGCAATTCCAGCTACAACAATTGCATAGCTGGAATTGACTTATCTGGCCATCCTCACTGTGTGAGGTCAACAGGAGAAACTCTTGGGTCGACCCCCTTTACTTCTCATGATGAGTATCGGTGTTGATGTTCGAACCCTGATAGTTGGATTTCTACAAGGCACGCAAAATCAAACCCCAGAAGATCAACACTGACTGGGTTGCTCTCCCAACAAATGTAGATGTACCTTTTTCCTCTCCATTAGGCAACAAGCATTTAGCCATTTGAATTAGTGATAAGTGATGACTTGCATAGAAACCAATTAGTAGGCAAATCCTACATATATTCATGAAAGCATGTTACTTGAACCTTGTCAGATGTATTAAAGGAAAGCTCTTACTGTAGCAAACCAAACTGAGTTAGTTAATAATAATGCAAAGACAGTTGCCGAGGGAAATACTTGCTCATAAGAGTGATATTTATTCAGACAGCAGAATTCAAAGGCGTTAAATGGAGTTTAATGCTTCTGCTTAAAGTATCATTGTTACAAGCCAAAAAAAATTTCCATTTATGTTTAAGATACACGGATACCAAATGGCCAGCTTGCTCAAGGAAAGTGCTTTATCAGTGGTCACAATAAGCGCTATAAAGACACCTTAAGGGCCAATGTGAGGTCACACCACATCTCTCTCAATGATCTGGAAACTCTAGTTCAGGACAGATTGTCCTGGTGGCAAACCATTGTACAGGCTCTTAATTGCTTTGAGAGTCAGCATATCCAGGCACTACAGGAAAAGCGTAGGATCCAAAAACAACATACAATGCTTGCGGGTGGCAGCTTTTTATGTGACATGTAATCAGCTCTGCTGATCGAGGATTGGTTTAGTTGCTTATTAACAGCAACAGACACAATGAGGTCCCTCAATCGACAGCTCAGTCCAAGACGACGATGACTGCAGAAAGAGACTTAGGGTTCATAGTGGACCACAAGCTAAATGAGTCAATAATGTGACACTGTTGCAAACAACAACAAAAAAACCCTCAAGATTCTGGGATGCATTACCATGTGTTGAGAGCAAGACATGAGAAGTCATTCTTCCGCTCTGCGCTGATTAGGCCTCAGTTGAAGTATAGTGTCCAGTCCTGGGCACCACATTTCAAGAAAGATGTGGAGAAATTGGAGAAGGTCCAGAGAAGAGCAACAAGAATGATGAAAGGTCTAGAGAACATGAGCTATCAGGGAAGACTGAAAGAACTGGGCTTGTTTAGTTTGGAAAAGAGAAGACAGAGGGAACATGATAGTAGTTTTCAAGTACCTAAAAGAGAGTTACAAGGAGGAGGGAGAAAAATTGTTCTCCTTGGCCTCTGAGGATAGGACAAGAAGCAATGGGCTTAAACTGCAGCAAGGGAGGTTTAGGTTGGACATTGGGAGAACGTTCCTAACTGTCAGGATGGTTAAACACTGTAATAAGTTACATGGGGAGTTACATCACTGGAGATATTTAAAAGCAGGTTAGACAGACACCTGTCAGGGATGGTCTAGATGGTGTTTGGTCCTGCTGTCAGGGCAGGGGACTGGACTCAATGACCTCTTGAGGTCCTTTCCAGTTCTAGTGTTCTATGATTCTAAGACGTCATTTGCTTGCAGTGGTAATGCTTAGGTTCGTGGTCTCCTTAATAGTTATAAGATAAGCAGGGTCAAGGGCTTGTCAGTACTAACCTAGATGCTGCACAAACAACACGGAATCCTGTGTTACCTTAGAGGCTAACATTTATGAGGTCATGAGCTGTCAGCAGAGAGTGGTATTGTTCACTCAGTGTCCATCTTCCCCTGGAATCACTACTGACCCAAAGCATGAGTCTGGTGTTGAGCGTCTCTCAGCTAGTAGAAGTGTCATCTTCAGAATAAAATAGAAGATCAAGTTTCCAATTACTCCTGGTTATTTAAAAATTCCAGGATGGCCCTTTTCATGCTGGGTATCTGTCCTCAGCAGATTGAAGAGACTACCAATACAACTTAGTGCATATGTGCTGCAATCGTTTATCTTAAAAATCTTTAAGGGCTATAATTCTTTTCAAAAATGACTAGTGATTGTTTTATTTCTAATTTATGACAACAGTTTTAAGAGGATTGATTTCCTGGCAACTTGTGCTCAATACTTTATGAAAACTGGGCTCTCTTTAGGGTGTCACAAGTTAGTACCCAAACACTAAGACAGACAAAAATCACAACTGGTTCCAAAAATACTAGTGCAGAGAACTGAAGGTTCATCCCATATTTCATTTCTCTCTTGCTTGAATTCAGGTTTCCACAGCTTCAATTTTGAAAATCTTTTAACCAGTAAGGAGCTACCAGGTGAGCTTTATCTTTCACCAGAGCCAGACCATGTGCCACTCAAGAAAAGAAATAATTCCAACAGGCTTGCTCAGGAATACAGGCAATTCAGATTGAACTCAAAGGACACCCCGATGTCTGCAGTAATTGTAAGGTAAAACTCAGTCTTACTGTTCCCAGGATACTGTAAACAGAGGTATCACTTTAACATTGTGAGCATATGTGGGGATATAGCTAAGAAAGCTATTTTAGGAGGGTTATGGGCCAAATTTTGTTCTCACACATCAGTAAGACAGAAATAAATTGGTGGAGTTATTCCAATTTTATACTAGCAAAATTTGGGCCCATTGTGGCGATTTTCCTTTTATGCCCTATAGAGACTGAAAGGCAAAAGGAATTAGAGAGAAAGTTCACAATCATGGTTTTCTTGCTGGAACGCAACTACAGCAAATAGATGTTATTACTCTTCCTGGTCCTAGAAGCAGCACATCTTGTTCATGGCATACTAATTGCCTACAAACCATTTGTCTCACTTGATCTACATCTTAAATGGGAATTTCCATGCTGTTTTTTAAAGCCTGTTCTTGGTATTTATTACACTTAAGCGATAATGAATTCCAAATCTTTGGTCCATGACAGTCATGTTGTTCGATATCTCATTAAGTCATCTTGCCATTCCAAACAAGGAACACTGCAAATGGATGTCCCAATCTGTTCAGCCTCTTTGCAGTTCATGTTACAGAGATTTCGTTTCCATCTGCAAGTCATTTCTCAGCTTGGTGGCACAGAAGATAGTCATGTCACAATATACAACACTGTCAGATCTCTGAGGGGAGGTTTCAGGCAATCCTGAAAAGTACTGAACAAGATGTGGTTTTACAGGCAACAAAACTGTTCAGGCTTCAGGGCGAATTAGACCACAAACAGCAAGTGCTTCGAAAAGGTTCTTCTCAACTCTCTAGCATTGGCTGAGCAAGACAAGATTTTGTTCAAAGGGAACCAAGCAGTGATCCTAACATATGTAAGAGGCGACACCATAGGATAGATACACACTTCACACTTGGCTCTAGGTCTAACCACCAAATAACCACACAAAACACAGGCAATAGTACAAGCCACAGCAGGATACAGCTCACAGCAGGTCAGACTCAGGACAGTAACTGAATAGTGGCAGAAACCAAGCCCAAGACCAGGACTAGTAGGATGTACAAACAGCTTCAGACATCAGCTGGCCTGATGGAGAGTCAGAGGAAACAAGATACATGAATAATGCACAGGACTACAGAATGCAAGTTAGTTGAATGAAGGCATCAGTAAGGTGGAAGCAAGTTTGCTGCACGAGTCATAAGACAAAACAAGAGTGGAAGACATTCAAAAACCGGCATGCTTGAAAGACTGAAGCTCACATACTAGTAACCTCACACCCCAGAAAATGATTGCTTGCACAAAAACTAAGAAAAATTGTGAAGAAAGCTGTAGCAACCTGCATGAAACTTAGAGGAAACAACACAGGTTGGAGGGGGAAAATGTGTCACGGAGGCTCTATTAACATACCCAGCAGAGTTTGAGTGGTTTTCTGAATAAATAGCATCAGTTTAGTTTTAGAAACACAGAGTCCCTTCATGTTGTTACTCAGCATACTGTACATGAAAATTTCTGCATCCTTTCTAGCACACTTCCCGATACTTCTAGTTTGAGAGATGTAGAACCATGGAGATATTGAATATGCTGTGCTGGAAGCTGCTACAACCAGCTTCTTCAGGGTCACAAAAGGTGTGTTTCATCAACCTGACTGCGGAACCCTACATTCAGAATCCGCTAAACTGACAGTCTCTTAACTCATGTGATTGGTGTACATCTTTGCTTAGCTATTAGGTAACATTCAGAAGATGGTGCTTCAGGTACAGAAATATTGTAAAAGTGATTGGATTATTTTTTTTAAATTAAAACAAAACATCAAAATCAGGAACATAATCCTCTCAAGGCTGAATCAGTAATTCTGTTACAGCTTCCTCCTGCTTTTGCCCTGAAAACTAATAATAGAAACATAACCCCTTGCATTCGTTTTGACTTTACACTAGCCAGTCTATGCCCAGTTTCCCCAACATGACTGCTGGCACATATGCAAAGTTTTCCGTTACTGTGCCATTCTAGTACAGTGGAACCAGTGAAATTTGCAAAATAAAAAGGATGCTGGATGGGGGAAACTTAGGCATGTTGGAAAATGGTCAGTTATGAGATAAATATGGTCATGTGCAGGTATCTGCAAGAAAGCAGTTGAAGTGTTTAATCTACCAGTCTTCACAAGTTCTTTTGAAATCCTACGAACCTTGAACAAGTCAATGGAATAATGAGACAGGACTCCTGCAGCCAACAAATTTTCTGGGGCATATAATTCTATAGATGATTCGCTTATTCATGTTGGGGAATATAGAGACCCTCTAAGTGACTGATTTCATAAAAAGCAGAGCTCACAAGAATATAATATGTACTTGACTGGCAGTTACACTTATTTGCATAAAGGTTAGCAGCTTCAGAGCACTCTGGCTCTAGCAATCAATTTTGCTAGGTCAGTGATGAATTTGGCTCTGGGGTGCTCAGCGAGGAAAGGAGGCTAAGACAAAAAGAGAAAAGGCACTCTTCTTTTGCTTTAGCTTTAGCTTTGTTCAACTTAGTCATTCATATCACAATTTATTAACATAGCACCCATTAGTCATTATGATGTCATGCATGGTCAAGATTTTGACGTAGTAGGAAAATTTGCAGTAGTTTGTCCAAGAAACTAGGTACCTTTAATTTTATTTATGGATTAAGGCAGCTTTATCTGTTCAAGTCCCTTGTCTACAGTGGGTATTTTTATTTAAAGGGAAATTTATCATAAATTAACAGGACCTCTCTAGTTCAGTCCTTTTTCCTGGTTCCTTTCTACATATTTCAGTACCAATAAAATGGACCAAATTGATCCCCATTGTAACTCCAATGCTTTCAAATAGACACACATCAGGAATGAATTTGGCTTAGTATATTTACAGTGTTACAGCTCCGATAAACTAACAATACGCTAGAAATTAAGGCCAGTGCACCTACCTTATATGCTTTTACCAAGTACAGAGGGAGTGATGCATAAAAATTTAGAGCAGATCTGCCATCCTACATTTTGTTGGCATGTCACAATCTTATAATTTAAAGTTTGCAGAGGTCTGCAATTTGTTCATCTTATGTGCTAAAAATACATGGCAGTTTCACTGAATCTCATGATACATAGTTTAGTGCAGTTGTATAAGAAACTGTGCCAACAAACTAATTTGTTCTAAATACACTGGATAAAATCCTGATCCCACTGACTTAAAAAGAAGTCAACAAATGAAATCTTGTCCCTATGTTTCAAACAATGATATTTTCTATTGTATTTAGGATTTATAATTCCCTTGTACTTAATTTAGGCCCAAAATTTGTTTTACATTTCACCCTCTATGAAATGTGTCCTTTTAAGATACGGGTCTTGAATGAAAGGAATTAAGACAGCCTCAAAATGCCATCAGACATTTTTATACATATATCTTTCCTGAATGTACTCAAATTGAATGAGGTGTTTATTTTCACAGAAAACTACTATTAGCTACTGATAAGTAAATGACCAGGGAGTTTGACTTAGCCTAGACAGTCAGAATGAGGTATATGGTTGACTATGTAATAGATTCATTTAAAGTGTGCATTCAAATGTGGCCATGTTTGTCACAAATAGGCATGGAAACGTTGCCCACAATCACCAGGCTGAGTTCTGCCAGATGATTAACTTTCAATGCAGGATGTGCTACCATGATAACATGCAGAAGTTCTTCACTTCTCTTTTGAAAATACCAGACTTGAGTCTTTACATAATTTTTTTAAAAATCACTTCAATTTCAAGCTTTTAGTGCCCAGAATTAGGCAAGAGCTTATTTCTAATTTTGTGAATAAAAATAGAACTAGAAGATCTCCATAATGCCTGCCAGGTGAGCACCTTCTGAAGAACCATATTCACTTGGAAGGCCAAGAAATAAAGGTGACATTGATAAAACTTCAGGGAATTATTTAAAGTCATAAGGCCTTCTCTCAATCTCACAAAGCAATACAGAGCTGCAAGACCTGGTAACAAGTATTTTAATATTTATTTTTTACTTATACAATATTTCCTTTCCTCTATTAGATGGATAAAAAGAAACATGTTAGCATCATATGACTATCACTCAGTTATTCAAGAACTATCAAGATTCGGTGCTATTGAATCTGTTACTCCTTCTGGAAGGCAAACAGCTGTAGTTATATTCAAAGATATCATTTCAGCATGTAAAGCAATAAATGCTTTCCCAGCCAATAACCCAGGCAAAAGGATCCAGTGTGGTTGGCATCACAGGTTCATGTCTGAATACAAGAAGTCAAGCCACAGAAAGATGAAAAACTTATGAGTTAACATGTTTTTATGAAATTGTTTCTATACAATACATGTAGTAATAATCAATAAAAAGGCACAACGTGGGTTTACCCCCCAAAAAAGAGTATTCTCTTAATAAAATCTTTTCAGTGAGGATTAACAGATGAGTTTCAGGGGTTTGTTCTTCATCAACAATAAAAATTAGAGCTTTGATTTCTTCTGAAAGAAGCTCATAATAGCATTCATGCATTCGTCAGATAGCCACCTTTCCTTGAGAACTTCACACTCTCGACAGTTCACTGCATGCAGCGTCTCCTTTTCCACACCTCGTATTAACTGCTTTGATAGTGCCAGTGACTGGAAGAAAGGAGGAAAAAAAGCCAAAAGCTCACAATTAGTGAGATATACACAATACAAGCTGTTTATTCTACAATCTCCCTCAGTTCAGCATTCTGAGGTAGCATGTGAGAAGCACTTAATAGACAGTATCTAAACTGAATTGTATTCAAGTCAAATTTTTAATTTATTTTAGTATTTTATACACAAGCTGCTGCTAAAACTACTAGTAGAGTGTGCTTTCAGAAGGGCCAATACGCCATTCTGTCAATGCCCACAATCTTTGTGGACAAACAAGTGTGAATTAGAAATTTGATAGACTATCTGTAGATCCAAATATAAATTGAGTTGTTATAAGCTTTTGGCATGGGAATGTCTATTATGGAGACCAACTAATTATGTTTTTCTACACATTCCAAGCAGTCAAAAAAAAAAAAAAAAAAAAAAAAAAAAAAAAAAAAAAAAGATGGACTGCAGATGTAGGTTATTTTCTTTTGGGAGAGAAATGAGCGTGCAGATCAGAAATTTTTCCATAGGTTGTCTTTGGTTTATTTAGTAATCCACTTTTGAAGCTACTTCACATGACAGTAGCTGCAGGAAACCTGGAACCACTGGATAAATAAAAGCCTGTTAGAACAACTTTCTCTGTTAACCCTGTAAGTGTTACCATCCAAGGCAAATGCACACAATTGTCAAATGGATTAATAGCTCATTTCTTAAAAGGTACTTGGGTGAAAACTGATGACCCATAAATGCAATTGTATCTTGCCAACTTCAACCAGAATAACCTCTGGGACAGAGGGAACTGTGACATTCATTTCTGGAGAGAAAACCTTAGAAGCAACCAATTTTGAGAAGAAAGCTTGAGGTTTTCCCCGTCCCCCCAGTTAGCACTAAAGCTAAACGATTTGGACTCTATATAACAAATACTACAGTGTCTGCTCATCAGAGAACAGGAACTCTATTTGGTTACAAGCTGTACGTGCAAAAATTTTAAATGCTAACATTTTTGGGGAGATTTGCATAAGCTTTAAGTCGTATCCAAACTTCCTTCTGAAAAGCCTTGTCAGGGAAAACCTCAGTCACAAGTCCCCAGGCACATGCTTCCTCTGCTGTCAACTTTCTGTTGAAAAGAAGCATCTCGTTTGCCTACATGAAAGAAAACAAAAAATGAAACGAGAATTAACTAAAAAGAAAATTAGAGAAATATAAACCTCCAGTTCACAGTATTCTTATTCAGAGTAGAAAAGGAATCAAATATTGCCAGTTAATTTCTCTTCTCTGAAAAGGGTCTGGCCACATGTATTCACTGAGAGATTCCATTATTCCTAGAGCACTGTGGGATAGTTGCACAGCTATCAGAGAATCTGGCACAGGAACGGGTGCTTCCTCAAAAAAAAGAAAAACCACCACAGATTAAGTAAGAAAATAGCTTTGACATTAGGTTATTCTAAGTTCTCCAGAACAGGAACTGACATTCTGTAAATTGCTGAAGAGAGATAAGCCTTGTCTTCCTAATGACTACAAAGCACCTATTTTCCCTGTTTCCACAACTGTCACAATTTGTATTATAAAATTTTGTCAAAATAAAAGTTCTTGAAACTGTCAGAACTATCATGGCACACCTAAGTAACAGCTAAATAGAATTATACAACTATAATAGGAAGATAAAACCTGTGCTATTTTATATGCACTTAAGTTTTACTGAAGATTTTTAAGTCCTACTGTAGGATCAGAAAAAATGTGCGAGATAGTGAATAGGAGACTAACAAATCACTCAGGCATTAACAGGTAATAGAGAAAGATTCTGGAACTTGTGAAAAAGTGCTTCATAACAAAACTGAGGAAACAATGACTATATAGTTTTCCGAAAAGTTCAGCAGGAATACCTACAACTACTGCTCCCTGCCTGACAGGTACATTTTAGTATAAATATTCTTCTTTACAGCTGCCACCAGCATTGCAAGTGGTAAGATACAAGCCCTCAGCAAAAGGCTGAGACATATGATCTGGGGGACAGGGTGGGAGAGAGAAAGATCATATAAATCTGGCAGTGCATTTTTTATCTTTAAATTTTGATATTCACTTTTCTCTTTATTTTAGTACATATGGTACACACTGACTACTTTCCTCATGTTTAGAAAATGAAAGTTTTATTAAGCAAAGTGGAAAACACGATAGGCAGGGGTTCCATTTAAGTAACTCTTCCTTAATCATCCTTCACACATGTAGATGGATAACACTACTGTGGAAATTGGAGTTCAGTTAATGTAGGTAGAAATTAGTAAGTTAAAGTACACACTTATGTTCTCTTACCTTAGATAAGCCCATTATCTTTGGAAACATGTAAGAGGAACAGCCTTCTGGACTCTGACCAAGTTCACTAAATGGTGTGTGAAATGTGGCCTATTAAAGAGTAAATCCAGATTTAAAGTGAGGAATCAAACAAATTTATCATTTTAAATAGAAGAAAAATTGTGTAGTTTTTATGTTAAAGTCTTGACTATAGTGGAGTTGCCTAAGATATTAAATTTGACCCATTAACTTTACACACTTTAAAACACAATTTAATAACATGGTATGATAAGATGTTCACCCACACTGTTCCTGAAGAGATTAATTAATGTATCTTAGATGGGCCAACTAACTACACAGGCTGCACCCAAAGGAGAGCTAGGGATCAATAAAGCTAATTAAGGATGAAGATCACCTGAGCAAGAACAAAGTGGGGCTCATATAAAGCTAAGACACTGAAAAAAAGAAGAGGGGGCAGCGGCAGGGGAGAAATAGCATGTAATCACCTTCTGACAACAGGGGGGTTTGTCAGAGATTAAGAGGTTCAGGCAAGAAGCTGAAAGGGAAAAAAGGTACAGCGAGCAGAGGAAGCTTGGATGAGACAGAAAACTAGGAGGTACCCGAGGAATCTGGAGAATAGGACAGAGCATAGGGAGGCAGTAAAGGCTAGGCCTGAGTAGGTCACAGTGGACAGCACTGGGTCTGTGATCTGGCACCTGGGCTCATAGGTGCTGGAACTAGAGGTGCTACTATACCTGCCCCCCCCGCCCCACATGCTTGAAGTGGTTTCTTTTACATACAGAGCTTACACTTTAGTTCAATGGCTTTCAGCTCCCCACCTGTATACAAGTTGTACCAGTGCTCCTGCTTGGAATAGAGGGCAGGTCCACCTACACCTACCACCCACTGGGAAAGTGGCAGAGTCTTGCATGTAGAACAGGGGACTGCCTGGAATAGCTGAGACAAAGCTTGTGCAGAGAAACACAAACTTCTGGAAGGGGAAAACTAAGGAGAGCTGACCAGATGACTGAGTTACAAAGCGAACAACTACTCAGAGTACTAGAGGATAAGATTGAGACAGTGGACTGAATGACTGAAGAAAGGGATGTCTGACTGGTGGTGAACTAATCCCCAGATGAGCCTCAGAGTAGTGATAATGGCGAGTAATGAACCTCATTACATATACCAGAGGGGTAGCCTTATTAGTCTGGATCTGTAACGGCAACGAAGGGTCCTGTGGCACCTTATAGACTAACAGAAAAGTTTTGAGCATGAGCTTTCGTGAGCACAGACTCACTTCATCAGATGCTGGTCTTGGAAATCATCTGATGAAGTGAGTCTGTGCTCACGAAGGCTCATGCTCAAAACTTTTCTGTTAGTCTATCAGGTGCCACAGGACCCTTCGTTGCTGTTCTCATTACATATAGTTAGTTAATTAATATGCAGTCTGGTTCTCTCTTCACATACAAACACCCCATTGTACCACAGAACACAATCCTCCGACTGGATCTTAACAATCCCCCAATGTAACTTGCACTCTTGGCCAAAACCATTCTCCGGGTAAGTAAACTGCAGCAACCATATTTAAACAGTACTTAGCAAAGTTTGGACCATAGTGGCAACACAGCCTAGTAAGAAACAACACAATGGTATAACATTCATTTACAAGAGATCCAAGGCAATATCCAAGAGTTGGAATGAGCTTGATTCCAGCAGTGAATTACAAGCATTGGACCATGAATTTGACTACTGAAAGCCTCTTAGAAGAAAGCACAATCCTAACTAATATGTACGTGCAGCACTTTTCCATACAGAATGTTTACATATATTTCTTTCAGAAGTTAAATAGATACATAGCATGAATACGTGCAAAAATATCACTTCTGAACACACAACAGAAACACATACTCTAAAGGATCATGACAGGCTTTTTTCTTTTAAATATTCTAACTTTTTTTCTCCCCGCTTAAATTCTATTACACACTTGTTTCAGAGCTGAAATCTTGAAAAAATAAAATAAGTTATGGCAAGAGTGCACAATGTGACATTACATGGAACCCAACATTAGCTCCAAGTTAAAACTCAAGGGCTGGGTCTACATGGAGTGGCTCTCTTGGCAGCTCCATGCTAATAAGCAGCCTCAAAATTGCAAATGGCTGCTCATTAGCATGGCCCCATGGCTTAGTAGCATAGCTACATGAGAGTTCACTCTCTGCAGAGGGGGGTGCTGACAGTAAAGAGGCCATGTGGATGTGCCCCTGCCAGCAAAAGCCACTCTGTCACCAGCCCCTTTTGCCTCAATTTTTTCTCCATTCCATGCTAAGTGTTTAAGGGTATAGCACAGAAATAATATGTCGTTTGAGGAGTGTAAAATGGACATCAAGACCAAAGAGAATATTACTGCGTAGAAGCATTAAATAATAATTTACAGCAAATGTATGACTGATGCTTCCATTTTGTCAGAAAAATCTATATTGCATATGTATTTGGATTTTTACATCAAGCCTTAGTTTGGCTCTTTGTATAATAATTTTGATAATCTCTGCCATCTCTGATCTGGCCAAAGAAAAGATGTCATGAAGTCTTTTATTATATATTTGATAAAAATTAATTTGTTGTATTCTGATTCTCTAATGAAATTGGTGATTATGGGTTAAAAATGTCCTAATTGTTAAACACATTAGAAGCATAATATCACATAATCTACCCTGTACTGTGCCAACATGTAATGACTTTTTCTTCATTAGAGTTCATATTGAGTCTCAGCTCTCTGTGGTGGTGTTCAAATTATACACTAGATCTACCTGAGAGAAATCTCTCAGGTGTGAAAACAGTTTACTCACACTGGTGCAAACCCCTACTGTTGATGGGCTGCACTGATGAAAAGCAGTAATTACATAGATGCATCTTACCTGGATAAATTTCATTCCCACAAATCTCTAGTGTAAACACAGATTTACAAACACTGGATTGAGATCAGCCATGCAGTTTACTTACCCTCTCAGTAGCATACACAATGTCAAAGAGCCCAAGAAGAGTTACAGAGATTCCAACAGCTGGACCGTTCACCACTGCGATCAGTGGCTTAGGGAAATCAATAAAGTGGTTGACAAAGTCTCTGGAAAGGGAAAGGAGTAGAATTTGTCAGGATGACCCATAAACTTTTGATGAGGATGACCAGAATTCTTGCTGAAGATGAGACTAGTTATACAGTCTGTGTAATGCCGTACAGGTTGCACTGCCCCAGCGTCCAGCACACTTGGGACCTGAGTGGTCCCAAAATGAGGGAACTTGCTGGACCAAAGAAAGTCAAGCCTCCAGGCTTGCCTAGTGGGCTGCCCCTCCTGGCTACCACCAGCTCCGTGCCACCAGGCTGCTGGGGAGCTCCTCTCCTGGTGGCGATCCATGCTGCGGGGCTCCCAGCCCTTGCAGGGGTGCCTGCCAGAAGGCCCCATGGCCTTGTCACGGCTGCCCCGGCCCAATGAGGCTGCCAGCCGGGCACCCTGGCCCAGTCCCCTGCTACAGGGCTGCTGGTGGGGCTCCCTGGCCTGGGTCAGTCCCCTCCACTGGAGGGATGGGCTCCCTGTCTTGGCTCCCCTACCACCACTGGGCTGCCAGCAGGGATCCTTGGTCCCAGCCAGGCTCCCTGCCACAGGGCCTCCCATGGGGCTCCCCAGCCCCAGCTGGGCTTCCCATAGTCTGGCTGCCAGCAGGACTCCCCAATCCAGAGTGGGTTCCCCACCACCAGTGTGCTGCCAACAGCACTTCCCATCACCAGTGGGAGCAGCCCTTTGATCAAACCAGTTGCAAATCAAATTATGAAAATGCCATCTATTCCTGCCAGAAACAGGGACTAAGTGTCCACAATAGACAAGATAAAGGAGGTCAGGAAGCACATCACTGTTTACTAAACTACTTTTCCCCCCCATCCACTCCATTTCTATTCTTGAGAGAGTCATCCCTTCTTTAGCTGTTTAGCTTTTAATTCTGCCATGATGCCCCAACATGCTCTAGGCTAATGATATCATTACTACTATGGAACCTCACAACCACTTGTACTGTTCAGGCTATAAAATAACTGTATTGACAATACTTTTGTTAGTGGGTTGTCTGCAGCATAATGAATAGAAGCACACTGCAAGAGTAAGGGAGAGAATGTCTGACAGACCTTGAAAGGAAAAATGAACAGGTGAAATTTTAGGCTTTGTGCTGAGTCCCTACTTAGCGTGGCTCCTGGGAAAAAGCAGCTGTCAGAAAAGATCTGGGTCTTGCTGTTGTCTCTTGGGGGGAAAACTGAGGCCCACGGGCCACTTGCTAAGTGAGGATAACTTGCAGTTTAAGTATTGGATAGAAAACAAACGGTACCTAATTGCCTAACTTAGGGTTTTCTAGGGTGCACTACTGTAATATCTAATGCTTCAGATATCTAAGGCAAGAGTATTTCCCAAAGTTTCCCTCTCATATTTATGAGCAAACCAAAGTAATGGTGAAGCTAACAGGTCTCCTAATCTGCATTTTGCTTCAAACTGAGCCACAAAAATATGAAGTATCAGTTTATGTTTGTTTTAAGGTGTATTCTAGCCACAGTGTCAACTCATATGTCTGACCTATATTTGTCCTGCATCTTACTACACTGCACTATCTACCAATGACCCCAAAGACCGAAAACTAATTTTTCACTGTTCAGCATATGAGGAGAAAGTATGGTCTTGCAGTTAATAGTACTAGATTGGGACTCAAAAGATGTGTTCAGTACCAGGCCCTAGGCCTAATCTACACTACGAAGTTTGCTGGTTTAGTTACATCTCCATGAGCAGAGGAATTGCCTCATACCAGCAAAAAGAGTGCTCTTGCCTGTATAGCTTCTACTGGCTTCCTGAACTAAAATAGATTATATTGTAAAACTGTGCTTATAGTAGAGCTTTTGCCAGTACAGTAATGTCATTTCAAAAAACAAAAAACCTTACTGACTGGCAAAGGTTTCTAATGGAGATCTGACCTTAATGTCTGTGCTTCATTTCCTCCTCTGTAAAATGTGGTTAATACTTTCTTTCTTCCGCTCCTCTCCATGCACACTGTAAACTCCTTGGGACTGAGCTTTCTGTATGTACATGTATTATACATAGCATTATTTGGTCCCTGCTCTTGGCTGGAATCTGTAAGCTTGAGTTAAGTCAAGTAAATAATATCCTACTCTCCACAACTGTGTATGCACATACAATATAAAAACATTCCTACTCAAGTAATACTGCACCATCTTTTGCCATCTTCTCTAGTCCACTGGATGGGATATTGGTAAAATTATTCAGGTCATTTCCACTACAGTAATAATCCCCATTTCCTGCGTAAAATACAAAGATAAAAAATCTGAATAGGCAAAATAAAGAAAAACTTTTTTTTCTCATATTTAGAAGAGAAAACTTAACTTAAGACATTGAGATTAAATAAATGTTGCCTCAAAACAATTCCTTGGTAAAGGATATCTTTAACTTAAAAATATTAGCTTTGTTACTTTTAATCTATTATTTGTACAAATAACACCTAAAAACAATGAACATTAAAGTTGGGGTAAAAATATTCCGTTTACTTTTTATAGTTGATCATGCTTTGTGAATATTAAGACTACATGTTAAGTCAGCTTCCCCTGCCCGTATGGATCTTTCACACAATAACAAATGAGAGAAAAATGTAAAAACAAACAGGAAAATACAACTGAACATACTCCCACCTCAAAACTGACATGGGAATCTAAAATTACTGAACAAAAAAACCCCAAAACCGTAAATTTCATGTTGTGTCCATGGGGGCAGGGGGGAGTAGTCTACAGTGAAGACTACAGAGAACAGTGTTTTAGAATATGAGGTAGCCAGGGCGGGGTGAGTTTTCAAAAAGGAAAGGTGTGGATACAGGTTAGAATACCTTGACTGGATGATTCTTTCCTGTTGCTAGAATATACTATATTCTATAATTGTAAACTATAGGCTCTAGTGTACTATATTCTATAATGACTATAAGCTCATTCATAATTCTGTGACCAAGTGGTCCTTTTTACTAATAAGAAGCATAAACTCATGGGCCCAAGTGTTTCCAGAACTGGGTTTCTGACACTTGTTTTAGTTCTGAGAACACCATCCAGCTACCACAGTGATAAGGGGCCTACAAATGGTAATAAGAACCACCTCTGATATTTTCCAGTATCTTTCACAACTTTGGCCTGATCTACACTAGAGGATAAATTCACCACAAGCCGATTAGGTCGATTTTAAAGGGCTCTAAGACCGACTTTTGTAAAGCTGATTTCACGAGTAATGACAAAACCAGTTTTTCAGTATCAACATTATGCTAGTGCAGACAGCAGCGTCATTAAAATAGATTTTATTAGCATCCAAAAGTATCCCATAATGCCCCCAATGTGTCTTTTCTGGTCATTGCTTTCACCTCCATTGTTCTCCAGGAGAGCAGGAAGTATGAGACAGGAAGCATGTGACAGGAAGCAGGGATCATCCGCCTAGGAAGTTTGAATTCTTTTCTCTTCCTTTCTGGCAGAGCTTAGTAGCACACATCAGTAGCACACCCACTAGCCATGAGTTCAGAAGGTCACAAAAGTGCCCCAGCATAGAACTATCAGGAGATCCAGGACTCAACTCTGTGTGGGGGGGATGAATCTATCCTCCTGCAGCTCAAAACCAGCACAGAGGAGAAAAAAAACAACACACCACAGCCAGAGCCAGAAAGCCTCAAACACAACACACACTCCAGGACTCCTAAGTAAGAGGCTGTCTGTATTTGCTTCTCCTTTACCTGGAGGACTCCCTCTCTGAACTCCCTGTTTGCAGTCCCCTGTTCGCTTGGACACTGCTTTATAAAGCCCAGGGACTGAACCATCCATCTGCCGAATGGACCTGGAATCTCAAAGTGTGCTGTTTACTGGGAACTCTAATTCAGGATGTGACAGAGCGTTACAAAACTGCCCAAGCCTTCAGTATACTACCCCTTCCTACTTCTCCATGTGGGAACTAATGATACAACCAAGAATGACCTTGAGCAGGTTAATGCGGATTATGTGGCGCTGGGAAGAAGGGTCAAAGAATTTGGAGTGCAAGTGGTGTTCTCGTCCACCCTTCCTGTCGAAGGGAAAGGGCTAGGTAGGGATTGTCGAATTGAGGAAGTAAATGAATGGTTATGCAGGTGGTGTTAGAGAGGGCTTTGGATTCTTCAGTCACGGGCACTGTTCTGGGCACAAGGATTATTGGGAAGAGATGGGGTCCACCTGACCAAGAGAGGAAGGAGCATTTTCGCAAGTAGGCTTGCAAACTAGGTTCGCTTGGAGGCCGGGAAGAAATGCAGAGAGGAATGTACAACAAAAGTGGACCCCTAGTTCGAGTAGAGAGGGCGGGGAGATCGACTGGTTACCTAAGGTGTTTGTACACCAATGCCAGAACCCTGGGTAACAAGCAGGAGGAATTAGAAGCCCTGGCCCAGTTCAAGAACTATGACTTGATTGGCATAACAGAGACTTGGTGGGATGACTTGCATGACTAGAGCGCTGTCATGAAAGAGTGTAAACTGTTTAGGAAGAAAAGGAGGAGTTGCACTGTATGTAACATAGCACTATGATTGCTTGGAACTCCAGTACATAGAGGGAGAAAACCCTGTTGAGAATCTACGGGTCAAGCTTAGTAGTGTAGGCAACACTGGAGATAGAGAAAAGTTACTCACCGTAGTAACGATGGTTCTTCGAGATGTGTCCCCGTGGGTGCTCCACGATAGGTGTCGGGCTCGCCCGGCGCCGCAGATTGGATCTTTCCGGCAGTTTCTGCCGGCACACGCATGCGCCGGCGCGCGCCGCTCCCTTGCGCGCTCCCGGCCACGTGTGCGATCCGGTCCCCGCCAGTTCCTTGACCAACTGCCTCGGATGCTCCCGAAAAACACCAAACACAGATCCGAAGTGGGGAGAATGGGCGGGTGGTGGAGCACCCACGGGGACACATCTCGAAGTACCATCGTTACTACGGTGAGTAACTTCTCTTTCTTCCTCGAGTGTCCCCGTGGGTGCTCCACGATAGGTGACTACCCAGCAGTAACCCAAGAAAGGAGGTGGGTAATTGGTTTATGTGCAGCTTGCCCCCGAAAGGACCGCTGTCGAGAGGCGGGTATCCTCTTGGAATACCCGGTGTAGGGCATAATGCTTGGCAAAGGTGTCATAGGATGACCAGGTCGCCGCTCTGCAAATGTCTTTTAGCGCGATGCCCTTGAAAAAGGCTGTTGATGCCGCCACCGCCCAAGTGGAGTGAGCCCTAGACGGGGCCAGTAAAGGAGTTTTTCAAAGTTTGTAGCACATCTTTATGCAGGACACAATGTGCTTCGAGATTCTCTGTGAAGAGAGACCCTCTCCTTTTGACCTGGGAGCAAGAGAGACTAGGAGTCTGTCCGTTTTCCGGAAGGACTTAGTCCTGTCTATGTAGAAGGCCAACGCCCTCCTCACGTCCAGGAGGTGCAGGCGTGCCTCCTTGCTGGAGCTATGAGGCTTCGGGTAAAACGAGGGTAAAACTATAGGTTCGTTAAGATGGAACTCTGAAGAAACTTTTGGAACGAAGGCTGGGTGCAGCTGTAAGGTTACCGCCTCCTTTGAGAATACCGTGCAGGGAGGCGTTGCCATAACTGCTGCAAGCTCACCTCACCCTGTGAGCTGACGTGATTGCAAGAAGGAAGGTTGTCTTTATCATAAGGAGACGGAGGGAAACTGTGGCTAAGGGTTCAAACTCCACGATGGTGGAAGCGGTTTCCGAGGGGGGTACAGGTTTACCAGCCCCTTCAGGAACCTGGTAACAATAGGATGGGCAAACACCGTGGGCCCTTCATGCCAAAAAGCCAATATAGCGGCGAGATGGACCTTCAACGAGGAGAGGGAGAGCCCGCCTCTCTTGAGGTCCAGTAAGTATTCTAGTATTACAGGTATAAGCACCTCAAGCGGAGCTAACTGCTTGGTGGAACACCACGCAGTGAATCGAGTCCATTTCTGCTTGTAGGTCTTCCTGGTGGAGATCCTTCGGCTACTTTCCAGGACTTGTTGTACTCCTTCCGTACATGTACTTTCTAGGGAGCTGAGCCATGGATTAACCATGCTTGTAGGCGCAGGCCTCAGGGGTGTGGATGCACTATGGACCCCTGGGCCTGCGTGAGCAGGTCCAGCGCTACCGGAAGGGGAAGCAGTGGACGATCCGACATGCGCAGAAGCAAGGGGAACCATTGCTGTCGATCCCATGTTGGGACCACTAGGATCATGCGGGCTCTCTCCCTCCTGGCTTTCTGCAGGACCTTGTGGATGAGCACTGTGTGGGGAAACACGTAAAGCAGGGGGCCCTTCCACGAAATCGTGAACGCGTCCCCTAAGGACCCCCGCCCCAGTCCTGCTCTGGAGCAGTATTGGGGGCACTTCTTGTTGTGCTGAGTGGCAAACAGGTCTATCTGGGGAAATCCCCATGCATGAAAGATCGGTCGTAGCAGATCGGAGCAGATCTGCCACTCGTGTGTGAGTGCGAAGCGCCTGCTCAGCTGGTCTGCCTTCACGTTGTGAGCGCCTGGTAAGTACGAGGCTTTCAACGTTATCTTGTTGGCGATGCACCAGTTCCACAGCCGGACTGCTTCCGCACATAAGGCACGGGATCGAGCTCCGCCTTGTCGATTTATATAAAACATGGTGGAGGTATTGTCTGTATTGATCCCGACTACCTTGCCTTGTATGTGGTCTTGAAAGTGTTTGCAGGTGTTGAACACCTGCTCTGAACTCCAATATATTTATATGCAGTGACTGTTCCGTAGGGGACCACAGTCACCTTTTCGCCAATGTGTGCTCCCCACCCTATGTGGGAGGCATCGGTGGTGAGAAAAATAGAGATTTGTGGTTGGTGAAAGGGTACCCCTGTTAGCATGTTCTTGGGGTTTACCCACCATTGCAGGGATCTGCGCACCTCTATCGTGGGCACCACCACCCTGCGGACGGTGTGGGATGCTGGCTTGTAGACGCTCACCAGCCAATGTTGTAGGTTGCACATATGCAATCTGACGTTCTGTACCACGAACGTTGCCGCTGCCATGTGGCCTAGCAGCTGCAAGCATGTTAAAACCGGCACCGTGGGGCTGTATGTAATGACTTGTACTAGGGAACCAATGGCGCGAAAGCGAGTGTCGGGTAGATAAACCCTTGCTGTGATAGAATTTATGCGTGCCCCTATGAACTCTATGTCCTGTGTGGGGTCGATCTTTGACTTCGCAAGGTTGATGACCAGGCCCAGCGAAGAAAACGTGTTTGCTGTTACGCATATCATGCGTAGTACCTCTGCCTTCGAGGCCCCTTTCAGTAGGCAGTCGTCCAGATATGGGAATATAAATACCCCCTGTCTGTGCAGGTAGGCCGATACCACTGCCAGGGTCCTGGTAAAGATTCTGGGGGCCGAGGAGAGGCCGAACAGCAGAACCTTGTATTGGAAATGTTCTTTGCCTACCATAAACCGGAGAAAACATCTGAGAGCCGGGTGGATTGTTATATGAAAATACGCATCTTGTAAGTCGAGGGCTGGAAACCAATCTCCATCGTCCAGTGCCATGAGTATAGAGGCGACTGTGATCATCCGAAAGCATTGTTTGCGCAAGTACCGGTTGAGGCCTCGAAGATCTAAGATGGACCTCCAGCCTCCTGTTTTCTTCTCTGTGAGGAAGTATCGTGAATAAAACCCTTTCCCCTGAAGTCGCTCCGGCACTCTTTCCACCGCCCCTATAAGCATAAGCTGGTCCACCTTGTGCTTGAGTTTCGCCTCGTGGGAGGCATCCTTGAGATGAGGCCTGGGCGGAGGTCTTGGCGGTGGGAGCGACTGAAAGAGGATCACGTAACCCGTGGCTATGATCTCCAGTACCCATCTGTCTGTGGTGATCTTTTGCCATTGTGAGTGGAACGGTCGGAGGTGATGATAGAACATTAATTGTGGATGACATTGCGCGATGGTAGTAATAGTGTAGCCCTTGACCTGTCCGTCAAACTTGTTGCCTTTGGGCCTGCCCCGAGGATGCACGGCCCTGTTGGGAACGTCGCCTAGGAGTTCTATACTGTTGTTGCTGTTGATGCCGCCCTTGGTTGTAGCCCCGTTGGTACTGAGCATGCTGAGGTTGGTACGGGTATCGCCTTTGTTGAGGGTAATACTTCTTCTTTCTGTATGGACGGGTATAAATACCCAGGGTTCTGAGTGTAGCTCTTGAGTCTTTACTGGTATGAAGGACCGAATCAGTTGACTCTGCAAACAACAACTTCTGCGTGTCGAAAGGGAGATCGACAATTTTTGCCTGTAGATCCCTCGGGATACCCGATGTCTGGAGCCAGGATTCCCTGTGCATGACCGCTGTCGTAGCCGTTGAGCATGACGCCGTGTCCGCTATGTCCAGAGCAATCTGGACTCCCGTCCTTGAGGCTGCATAGCCCTCTTGCACGATGGCCTTCAGCAACGGCTTCTTATCTTCTTGAAGCGATTCCATGAGAGAAGTAAGCCTGGAGTAATTGTCAAAATTGTGGTTCGCTAGATGTGCTGCATAATTTGCCATTCTCAGCAGCAGGGTGGAGGAGGAGTATACCTTTCTGCCGAATAGCTCTAGCTTCTTGGCATCTCTGTCTGTTCCCCCCGCTTTGTACTGGGAAGTCTTCGATCTCTGCTGAGACAATTCTACCACCAGTGAATTTGGTTGTGGGTGACTAAACAGGAACTCCATGCCCTTCGCCGGGACTAAGTATTTCTTATCTGCTCTCTTGTTTATAGGTGGAGCGGAAGCCAGGGTCTGCCATATGGTGGTAGCAGACTCCATGATTGCTTCGTCGAGCGGGATAGTGATTTTGGACGAGGCCGGAGGCCTCAGGTTTTTGAGGAGCTTGTGGTGCTTCTCCCGCACCTCTGCTGTTTGGATGTCTTGCGTGAAAGCCACCCTTTTAAACAGCTCCTGAAACTGTTTGAGATCGCGCGGGGGGGCAACATCCCCGGGGGCCGTAGCCTTGTCGGGGGAGGACAAGGAGGAACCACTAGGGTAGACCTCCCTTGAACCCTCACGGTCCTGCTGTCGGTGGTACACCCTCTCACTGGAGGCTTGCGAGGGAAAATCTCGGGGTTCCAAAATCAACTTCCCCCGAGACAACTGTGTTTCCGTCCCCGTCCGTGAGTGCCCGCGGGGGTATTGGACGGTTGAGGGGGACCTGCCCCTGGGTGTATGCCTGTGGTGTCTATGCCCAGCGTGATAAGGACTACCATGGCAGCACGGGCACGGTTCCTGGGATGGAGACCTGGACCACTCTTGAGGTGCATACCCCCGATGTCTGGGGGAGCGAGATCGTCTGGATGACCGAGACAATGGTGAAACTGGTTTGTGATAGTACTCCAGAGGGTCAAATCCCAGAAAGGGCGAGGGTGGCCCGAGCCATGGTGACGCTGGTTGGAGGAACGGAGGAGGTGGCTCTGGGTAGGCTGGGGGAGACCCATGTCTCCTGGTTGGTGTTCGCAGCATAAGGGGAGGACTTGTTGAGAGCAGCCCTGCAGCCCTGTCCAGAGAAGGGCTGCGGTGCCGGGTTTTTGCTGCTGCCTTTCCCCTCCCCTGCGGGGCTGGCTCCGCCCCTTCCCGTGCCGAGGATCTCGGCCCCGCTGTCAGCGCTGCGCTCGGCACGCTTATCTGCGGTGCCGCGCGGGTGGTCTCCTCCGGTGCCTGCAGGCTGTGTGCCTGTTGGCCCTGCACCGTTGGTGCCGCGAGGGTCTGTGCCGCTTGCGGCAGTGCCGCCGGTTCCGGCACTTGCCTGGCCGCCGCTCTGAACACTGCGCGGGCCGGCTCCTTAGTAATCAGAGGCTCAGCCTCTGCCACGTGCGATGCTGCGCTGCCGCTTGTTTGGGACTGCGGCTGGGGGCTGTGTGCTACGCCCGTCCCGCTCGCTGTGGCCACCGGCAGGGATCGGGCTGGAGAGAGCTTCCTCTGTTTCTGCACCGAGGGGGTGAGGGACACCGCCTTCCTTTCATGGAGCCCTGTAGGTCCCTCCGGTTGAGGCCTCTCCGGCACGTCTGGCTGGAGGGCCTTATCAAACAGCAGCATTTTCAGCCGCATTTCTCTATCCTTTCTGGCTCTGGCCGTGAGCTTTGCACAAAAAGGAGCATTTCTGGGTGACGTGTGATTCCCCCAGGCACCTAATACATTGACTGTGCCCATCAGAGGCCGGCATAACTTCGCGGCACGACACACACTTCTTGAATCCTGAAGAGGACATTGCGGTGAGTCTTTGAGCTGTTAATAGGGTACTTAGCACCTTCTCTGTGCCTGTTCCCCTCTCACGGACCCCAGCCTGCCGCGGCAGGAGGCCTACTGGCCTTCACGTCCCTGGGTTGCCTCCGCTCCTCCTTCTCGTTTACTAAGACTTTCTACTTATATATATATTTTTTGCAATAAAGAAACAAACAATCTAACTAAGAACTCTGAAAAGAAACTCTAAAAACTCCAAAAACTCTAAATACGCTGGACTCTGGCCACAGCCTGAGCGGATTCTGTCTGCAGTTGATGGCGGTTAAGGAGGAACTGGTGAGGACCGGATCGCGCATGTGGCCGGGAGTGCGCCGGCACATGCGCGGTCTGGCAGAAACTGCTGGAAAGATCCGATCTGCGGCGCCGGGGTGAGCCCGACACCTATCGTGGAGCACCCATGGGGACACTCGAGGAAGAAGTGGTGGTTGGTGTGTGCTACAGGCCGCCAAATCAGGATGATGAGGTAGATGAGGCTCTTTTTGGACAACTGAGAGACGTTTCCAGATCACAGGCTCTCATCGGGGGTGGGGGAGGCTGGCTTTAAATTACCCTGACATCTGTTGGGAGACCAATACAGCAGTACAGAAGCAGTCCAGGAAGTTTCTGGAGAACGCTGGGGATCACTTCTTGGTACAAGTGCAGAAGGGCCCGACCAGAGGTTGTGCACAGCTCAACCTGCTGCTTACAAACAGGGAGGAACTAATAGAGAAGTTTGAGGTGGGTGACAACCTGGGAAGCAATGATCATGAGAAGGTAGACTTCAGGATCCTGACCAAAGGAAGGAAAGAGATCAGTAAAATTACACACCTTGGACTTCAGAAAAGCAGACTGACTCCTTCAGGAACCTGATGGGCAGAATCCCCTGGGATGCTACCATAAGGTAAATGGAGTCCAGGAAAACTGGCAGTATTTTAAGGAAGCCCAACTGAAGGTGCAGGAAGAAACCATCCCGATGTGCACAAAGATAAGTAAATATGGTAGGAGACCAGACTAGCTTACTGGGGAAATCCTTGGAAAACTTAAACACAAAAAGGCAGCTTACAAAAAGTGGAAACTTGGACAGATGTCTAGGGACGGATATAAACGTATAGCTTGAGATTGAGGGCAGTTTTCAGGAAGGCAAAAGCACAACTGGAATTGTGAGTCGTGAGGAATGTGAAGGATAACAAGAAAAGTTTCTACAGACATGTTAGCAAGAGGAAGGTGATCAGAGAGGGCATGGGGCCCCCTACTGGATGAGGGAGGTAACCCAGTGACAGATAATGTAGGGGGAAGCTGAAGTACTCAATGCTTTCTTTGCCTGTCTTCATGGACAAGGACAGATCCCAGACTAATGCGATAAGTGATGCACTGTAGGATGAAGGTGGACAGCCTTTGGTGGGGGAAAGAACAGGTTAGGAGCTATCTAAAAAAGCTGTGTGTACTTAAATCCATGGGCCCGGACCTAATTCATCTGAGGGTTCTAAGGGAGTTGGTGTATGTCACTGACGAGCCCTTGGCCATTATCTTTGAAAAGTCATGGAGATCAGGAGAGATCCCGGATGATTGGAAAAAGGCAAATGTAGTGCCCATCTTTAAAAAAAAGGGAAGGATGATGATCCAGGGAACTATTGGCCAGTCAGTCTTACATCAGTCCCTGGAAAAATCATGGAGGTGCTCCTCAAGGAAGTCATTTTGAGGCACTTGGAGGGGGGAAGTGATCAGGAAGTCAGCATGGATTCATGAAGGGCAAGTCACGCCTGACCAATCTGATTAGTTTCTACGATGAGATAACTGGCTCTGTGGATAGCGAAAAAAAATTGATGTGATTTATCTTGACTTTAGCAAAGCTTTTGATACAGTCTCCCACAATATTCTTGTCAGCAAGTTAAAGGAATGTGGATTGGACACATGGACGGTAAGATGGAGAGAAAGCTGGCTAGAAGGTCGGGCCCAGTGGGTAGTGATAAACGGCTCCATGTCAGGATGGAGGTCGGTTTCCAGTGGAGTGCCCCAAGGTTTGGTTCTGGATCCTGTTCTGTTCAACATATTTATCAATAACCTGGAGGAGGGTTGGATTGCACCCTCAGCAAGTTTGCGGATGACACTAAGCTGGGGGGAAGAGGTAGATATACTGGAGGGTAGGGATAGGGTCCAGAGTGACAGACAAATTGGAAGACCGGGCTGCAAGAAATCTGATGAGGTTCAATAAGGACAAGTGCAGAGTCCTGCACGTGGGCCAGAAGAATCCCAGGCATTGTTACAGGTTGGGGTCTGACTGGCTTAGTAGTAGTTCTGCAGAAAAGGACCTGGGAGTTGTAGCGGATGAGAAGCTGGACATGAGTCAACAGTGTGCCATTGTAGCCAAGAAGGCTAATGGCATATTAGGTTGCATCAAGAGGAGCATTGCCGGTAGATCCAGAGAAGTGATTATTCCTCTTTATTCGGCTTTGGTGAGGCTGCATCTGGGGTACTGTGTCCAGTTCTGGGCCCCCATTTATCGGAAGGATATGGACACACTGCAGAGGGTCCAGCGGAGGGTGACCAAAATAATTAGGGGGCTGGAGCATATGACCTATGAAGAAAGTTTGAGGGAATTGGGTCTGTTTAGTCTGCAGAAGAGAAGACTGAGGGTGGATTTGATAACAACCTTCAACATATGGAAAGGAGGTCGTGAAGAGGCTGGAGAGAGGATGTTCACAGTGGTCACAGATGGCAGACCACGGCGCAATGGTCTCAAGTTGCGGTTGGGAAGGTCCACGTTAAACATTAGGAAAAAACTTTTTCACTAGGAGAGTGGTGAAGCATTGGAATGGTCTGCCTAGGGAAGTAGTGGAGTCTCCATCCCTGGAGGCGTGTAAGTCTCGGCTTGACAAAGCCCTGGCTGGGCTGATCTGATGGGGTTTGGTCCTGCCTTGGGCAGGGGGCTGAACTTGATGGCTTCTTAGGTCTCTTCCAGCTCCATTGTTCTACGATTCTGTGATTTCAACGTGACTGTCTTTCACATGCAATGGCTTTGGAAGTTGGAGTGTGAGGAATGGTGGGCCCCTCTGCCATTCAAGTGAGACTTTCACAGATACAGAGGAGGAAAAAGACAAGACAGGAACTCATGGCTGAGCACTTGGAAGAGGCATGCAACAAACGCATGCAAGCAGCTCTGGACAGACAGCATATACAAGAATGGAGGAACAAAATGCTGGAAATCATGTACATTGCTGCCCCTAATAACAAAGCAGATAGAGCTCATGCATTCATTAACTGAACAAAATAACTTCAGATTCCCCCACGCTATTCATGCACCATTTCAAACCTTTCTCCCCAGATTCAGTCTCCTCCCCTCATCGGAGCGCCAGAATGAGAGTGATAAAGTCACATACATCCATGCAGTCCAATCCCACGGAATCACCACACAGCAAAAGGCTCACATTCCACCACATGTAAGATTATTATTCCCTTGATCTTCCCTCTGGGGCATTAGCACCCTCTGAATAAAAAACAATGTAGGTCAGAAAATAAAGTTGCATTTATTAGTTAACATGCTTTGGGATCCATGCTTCAGGGTTGGATGTGGTGGTCTGGGATGCCACGCAGTTGGCAGCAGTTTCATAAAGGGCAAGCACACATCATGGGGGAGTGCGAGAGCACTGCTTAGCAGCAGCAGATTCTGGTACCCTGCCTGTTCATTCATAAATCTGATTGTCAAGGCATCCCTGATTTGTGTTGCACCTCTCTCTCTGTGTTCTCCTGATTGCCCTCGTGTCTGGCTGCTCATAATTACCAGTGAGGAGATCCGCCTCTGTCCTCCACGCTGGCATGAAATTCTCCCCCTTCGCCTCACAAATGTTAAGAATACAGCAAGCCCCTACAACAAGGGGAATGTCTAAGTGGGTCAGAAGACACCTGAACCTAGCTTTAACATGGTCGAAGGCAAGTTCTACCACCATTCTGCACCTGCCAAGCCTGTAGTTGAATAGCTCCTTACCGTGATCTGGGGTTCCTGCATATGGCTTCATGAGCCAAGAGTACAAGGAGTAAGCAGGGTCAACAAGAACCATTACGGGCACTTCCATGTCCCCAGTGGTGATTTTATGTTCTGGGAAGAAAGTACACTCTGGAGTCTTTTAAACAGACCAGAATTCCTATACATATGCATGGTTCCCGACCATGCCATGCTGATGTCAGTGAAATGACCTCTGAAATCTACCAATTCCTGCAACACCATAGAGAAGTACCCTTTGCCATTTATGTACTGAAGCCAGGAGGTCCAGTGCCAGGACGGAGATGTGCTTTCTATCTATGGCCCTACTGCAGTTATGGAACACCATGGCAGAAAATCCATCCACTATGTCCTGCACATTCCACAGAGTCACTGTCTTTTGCAGGAGAAGTTTATTCATCACCGTGACTACCAGGATGACAACAGCCCGCACCGTAGATTTGCCTGTTCCCAATTGATTTCCCACTGACTGGTAGCTGTCTGGCACTGCAAACCTCCACAGAGCAACTGTCTCATGCTTGTGAGCCATCAAAGCAGGTCTCATTCTGGTATCAGAGCACTTTAGTGTGGGAGACGGCAATTCACAAAGTTCCATGAAAGTCAAATTATGGATGCAAAAGTTCTGTAGCCACTGGTGATCATCCCACTCCTGCAAAACAATGCAGTTCCACCAGTGTGAGCTGGTTTTGTGGAACCCAAACCTGTGCTCCACAGTATACAATGCATCCAGTGCTGCCACCAAATCTGCATTTCTCCTCTCCTGCTCTTGACATGTGGAAATGTCCCCTTCCCCAACATACTCATCATGTTCAAAAGATACTGCAGCATCGCATGGAAAGTCATAAAACACTACACAAAAGATTGAAACGTCTCTGTACCCATGTTATTCTTGTAATGGCAAGAGGCAGGCCATGAAAAAATGGTGCAAAAATTGCCTTGACTGTCTCCCCCCCGCCCAGACAGAAGCAGGAAGTGAATGAAATGCACTCTGGGATGATTACATCAGACACCCAGAACCACTCGTAGTGACTTTTCCCCCTGCACAAAACACTGGCACAGAATCCAAAATGTAGCTGGTCTGCAGGAACTGTGGGATAGGTGCCCACAATATACTGCTGCCACAGGCAATTTAATGGGGACACACTAATTTGACTTTATGAGCAGGTGTGGACACTCAACTTCGACTTTATAAAATCTAGTCTTAAAGTGAACTTTAATAACTCAACTTTATTCCCAGCTGTAGACTTACCCTTATCATCTCAAAGATATTTAAAGTCAGAAGGATGTGCAAATCTTCTGAAGACCTTAACATTATCCTGAAAGTATTCTGCTGTGCCACTTTGGGGGGAAAAAAAGAGCACAGAAGTGTTCCTATATTTATTTCCTTGTTTACACATAGTTCTGCCTTAGTCTGCTAATGTTACCTAGACCAGCGTGTGCAAACTGGAGGGCACAAAAGGTTTGGGGGTGGGGGGATGAAGTGGGGAGAAGACAGGTATAAAGAAACTTCAGCCTTTTGGTCTTTTAAACATACAAATCTCACTGTCCACAACAGACTTACTAGTGCCCCACTGCCACTCTTATATTTGTGCTGCTGCTGGTGCCAGTATACCACTGATGTTTTAACATATGTAGGCATAAGGTAAAATTCACCTCTTCAAAGTAGTAAAATAAATCTGGTTGAGAAGCCCATGAAATGTGATACCTGTTATTACAGTTATAACCGAGTCATCCGTGGCAGCTTCTTCAAGTGCTTGAATAATTTCTCTATACATCTATGTAAAAGAAGAATTAAAAAGGAATGAGGAAAAAAATGTGATGCCACAAAAGAAAACCCACATTGAAAAATCCAGAACTTGGAAGGAACAGATTTTCCAAAGACTTCCTCTAAAATTGGGCCTTCAGGATATGTACACTGAGCACATGTGCCTGCAGCAGTTAAACAGTGCAGGTCTAATAGTTATATCCACAGGGGGCAATAAGAGAAAAGGTTCAGGAGCAAGTCTGGAGGCCAGATTAAGGCCCTTGAAAAGTGCATATTGATTGGATAAATTTTATTTTGAAGCCTGAAAATTACATGTGTGTGTGTGAATTTAAAAATGTTTAAAATACTGTGAACAAAAGATCAGATTCTGGTCCTTGATCTGGCTGCTTTACAGCTCCTGGAGTGTGATTTTCTTGAGCATTCTGTGTTCCTAGAAGTAGTTGCAGAAGCAGTTCTGCTATATAGACACACACACACACACACACACCTTTGCTAAAACCCGTTTAGGGAATTTTACAAATTCCTTGGTTTAGATAAGGCTACAGAGAGGTCTTGTATATGTTTAAGTTAATAATAATGATACCTTAATTCTTATATTAATGTTTTTCCATCAGTAGATTTGAACATACATCACAATCTTTAAAACTAACCACAGTAAAGTCTGTCTGCAGTTTACAGGCTCAAATTAGGGTAGAATTTAGGTCAACACCAAGAGCTTTTGAAAAAAACAGAACCTTAAAAAGCTGCTCATCGCTAGCAAAGTGGTTAGTTTTTGTCCATCTACTCAAAGCTAAAGGAATGATTGAAACGGAAAACAAATGAGAACCTGAATAGCAGCAGAAGAATTACATAAATGAATTGAAAGAGCAGGGAAATAGAGAACACAGCAGAACTGGAGGGAAAACACAAATCTGCTCTTTGCTTTAGAGATCTCACAACCAAAGCATTCTGCTGAGGAAACAAATACCAAGAGAAAGAGCAGCAGCTACTGCTGCTGTAGGCTATGAAGGTGCTTTAACAAAGTACATTCTTCCATCTTATTTCACGTCTACATGCATCATTATAATTAATTGTGGGTCTCAACTGCCTGGTGCTGAGGATTTTGACTCCCATTCCCATGGGCTTCCATGGTAGTAGGTGAATTCAACATCTCCTAGGATCGGACCACAATTTTGAAAGGCTCTCCAAAGATTTATGAAACTTCTCTACAACATGTCAATGAAACAGGCTTTTAACCTGATGTAAGATAATATTTAACCCCTAAAGTCAACCTCTTTACCTGTGTGGTGATAGCATTTTTCTTGCCAGGGCGATTAAACACTATCTTAGTGATGTTATCTGTGGTGGTAACCTGTAGAGTTTCATATCCATGTTTGTTCTCAGGAGCATTCTTTTTTACCTGGCTAGTAGACTCAGAAGAGACCAGACTGGACACAAGGTCAACATATTTCTGTCTGGCATTGTCCTGTGATGAGGAAAACCCAAAATTATTATTTAAAAATGCTGCTTAGCTCAAATGATAAACTAAAAATAGAAATGTCTTGTCAATGCAAAGCAAAACTAGAAAAAAATCTTTTGAAATGGAAGTCATGTCCATCAAGGTGACCAAAATACAGATACGGACATTACTGAATGAAAAACTTTGTATGTTTTGTGTCTGATTAGGAGCAGTTGTGAAGTTTAAGGTGTTCATCACCACCAATTTGAAGGAGAAAATACCAGTCTTGAGAATCCTTAAGGCACAATATGCTAGATGCACAAGAAAAAAAAATTGAGGGAAGGAAAATTTAGACCAGCTTTTGAGTTCCAAAAAGATTTTAGTTCAATTCTAATTTTGCATACATGATTTACACTGGCTTATATCATCTTTATATCCCCATACCTGAGGTTAGGCTTTTTGTTTTCCCCTCCAATTGCCAATCATGGTGTTAGCACCCAAAAGACTTGCATTCTTTACATCAAATTTATTCATTTGATCCCACAAAGCTACAAAAACACCACCACTGAATTTGGATAATTATCCAGAACAGTTATATATATAAGAATTTAAAAGCCCACCCTACCATTTTGGCAGGGTAAATTAAACTGAAAAGTTTTAAGCCTTCATTTTGAAGCCTCTAAATGAATTGCTGTCACAAAACTTAGTACTTGCATCTCTGTCTCTCTCATGGCTGCAATCAGGTAAATCAACTGTAGGAGCAAATTTTACAAGCATTAACTGTGAGCAAAGACAGGCTACTTTCTTGAAATCTTGTCTCAAGTCTAATCAATGGTGAAAGGCACATCAACATGGTTTTAAGGTTGCTTGGTGGTATGCCTTCCCCTTTCAGAATACGGAGCTGAGCAAAATTCAAAGTCTGAAAGTCAGGGAATGCAGAATTCAGTTTTCACAACACAACCTTAAAAACTTTGCCCAAGTTCAGCAATGCCCCAGTTCATTACACTAACATATAGGCTATGTCTACATTACAGCAATCTGTCACAGAAGTCACTGTTGGAAGAGATCTACCAACAAAACTTCCATCAACAGATTGCATCTACACATAAAAGCAGATTGAAAGAGCAATCCACATGCATCATTATGCCGCCTTCTGTCAACAGAGAGCAGCCAGACTGCCCGGACCTCTCTCTGAAGAGCTTCTGGTTAGT
Organism: Carettochelys insculpta; assembly: GCF_033958435.1. NCBI lineage: Eukaryota > Metazoa > Chordata > Testudines > Carettochelyidae > Carettochelys > Carettochelys insculpta. The sequence continues at coordinate 128,695,334 of NC_134138.1, read as the reverse complement.
CATTCAGTCAACAGGGCTGCCCAGTGAGCTGGAAGCCCTGTCCGTCGACAAAAGGGCCCCAGAGCATCTACACTGCACTTCTGTCGACAGAAGTGTTATTCCTCCATGCAGAGAGGGGCACCACTGTCAGGGAAAGTGATCTGTTTTGTCGAGACTGTCAACAAAACGCCTTTTGTCTGTAGATGCTCCCTGAGTTTTGTCGAAAAAAACCCAGTTTTGTTGACAAAACTCTGTAGAGACAGCCAGCCACTTCCACTTTTCCAACTACGTAAGTTTTACAGTATACAAGCTCTTCACCTCTTCTTACAAACCATTCACACTCACCCTCCAGACACTCAGTCAAAATCCATTTGTGTTAGTCACATACCTGTCCTCAGTTAGGTTAACTGTAATAGGTTCACAGCCATCTGTCTTAATGAGATCTGCAATTCATCTAGTCTTTAAATATCACTCAGGACACACCTACACTACAAAATTAGGTTGATCTAATTTATGTCGGCAAACAGCTATTGCAGTAATTGCATCCTTTGCACAAGTCTACGCTTTGCTCATATCAGAGGTGTCCATTGTTGCCAAAAGTGCTTCACCAATTGAATTGTCTTCTTGGGGCATTGTAGAGTGACTCCTGAAAGCTAGCAAGTGAACATATGCAGTCCAGCATCTACACTGATACTGCATCAGCCTAAACTACATTGACAATGACTTTACATCTCTCATGAAGGTGCAGTTGAGTCGGTATACTGAGCAAGGTATGTTGGCAGAAGCAAAATTTTAGTGGAGAAACTTATAGTCAAGCTGCCTTGCATCAGCCTAACTGGAGTGGAGAGAAGCAGTCAATTTAACATTTTAAGGCAGTAGAAGGAAACTTTTTTTGTAGCTTGGGAACCTCTTAGTCTGACCACTAAAGACTCTCTTCCCATGTTAAATTTCAGGGCAATGTGAATAAGTGTTTGGATTTCAGAACACTTAAGAGTTGAGCTTTAAAGCACAAAATCTGTGGGGGGAAAAAGGAAATTTTGCCATTTTTATGAAATATAGCTCAGTTTGGAAACTGCCAAGAGTTAGTGGTACTATTCCCTACCTTGGGTAATACTTGACAGACTAAGACTTTTTTAAATCCATATAACATCAGTAGTTTGATTTCTAGCTCTGCACAAAAAAACCAAATAAAAACTCTGAAAAATGGCTAGTTAAGGAAGGAAGCTTCTTGGTCTGCAACTCAGTTTAAATGACCCTAATATTGGATCACTAACCTTATCCAAGTACTGTCCTGATAAATACTAAATGTCAAGGAAATCCAACTATGCACATTAGTTTAAAATGTTGACCTTTAAACAGAAGTTGTGATGCAACCTTAACGATAGTGGTGCTGCTGCTGTGATGTGTGTTCTGCATAGCCCATCTTGATATGCGTTAGATTGTCACATATGGTTTTGTTTTGCTGGTCTTGTCATCTTAGCATGCATCTTACCAGCATCTGGTTTGGTTTTATGCTTCTGTAAAAGAGAGCAATATGGTCTGAAAGCTGCTGGTTTAGGCTTGGAGCCACATCAATTAATTCCTCCCAAAGCTGCTGCTTCAACCCAGAACACCACACTCAATGGTTCTACTGCTGGTTGAGCTGGGTCAGATATAGGCCAAGCAACAGCCAGTACGTGCCCATATGTTTCAATATTTTACAGACTTACACATTGCACAGCTTCTTGTGCTCGATTAATTGCTGGGAACATTTGGTGCTGCTGCTGAAACAACAGACGATGTCAATTAGGAGCTCACCATGAGTAAGTATACTGCACTTCTTTCAGCTGTGATGTGGGCAGCTTACCAGACAGATGTTGCTCTTTAATAAGCTTTGAAACATCTTTCTGCATGCTCCTCATGACAGAAGCATGGTCACATCAAACAGCATCCATATTTGAATTTGAATTTGCTGAAAATATTGTCTCTGGTGGTGAAGTCTTTAGTGGCTGATAGCATCGAGATAGCCAGCGTAAAGTGATCATCATTACAATGTCGAATGATGATCAGGAACAGTGGGCTCTCTCCTGTACCACTGTGGCTGTAATTGTCTAGACTAAACAATGCATGCTTTCTGCTAGACAATCCACACTGTCATTTGCCATCTCTTTGATAATGGCTGTCATCTTTGTGCCCATACATGTGTATTTCCCAGTGATTTCCAAATCAGGAAAAACAGCCTTCAGCAGCTTTGAAACACTATTATTGCTCATTACAGCTGGAAAGTCATGCTCGGCAGTGAAGCCCATGAACCACACTTCAGGACAGATCAGACTCTCAGCGATGTTGAAGTGAAGAACTGCTTTATCTGCATGCTGCTAGCTGGTGTTTTTGCTGTTTCAATATGCTTTTTCTACACCATGTAAATTTTCACATTATGACAGCCATGTGTGCTAGATATGTCCATGTGACATATTCACAGTACACAATTTTTACTGTCAGTAGTTTAGGGTTAGGGTTTTTCCGCCACATACTGATCTTTGTCATCACCCACGTAAGCCGTTTTTATCAACAAAAGCAGCTGGAGTATGCTGGGGCAAAAAAGAAATCATGCCTGCTTCCTCTCAGGATATTCCTTCCACCAGAGGTACAAGCAGAATTGTCATTAGGAGGCTGAGAAACTGGGATCAGCAGCCACCATCTAAGAAAGTATCCAGAGCACATTAACATAGTCCATCAGGGACACAGCACAATGCACATCTTGTAACATGGAGTTGTGAAACTAGCACCAAAATCCCATTCAGAACTTCAGAGGATTCCCTCCTATCAGACCCTCTCAGTGCAGTCTACAGCTGTGCCCCAGGGAGAAGAATGACTCCAATAGTCACAACACTGTTTGCTACATTTGTTGGACTTGAATGGTGGCAAGTGACATAAAAGTTGTAATTTAAGGCCTGAAAATTTTCAAGTAAATATAAAAAATTTAGGAGAATTTCTGTCACTGAGCAGGTCAGGTTCACAATCAGGAACTAAGTTTGTTAAATACACTTATCCCTCGCTATAGGAGCACAATTGGTTCTCAACTGTATAGTAGGCAAAAACTCTTAAGAGGGACACTAAATTCCCACTAAAATATGTGGGAAAGTCTTTGATTTGTTCCAAGTGCTCATAATTCAGAGGAGTGGCAGCAGGTGGCACTGCTTTTGAAAGGTAAGTGCACTTTGGGTTTGGGAGGGGTTGGAGAGGATTAAAGGCTGGGGGCAGTTTGCGGCCATGAGCGGGAAGGAGGGTTAAAACCTGGTGGTGGGTTGGGTCCATGCGGGCAGGTGGGGTGTTAAGGCTGTGGTGGGTTGGGTCCATAAGGCAGGTGTGTGGGGGGTGTACAGGCTGTTGAAGGTTAGGTCCATGGGGTGGGTGGGGGGATTAAAGCTGCTGCAGAATGGGTCCATGGGCAGGTGGTTGGGGTTAAGGCCATAGCGCGTTGGGTCAGTGGGGCTGGTGGGGTTTCAGGCTGTGGCAGGTTGGCGCTGCAGGGCAGGGGTTCAGGCTGCTGTGGATTGGGTCTGTGGAGCTGGCGGGGGGTTCAGGGCTGCGGCAGGTTGGGTCTGTGGGGCTGGCAGGGGGTTCAGGCTGCAGTGGGTTGGGGGGTGGGGAAAGGCTTGTACTAGCGGGAGGGAGTTCACTCATCTAATGAGCAAAAGGTAGGTATGTGTCCCTTGTTTTAGTGAGTACTTGTAAGTAAAGCACTCATTTAAACGAGGGATGAGTGTATAGTAATGTGGTTACAAAGAAGGTAATCAGGCCTATGGCACCATAATGCAAACACCTAACTATAGTTTGCATCTGACAGCTCAACCTGGAGTGTACTGATGCAGCTAACCCACTCAGACAATGCACAGAGACATTACTAGTGCTTTCTTTGCGCCAGTAGTTGATGATATCGATTATTAGCACCTCAGCAGCCCCACTCATGGGACTGGCTGGGGGAATGAGGGGGCGTGGGAGCTGGATGAGTACCGGCCCCTTTTTTTTTTTTAAAAAAAAACAAAAAACAAAAAACAAAAAAAACCACAAAAAATAAGGCACTGGGCATTACATTACTAGGAACATCACTGTATAGGATTACTGTTTTGAAGTAATGCAGTCTATATACACATCACTAATTAAGTGCAAGTCCTTTTGAAAGCAGTGCATCAGTGAAAAATGATCAACAGTTCGCAACCTGAGAATCAAAACATTCGAAATAGCAATTACAAGAGCTGCCACAACATAACTGATGCAAAGGAAAGAAATCATTACTCCTCTGACAATGTTGAGTTATGTGATATTGGCAAAGTGAAGAGACGTTATTTCTAATCCAGCAGCCTGTCCATTAGTGCTGGCAAAAGTTGTTTCAGGGAAGTCCAACTGACATGATTCAGGGAGAAGATATTTAAAAGCTCGACAGTATCATTTGATTCTGAAAAAGTGACTCAAAATGGCATAGCAGTGTACCCATTTTTATTCTCTTGGTTCCATATTAAAAAAAAAAAAGCGTGTTTTAAAAATATATATGTAGTTTTCCTATCAGTTTTACAAACTCATCCTTGGGGTCTGGGCTCAAGTTTGCAAAGCTTCCCATTAAAAGAACCACATTTTTACTTGTAAACCAACACCACTCATTGGTATGGAATCCACTGAGACAAAAATATATCTCCACAAGACTGTTTTTACAGTCACTTTTCATAATCTTCTATAGCTGATGACATGTCACCTATTTCATCTGACAAGCTACCAACATCCATGAAGTGCGCATTCATGGTGGAAAATTTCTTCTTCGATAGAAGGAGATAGAAACTACTTTAATTCCACTGGTGAAGTCACAACCTAGGCATGAGTTTGTTGCTGAGGTAGTGTTGTTTATAAGCTAAAAATCAAATTAGACATGGGTCTAAGGATCCTCATCTTTAGCTTCCCTGTGACAATTTCCAATTTAGCCACATACGTTAGCTAGAAGTGCTGGGTAACACTACTGTTTGGAAGAAGTCATTTTCCTTCCTTGCTCAGCTGGTAGACTACCCTATAGAATTAAAGGTTTTTCCCCTAGTTTTCCTGGAAGACAAGAAGAGCTCCTTTCTATTTTTTTCATACATACATACATACATATTCAGCAAATAAGATGCAGAGGGAGACAGACACCCTTGTTGTCTCTCACTCACACACACACTCGGGACTAGCCATATGGCAACAAAAAGGGCTATAAAGCCTCTCTCATCTTTTTCCTAAATGCTAAGCTATGACAATGATAATGACACTTTAAACAAACCAACCAACCAATACTGATGTATTACACCTAAATCTTTTGTAAACTAACCTGCCATCAACTCTTGGTAACATTTTAAATCAAGTTTACAAAACAAATATTTTAGAAGTTTGACATAGTGCAGAATATTCTGTTATCAGATACAGACTTTAACTAACACAGGCTATGATTACACACTAGCCCTTCACTAACGAATATCAAATACAGATTGAATCTCTCTAGTCCAGCAGCCTTGGGACCTGACGTGTGCCGAATGAAAGAATTTGCCAGACTATGGGAGGTCAGTATTGTCTAGTGGCATTACCAACACTTCCACAGCTTACTGGGTTCTTAGAAGATATTTAGGGGTAAATTACGGCTAAAAAGCAGCAAAGAACACAGAGCCAGGACTGGGGACTCTACACAAATTTTATGGGACCATTGGTAACTTCGCCACACCCACAACAAGCAGCTTGCTGACAAACTAAAATCATGCCAGATTATGGATGTTGCCGAATAAGAAAGTGACAGACTAGAGGAGATTCAAACTGTATCTGTTTTGTGAATGAAGTGCTTAATTGAAAGAAGTGCTACATTCACCTTAGACAAACTGCCAAGTGAATTCCATGCGTCCCATTTGGCCTTCTTGACAAAGTCAAGCATGCCAGGCTTCGGAGAACTGCAGGGACCCTCAGTAGCCTGTATAAAGGGTGGAATAAACTCATGTAAAATCTCAAGTCAGTTCAAATTTTTCAACCAGTTGGCTGGGGGCAAAGAACACAAATGCAATCAATCACGACATGATCGTGGCACAGAAGCTCTGAAAACAAACAAGCGTACTCCAAAGAAAAAGTGTACCATGAAATCACTATGTCTATATTATCTTTTAATTTTTTAAGATAATCACTTAAGCCCTCATGAACCCAATCTCAATACAGTACGGACACCACTCATTTTAATTAATTTAAAAACCCATGTTTTCAAAAGTTGTATTTATGTATACATCTTACAGAAATATCACTGTATGAGCTCAATCTTTAAGAAAAGCACATAACATATAAAGGGAGAGAAATATGTAGACCCAGAAAAGTAAGTTTACCAACTTACGTTAGCTGTTCATGACAAGAGCATGTGATCTATCTTTAAAAAAATGTGTTCTCTTATGCTTTAGTAGAAGAGCATAGTTCCTTCAATATAAGATATGTCCTAAACTAACTCCCAGAGATGAATCTTCCAATACACTTTATACCACTGGCTTTCAACCTGCAGTCCACACACCATTTTCAGTTATCTTTAAAAGACCCCTTAGACAAAGTTTCAGATCCCAGAAAAGGCATTCCATTTTTCTGATCATGGTATGTGAATACTTCCGCCTGCAGGTCAAAACTCGTAAGTGTTGTAACCACAGAAGCCCAGAGTTTAGTAGCTTTTCTCACACTGCATCAAATGCTGTACTGAGCACATGCTATATTTATAGCTGAATCCTGTTCAGCCAGTTTTCAGACGGGCCTGGTCTACCCTAGGAGATCAAGTCAAATTTAAGGGTCTAAGGCTGATTCTAAGGGACTCTAAGGCTGAGTTCCATAATGCTGAATTCCCTGTGAAGTAACTCAAGAAGTAGAATTTGCAAAGTCAAACTGTACAAGTGGAGATGGCAGTGTTATTAGAATAAGAGATTTTATTAGCTTTTAAACTGTCCCACAATGCTCCTCAAGGTGTCCTTTCTGGTCATCGCTCCTCCCCAGCTGCTGTCCAGGTAAGCCAGAAGTAGGTGGCAGGAAGCGGTGGTCATCAGCCTGGGAATTTTGGTTACCTTTCCCTTCCTCTCTGGCCAGCGTGGCAAGCAGATGCACAGATCACATCTCTGCAGCACACCTTGTAACCATGAGTTCCCAGGATTGCAAAAAGGGCCCCTGCACAGAGCCAACAGGAGACCTTGGACCTCATTTTGGTGTGGGGCAAAGAAGTTATTTTCATTCAGATTAAATCCAGCAAAAACAACGCTGATATGAATGCAAAAATTTTGCAAGGCATGATCAAAAAAAGAGTACAGCAGGGACACTCAGCAGTGCCACGTGAACATCAAGGAGCTGAAGCAAAGCTACCAGAAATGTAAGACAGACAGTTGGTCTGGGGCATCTCCCCAGAAATGCTGATACTACAATGAGCTTCATGCTATTCTAGGGACAGATGCCACCTCTTCCCCCAAAATTTGCATCGATTCCTGTGGTCATGGGGAGTATGCTGATGAGGAAAGGGTGGACAACAGCAGGGTCCATTACAGCACACAATTGCCTCCCAAGATGGCGTGCTTTAAGAATGCTGTGATGCAGTCTCCCGTTCTCCCATGGGCTGGTGTCCCTCCAACATGCCACACTACCCCTACATCTGCCCCAGTGTTACTTTAAGGAAGTTCCACCCCCCCCACCCCACCTGTGAACCAAGGATAGCTTACCATAGTGTTCAGGGTAAACCTCTGCCATAGAAGATCTGAATCATGCATTCTTCAGTCTTAAGAGTAACCAGAGTGACACTGCAGTTGCAATATGGTCTTCCATAGGGACAGAGACACATGATTTCTGTCACTATGGTCACTGTTCTGAGTAAAGGTAGAAATGTAGCTATTGATAAGGACATTAATATTTCTAAGTTTGTTTTTAATCAGAAAATGACAAAAAAAAAAAAAAAAAAAAAAAAAAAGACAGTGGATGGGGAGTTTCCTGAAAGGCAAGGAAACAGCATGGTGGAGCGGAAGAGGATACCAGTTAACACTCTTCACACTCACTCATAAACATGGTTTTCCAGGCATACCTGACTTTTAGTGCATCTTTCTGGGCTTTCCTGTTTTCTTTTAGGGTTGGCTGCTGCTAATTTCCTGCCAGGATCTCTGCCTCAGCCACCCATGCAAACATGAAAATTTCCCCCCTCACCTTGCAACTGTTATGAAGAACACAGCAGGCCCCAATGACAAAGATATTGTTTTCTTCACTGAGGTACAAGCGTGTCAGAAGGCACCTAAACCTACCTTTTTAAACAGCCAAAGGCACATTCCACCACCATTCTGCACCTGTTCAGCCTGTAGTTAAAGAGCTTATTGGAGTTCAGGGTGCCTGTATAGGGATGCATGAGCCAAGGGAACAAGGGGTAAGCAGGGTCACCCAAAATCGCTATGGGGATTTCCATGCCCTCAACAGTGATCTTCTGGTCAGTCCGGGAAGAAAGTGCCACTCTGGAGCCTTACAAAAAGGCCAGAATTCCTAAAGATTCACATCATGCACCCATCCTACTATCTCCTGCACATTCCCCAGAATCACTGTCTTCCACATGAGAAACAAATTGATCACCTTGGCTATTTGTATGACAACTGTCCCCACCGTGGATTTGCCCACCTCAAATTGATTGCCAACTGACCAGTAGCTGGCATTGCAAACTTCCACAGAGCAATTGCCACACACTTCTCAACTTTCAAAGCAGGTCTCATTCTGGTATCACTGCTCTTCAAGGCAACGGAGAGCAGTTCCTGAAGTTCCTTGAAAGCTGCCTTATACATGCAGACGTTTTGCAGATGCTTCTGATTGCCCCATGACTGCAAAATGATGTGATTGCACCTGTCTGTGCTGGTTTTGTGGCTCCAGAACCTCTGCTCCATGCTGTATAGTTACTTCAGTGCTACCGGAAACTGTGGTTCTTTTCTCCAGAGATTCAGGTCTGTAAATGCTGGTGGAAACAATAAGCTCATTCTGCAGGGGCATCAGTGTTCAGAATATATTACATCACAGTGCAGAAACTGAGCACAAAACACTGCATCAAACTTTGAAGTGTATGAGGATTCCTTTTTGGTGTCTGTATTGGAGTCTGGCAGTCAAGATGAAAATCATATGAAAATGCTGGGGTTTTTTTGCAGCCAAAAGGGGAGGTGAGGAAAATGTATTCAGGGATGACAACATCAGAAACTCAATCACTTGAGGCAACTTTTTTCCCCAGAAAACACCAGCACAAAATCCCAAAATGCAATGGGGCTGCAGGAACTGTGGGATAGGTGCCCACAATGCACTGCTACCATAGTCTGATTCAAAACAGCCATGTAGGGACACACTAAATCCAATTTCTGAGGTGGTCAGGGCACTCATCCTCAACTTCATAAAAGCAAGTGTTAAAAAGTTGACTTTAACAAATTCGACTTTATTCCCAAGTATAGACATACCCTAAGACTTCTATGGCAAGGGTTCCTAAGTGACAGAATGAATTTCCAAAGGGGTCAGATTCTGCATCTCTATTTCAAACTTTTAGGTGTCCATAACAATGTTTCTGCTATTTTCCCCATTATTTTGAGGAATAAATTTTGTTAAGTGCACTGAGGCATGTGTAGAAATACTTGGTGCTAGCTGTGGGTGCTTTGCTACATCAACTGGGTGGCATTTAAATCTGTCCCTGGTGGCCATCCAAGCACACAGTTTACAGGGAATCCTGATCCATAAATTTGGAAAGTGGTCAAGAGCCGCACTCTTCCATGATCCTAATGGAAGAGGTGTGGGATCTGTGATGGAGGTTGGGTACAGGATGGTGTGTGGTGGTTTGGACTGTGACCTGGGGCAGAGATTGGGGTGAAGGGCCTGAAAGGGGCTATAGATGCTGAAGGAAGGGCAGAAGGTTTGAGTTATGTGGATTTTGGGTGGAGGAGGAGTAGGTGCAGAGAATTAGGGCTATGTAGGGGTGGAGGTGGAGGGCCTGGGGTGCCAGAGGCAGGCTCTGGCTGGGACACTTACCTGGGCAGCTCCCAGCCAGCAGCCAAGCTGATTTCACAGGAAGGCTCTATGCCTGCTCAGCTCTGGCAGGGGACATGTGCTTCTGTGAATAGCTATGAGCCGAAGAGAAGGGGTGCTTCAAGCAGGAAGCATCCATTGCTCTGAAGCCAGCCAATGGGACTGTGAAGCCTTCGCCACTGCAGCTCATAGCTATTGAAAAACAAAAGGGCCCCACAGCTGCTTTTCTGAGCGGCATGCAAAGCAGGCAGAAAGCCTGCCTGAGGCTCCCTGCTGCATTCATGGGCCAGATCCAGCAGCTTGGTGGACCACATCTGGCCCACAGTCTGTATTTCTTCCAGACCCACTTTATGTTAACACCACTCACCCCACTATAGAGGGCTTGCAGTCATGAATGGATACTTTTGAGTAATTTTCTACCTTAGAAATAAATTCTGTAAGAATGCAAGACCTGCACACGTTGCACAGCCAATCCTACTAAAAAGGAGTGAATTGAATTCTTTTTGTTCTTCTGCATCAACAATTCCACGCACACTTACAGTCCAAATCCAGCACACCTCACAGCACACTGAAGGTAATGGAATGGTGCAGGTGTTACCAAGAGCATAATATGGCTCACAAACGAGTTAGCAGTGATTATTCATGAGATGAGAAGAACTCAGCTTGACTCTTAGAACTGAGACAGTTTGCAGAGCTGTCACTCATTTTTTGAAAAATTAAAAGCTATTTTTGAAAGGTGGTGAAATTGCTCACACCAAAATGTAGAACCTTATAATGCCTTTTAAGATTTACAGTCACTTTTCAGACTTTAGCAAAAATTTACAAGAGTATTATCTGACCTACCTGTTTAAACAATGCATAGAGCTTCAATTTTACTTCATTACCAGGGTCCTCCTTCAAAAGCTTCAGCTGATCTTTAGCCTTTTCAAAATCTTCCTGACTGATGCGCATGGCAGCTCTACTTGTGTGCAGCTGAATTACAGGAGAACAGATAGCATGCACTGTCCTGTTATAAGGAAAATATCTGCTTACAGCTGGCTGTGTAGTCAGTTTTAACAATAAGGGAGGTTTAACGTTTGCTTTTTGAAAAAAATATTTGCAGGGTGACAAACGTTTAAACCTCTCCCAAGTAAATAGATACAAAGTTACAAAAGGTCACTGTAGAAGTTTGATAAAACTTGTAAAATAAGTAACCTCTGAACAACTAGCATCTAACCCATTCCAGTACAATAACAAGAGGGGCAGAGACGGGAGTCCGTCAGGATAGTGCCAGAAAAGAAATACCAAGTGAGCTATAAAACAAGGATCAGGTTTAAAACAAGGATCCAGGTTAAGTCAAACAGACTTAGAATTAGGACCTAACTCTAGGAAAAAAAAGAAAGGAGAGCATGAATGAACTTCAGGAGAGGGCCAGTAGAGAACTTTTATGAATAGGATGCCAGGAGGGGGACTATTTTATTCACTGATAGGCAGGGTTAGGAGGTAGCCAGCCCTGTTACAATGGCCACAGTCAACTCCCAATATGTGCATGCTACTGTATTTTAGTCAGATTTAGTAAAATACTATGTATTTTTTAAAAGAGGCAAAATGGAGAGAAAAATTTTAGTTATAAAAATATCTGAAGCATAAATACAGACGTAATAATGAACCTAATCAGAAACATCAGGCCAGATCTTGTGTACCTTTTTTCACCCTAGTAACTATATTACTTCTCAAGTAACCCCTCTGAAGTCAGCAAGATACTACTCAAAAAAAAAAAAAAAAAAAAAAAAAAAAAAAAAAAATCAATCAAAATATCAGAATTTGGTCTGTAGAAATCAAGGGCAAAATTCAACCCTGTTCACAATGGAGTAAGTGTCAGCTCTAAGGGGGACAGAAAGAAAGCTCATCTCTAATCTCCCTGCCTAGCTTTTAGTACCACAATAGCATATACAGCAAACTTGTTTAAAGTTTTTAGTCTATGTGCTTCCCCTGATGGTAGTTATTTCCCTCCAAATACAGTTTTTTCATGCAGAGGAGGTATGGGTCGCAGCAATGGACTCAACAGCTCAACACAACTGAATAAGCATGTAAGTTAACATGGAGGCTGCCCAGTCAGTTGAAACAAAGTGGGATGAGGCAGAGAAGTAGAAAAGTCAAGGGGCTTGTCTACACCGGAAAATGCCCTTTAATAAAAACCACACACAGACACAGACACACAGACAACCCCCGCCCCCCAGCTTTCACACAGCCAACCAGGATAATTCGAGATAAGAAATAATTCCCTTGAAATAATTACTCCAGCTCTGCAGATTATTTTTGCCCACTCCCACCACCTTTCAAGGTTAAAAAGGAACGTGTGTGAACAAAGTACAGCTATTACTACCTCACGTGAAGGCTCTTTTTGCAATGCTGTGGCTGTGTGAATGTGATTTTCTGACATTGCCTATTTAGACATTAGAACATTGAAATAAGCAATGTCAGGAAAAAAACCTGCAGCATACACACAGCCTAAGAGCTGAACTTCCCAGCGTAAACAAAGCTGTAATCTTTCACTGGCACTATTGCAAAATACAATTCGCATTTGGCCAGCTGTGTTTTCTCTACATGAAATATCACTGTCCTTGGCCACCAACACCAGAACCTTTAATATTCCTCCTAACAACCATTTCTACTACAGTGCCTTGTTGCAGGCTGCATCTACATTACAAGATAAATTTGAATTTAAGGCAGTCAGCTCGCTATTACCACCTGACTGTCTTCACTGTAAATACCATTAGCTCACTTTAGGGAGCACTAATATCAATATCACAATACCGTTGGTAGCTGATGGGTGTAGCATCAAGCTTGAATTCAAAAGTTCAATTAAAGGCCAGTGTGGAAGTGCCATGTCTCAAAATCTAATTTATTAGCCTCCAGAGGTGTCCCGTATGTTACCAACAAGGCCCTCAAGTGCTCCACTCTGGCTGCTGCTCTCCAGGTATACAGGAATTAGGTAGCAAGAAGACTGACTTTCATATCGGTATCAGGAAGCCTGTGAGGTTACATTTGTATGAGAGCCTGAGAAATGTCTGTCTTTCTTTGATACTAGCACAGTAAGTGTATCTACTCATTACAAATAGCCCCAGCAGGGAGTTCATGGTTCTGTCTCTACACATGGTATTTTTTTCTGTGCGAGCTAGTGCCAGCTACTGACCCACCACACCGCATGGCAGCCAGGCTGTTGTGGGGAACCATGCTTGCATAAGAGGCCAAGAAGCTTCTCCTCAGCAGTTTACATTTATGTGCGCACCCCCCGGCTCCCTCCCACAAGCGCCATGCAGTTGGGGTCTTTCTTGTACTCAACCACATCACGTGGGTAGCCCCCAATCCAATAAAAGGATGTGCCTGCCATTCAGTGCTGCCCATGCTGCCTGGAAGAGCCATGTCCTGGCTTATATATGGTTAGGGCTGCAAGGGTGGGAAAAAGTTTAGGGTGCTTGCAGCCACCAGGGGGAAGTCTCCCCCAGCGGCTAACATTCAGGAAGACTACTTCAACTGGTCCCCCAAAGAAACACCCCCACGCCTCCAGCAATGGACCCGTGGGGCTTGCTGCCACTCGGGTGGGGGGTGTCTCCCCCAGCAGCTAAGATTTTCAGGGGCAGTGGAAAATTTCAACCAGCTCTGCAACCACAGACCACAGCCCCCCCCCCCCCCCCCCAACACTGAAAATATTTTCAGGGGCTTGCTGTCCATTAAAAACACTGCTGCTTTTTACAGAATCTTTCATATTTCAGTTATAAAATCTTTTTCTTAACATTTCCTATCTTTCTTCATGCTTTGACCCCCAAAAAGCAAATGGTGGATGGCCAGTTGAGACTCATCTTTCCATTTTACGTTCAGCATATAACATTTCACTGCCATCCACCATATTGGCAATGTCTACGTAGCGAATAGCAAAGACAAATTTTTTCCTAGCCTTTTCTACCTCTTTCTTCTAACTTTGCACCCCTTCACACACGGAAGAGTAGGTGGAGGGCCAGTTGAGAATACTGTCTGTCTTGGTGTTATTTTCAGGGAATGGATGCATTCCCGGGAGGGGGAACGTGATGGCCAGCTGAGAACACAGACCGTGTACAGAAGCCACATAGTGCACTGGAAAGCCAAATACCCTTCCATCACCAACTCTGTTTTTTCAAAAACTTTACTATCATGTCTTTCTTCAAGCTTTTCAGGGATCAGGTGCAATCACGGGAGTGGGGGGACAGTGAGTGCATAGCCCATTGAGAAGAGACACATTTGCTGATTTTTATGAATTCCTTGATAATTCAGTTACCAAAGAAAGATTTCTGTTAACTTTGTCATCTTTGTTGATGCCCCACTTTTCCTTCTTTCCAAATGGAAAAAATGGACATTTGCTTAACACAGGAGGGAAAGTGGAAAATACAAAGACCTGACAGCATACCCAGAATGCTACGGGGATGAGGAAACTGTGGGATAAGTTCTCACAATGCACTATTGCAACAGTTGATGTTTGCCAATTAAGTGTAGCAGCAATAAGTCTAATTTGTGAGGAGCACATGGGGAGGTGACGATAGTCAAAATTGAATTTATAAATTCCAGAGTTACAAAATCAATAATAAATTTGATTCTCTTGTAGTGTAGACACAGCCTCAGACTCAAGTCCTTCAACGCACTCGCTCTTTTATAACCCAGCAACCTACCCAGTCTGACCTCTCTCTAAGCCTCTTATCTGGGAAAGAATTGGAGCATAAAGCCTCCAATTGGGCTCACATCAGCTCTAAAGCTAGCAACATCCGTCCATTTAGAAGATGACCGAAGCCACTTATTGCACTAGCAGCATGGACAGCCCCTCCTGCCTCTTTGGAAGGCTGTTTTAAATTAGTTTCTACTTATGTTGGAAAAAGTAATTTAACATTGGTGTAAATAATTTTAGACTTTTAAAAACTAAAACATTAATAACATTGAAATGTTAACTCCCTCTTTTTAAGCAGGCTGGTCATTTGCTCAGAAACATTAAACATGGTCTACATGAAATAACTAGAATATGAGTGCACAAGCTGACTGAAACACCATGCGCAAAAACAGTGTGTGTCAAATTGGGTATAATCTAGTGTGGTTCCAAAGGAGTCCGTCCTGGGTCCAGTCCTTGTCAATATTTTCATGAATGACTTGCATAACACAGTATTGAGCACGACAGCAAAATACGCAGAGGACATCAAATTGGGAGGGGTTGCAAGGTCTTTGGAGGACATGTTTAAAATTCAAAATGACCTTGACAAATTGGAGAATGGTGTCTGAATTTAACAAGATGAAATTGAATAAAGACCAATTAAAAGTACTTCACATAGGAAAGGGAAAAAAAAAAAAAAAACTCAAATGCACAACTACAAAACAGGTAGTGACGGTTTAAGTGATAACATTCCAGAAAAGGATCTGGAGATTATAAAAGACCATAAACAGAATATAAGATGTCAGAGTCATGCAAGTGCCCAAAAAAAAAATCCTAATGTGATTCTGGGGTATATTAACAAGAGTACTGTATACAAGACACAATTCTTAACTGCTATGCAAATGAAGTGTATAAACAAGCTTGATTTCACCATTCCTCCTGATAGCAGGAGACTCATTTTAAAGAAGTGTATTAAATATTCTATTCCACAAGTCTTTTTTTACTGGAGAATTTTGTTTCCCAATAATAGGTTCTCTTTTCAATGAAATATCTCACACTTGATTAAAAAAGTTGCCCTTATACCAAGTTAAGGCCATCAAATATATACGCGTTCCTTCTAAGAGTGAATGTCTTTTCCTTACATAATCCAAAATCCTGAAGACAAATCATGTTCCATGGGATTTTAGTTTTGGTAGCTACATAAAAAGTTTATTTCCGATACAGCATGTTACAAAGTGCATCTCCTTTTAGGTTGACAAGCTGAATGAGACAAGGTGCACTAGTCATTTATTTATATGTTAATTGCTTTGAGCCCCCCCACCCTCCATCTCTTAACACCTGGCATTGTTGTGTAAGTGGAGAAACTACTCTTCATAATATAACTACTTTTTCAGTCTTTTCCTTTTGTGCTTGTACTCTGTGTGACAATGCATCATAAAATGCCAATATTCCAGGGTGCCAGCCAGAGTTGTAGCTTTTAGGAAGTTATAAGGGTGATGACTCAATCCAGAGGATGTTCAAAGGCCTGCCACAGCACACTTAACTATTTCACTGAGAAACTGCTGGCAATTTCCAAAAACCATTATCTGCATGGGAGCTCAATACTAGCAACTTTGATGTAAATACAGAACCTTACACATGAACATAAAGCATCACAGAAGCTGTTAATATGGCCCACTTCCTGCCCCAGAGAAAAAATGCTTGCTAGTGCTACTGCTGTTGAGGATTTTTTTAAAATTGTTAATTCCTCCTTCCTATTCTTCCATGAATTATTTTGAGGTCGGGGAGACGCCAAAAAGACTGGTGGAGGGGCATCATGCTCCTACCACCTTAGCATCAATTTATTTGCTCAGAAGAGACCAAAAGACTAAGGGTATGTCTACACTAGCACTTATGTTGGTATAATTTATGGTCACTTGGGATGTGAAAAAACCATCCCTGAAACTGACATAAATTACACAGATTTAAGTGTCAGTGTGGACAGCACTATGTTGCCAAGAGAAGCTCTCCCACTGACATAACTACCATCACTCATTGGGATGGATTAATTAAATCAACAGGAAAGCTTTCTCCTGTCTGCTCAGGCCATTAGAGAATATGCTATAAACTCTGTACAGGCTGAATCCCTTTTGTCCCGCACTCTCTCATTCAGCAACATCCATAATCCAGCATGATTTTAATTAGCCAGGTGTCCACTTGTTGGTATGAACGGCAATCCCATAAAGTTTGTTTACAGCCACCAGTCCCGGCTCTCAGCATTCTGGGCTAATCTAATCTACCCGTTAACTGTCTTCTAAGAGCTCCCTAAGCAGGGGAACTAATGGTAATGCTGCTAGACAATACTGACCTCCTGTGGTTCAACAAATTCTCTCAGTTGGCACCAGTCAGGTCCCAAGGGTGCCTAGACTAGAGAGGTTCAACCTGTAGAACAGCCAGACCTTGAGGTAAGGAACTGAGAAGTGCTGGTGGCTGCTCTTATGCAGCAATCAATTCAGAAAAGTGGGGAAGCTCAGAGCTAGAATCAGTATTTAAAGTAAAACTATTTCCATAGGAAAAAGAAAATTAGGAAGTTTTACACAGAGATGCAGATTCAATCTGAGAAACTTATTTCAATTTAACTTTTCTAAGGACTGATAAGTAATCAAATGAATATCTAACAAAGGCATTTTTGAAGTGATTAAAAGGTTGATAGCCACTCTTGTGAATAGTGTCAAATGATTGTGTACTAAGGCACAGTTAATGACTTGTTCATAATTTTCCTAGCAAGCTGAATGAACAGTTTTGCTTAAGACTTTTACTATCTACCTGCAGAATTTTGTACACACAATACATTCATCATAGCTATGAAGTATATTTTGCTTCGCAATAGACATTTATATATAATTATATGGTCCTTGCAACAACAAACAGCACTTTCCAGATAAAAACCACTTACAATTTTTTGTTCTCCCAGCTACTCTAACACCATGTCCATGGGCCCCCTCAGTGGGGGGTTGGAGGTGAGGGGAGAGGAGGCCTATTACAATATTTACTGGAGAGCCAATATTGAGTGGACATAACAGCAGGGTCTAAAGTGAAAGGGCTTCACCACAAAAGCTCAAGGGATTAGCCAATTAGACACTAGTTCTTCCCCTCATTTACCTCTCTCTGGTTTTGTTCTAAGAGAGTAAATTCACAGCTGGATATCATGGTGCATAACCTCATTGCAGATAATCCTATTAGAATAATAGCCCGCCTGCCAGACAATCCTCTTAGTATAGTCTCAAGTGGAAAGGAGTGCCTTTTTCAGCCTGTAGTAGGGCTGGCCTCTACAACACACACTTGTGGAAGCACTTCTCTCATACTCGCTTTCAGTTCAGGACTTCAGTAGCAATACACAGCAGCTGCCTCCCACATGGTCTGGTGCTGTCAGGACTAGTCACATCAAAGCTCTTCTGTTTTCAGCGTATCTAAGTTACAGAACAAATACAATAAAAACAAGGAGAACTGACTGTTCCAGTTCATGGCTGGATACAGCCAATTTATTTAGTCTGTTTTTCCAGCCAACACTGCTCTGAACTTCCTGCTTCAGACCGAGCTTCTCAGAGAGGCTTCGGAAGGCTGCAGTCTTAGGCCAGGTCTACACACGAGGGAGGTAAAGAAACAATTTTAGATAAGCAAATTCAGCTACAAGAATTACACAGCTGAGTCAACATATCTAAAATCAGTTTTCGCTGTAGCGGGAGGTCAACTGGAGAAAATCTCCCATTGACTTTCCTTATACCTTGTGACTTCCAGGAGTTCTGGGGTCAATGGCAGAGCCATGACAGTTCAATTCAGCACATCCCCATTAAATCAAACCCCAGAAGATTGACCATCAGCAGGTCAATCTTTACCCAAGTGTAGATGTACCCTCACTCAGCTTCCTGGTTCCACCCTGTCTTTCCTCATTACAACTGAGATCTGAGAATCTGCTCTTCTTCCCAGTCAGCCACCAACTGACTTGGGTTATCTCCTTCCACATTCAGTCTTCAGATTTGATGCTTTCTACAGGTGTGGTAAGACATGGGATCCCACACACTCTTTTTAAATCTTTTTTGGTTTGCTCTCCCCATCAGAGAGCTATGCAAGTCTAACACACATAGCTGTCAGTCACAATGCCCTCTTAAAAAGATTTCAGGAGAAGACCCATTATGTCAAAAAGTAGTGTTTCTCACGCTGATCTGTTGGTTTACAGCCATCTTGTGACTTTGTGGTCCTGTACTAGGAAATGTATAGTGATTATAGCTGGTGCAATCTCTTTCTGTGCTAGAGCTTCTCCAAACCAAAACTGCATTGTCGTACCTACTTCACCAACTCTCCCCTCTCTTCTAAAATCACCACTTTTCTCCCTGCCTCTTAAAATTCCTTTCTGCTATTATGCATCTCTAATGCATTTTAGGTTTCAATTGGCATGAAAGACCCATAAAATTATATTCCCTTAACCAGAAGGTGACTAGAACAGAGACATCAACCGGAGCTAACCCTGCTCCGTTAAACTTCACTAACCAATGATAGTTTTGTTACCCCTTTCCCCCCGCGCCAGTGGTGTTGCATAGGACCATAGCTAAGAGGCTGACAGTTTTTCAGTGACAAGCATCACATAAAACAAAAGCCTTGTCCCCTTCACTATATAAAAAAAGGTGTCTCTAACTTACTGTAACTAATCTGCATGTACTGGCGGTAAAATCCTAGTGAGGATAAGGTACTTCATAGCTTCTGTAGGAGTTTGCAGATAAAAACTATGCAGGCTCCTAAAGTTAGATATTTATTCCAATTTCAATTTACCCTACCATACACTTGGGCCCTTAACATTTCACACTATTATGCTGTCTTAGAATACAAGATACACAATATAATGATGTGTCTCTTGACAGTTCAAAGTGCTCCTTCACCATTGTTAAGGGTGAACTGATGAGCTACATTTGATAGCTTTCAAATAAAAAGAAAACAAATAAATCAACAGTGAACTCAAGTGCAGAATTAGTCAAAATGGCATTTTTCTACATAATGTGCACTTGTTAATATTCTTTAATCACAGATGTTACAAAGGAAACTGTAATTATTCCCTTCATCACTTTGTATCCCTAGGAAAGCCTTCTCTTATAATATTCAAAGAACTGAAAAAAAGGAGTGAGAATATTAATGATTAACATACAAAAGGATGTTCTGTTATTTCTTTTATAAGATGCACTTAGGCAAATTGCAGAGTTTCTGAATTTAGGTAACTTAAAACCATTTTCAGGAAAACATAAGCATGAAAATTAGTGCAATAATATAGTATTGTGACTCCCATAAAAAGATTTGGAAGAAAACCGACAGTTAGAAGAGTCCTTTCTTCAGAATCATGGATCAATCAGTGAGAGTGTGTTCTTTTGATGCCATCTGGTAACTTAATAACTGGCTAGAGGTTTGTGCAAGTTATGTACAGTATTTGAATTTGATACTCTTCCCATACTTTTTATTAGAAATCTGAACCATTGATGAAAGTGGTTTTCATGATAACAAGATCCCTGAATTGGTATTGAAAATGGCTTGATCACTAATGTAATGGGGGGGACGGGACAAAACAAAAACCCAAAGACAGTCATGCCATTTCAGAAAACAAATCTCAGATATATGCCTACACAGGGAAAATGTACATACATTTTAAATAAAACCCTTAATGTTTCCTGTTGAGTTCCATCACACATACTTTCAACAAATTTAACTAAAATGGTGGTAAAACCAAATCTAGCTGTTGGAGCCTTGTAAGTTCACCTCTCTTTTCCTAAACTCCAGTTTTAAAAATACATTTACATCTTAACTACTGTCCTGATCACATTTATAAACACAACCAGATTCCTTTTAGGACAACAAAACCATTTAAGAACCTGCTAAAGACAGAGGGCTAAAGAATGTAACTGTTTCAGTTTAATCAATTAATTCCAATAAATGTCTGTTTCAAAGCTCATTAACTGTAAGAGAAAGGTACCTTTCAATTCATGTTCCAAAACAGGTGACTATATAACAACCATTATTTGTAAAAATGCTGATTCCTTTAGAGTTGATGAGATTGAAAAAAAACAAAAAAAAAAAAAATTGATTTTGACTGTTACAGGATAACTGTTTCCTACAGAAATACACAGGAACATCTTCTCCTGTACTGAACATGTATCTAATTTTTTATTTTTTTGTCTGTTCTCTACCTCTGAAATATGGCATTCATTTGTTGTTTAAGCATGCAAATATAACAGTGGCCCAGAACATAGCACTTCAGGTAAGCAAAATTAATGTTAGTACTGTTGCAGAAAAGTCTACCATAGTTTGGCATCCTTACCGCTAATTATTTGTCTCCTCTACAGACTTGTTAGGCTAAATATTTAAACAACAGCAAATCCTGCTGTCCAGTGATTATGTTTCAGGCACACAATATCTATTCACAAAACAGATATTGAAACATGACCACATGTCCAGCCAAATAACTACAGGTATTTCATACTTTCATTTGTGCCAGTCTGCAGAACTGTCATATGGGTATGGTACATCAGGGTGACTGCTCTGGGCCCCATACTTTGTGGAACCTCATGCTTCAGTGTGCATGGTGTGTGCTGTGCAGGACTCAGTTTCTGGCAGCAGCTACTTCAGCTTGCCTCGCTCTAACCCACCAGCTCCCAGAATCAGACACCTCCACTCCAGTGGTCAGCATCCTAGAACTGTTAGAACATACCAGTGCCAAGCTGACCTCATCCATTGCCCACTGTCCAGTGTTCCCTTTAATTTTTTAATATCCATGTGTGAAGTAAATTTTAAGTGCCTAAATATACAAATGTGCAACACATCACTTTCATGTTAGTGCACATAAAATTAACTCAGCACATGGATGATCTGCGGCAGGGATGAGGCCAAGAGGCTCAGAGTTTGGGAGGTGGCTCAGGGTTCTGGGGCGGGGAATGAGGGCTCTAGCTGAGGATACAAGCTCTAGAGCAGAGTTGAGGTGTTTGGGATGCAGAAAGGAGCTCTAGGTTGGGGTGTGGGGTCTGGGGTCTAGCAGAGTGGTGGAGGTGGTTTGGGGGAGGGGAATGGGGTGTGAGCCCTTATCTGGAAGAACTCCCATTTGGTGGTGGGGAGAGAACATGTGTCTGCCCCACTCTCCCAGTGCTTGTGGTGACACTACTCCAGATGGGGGCGGGAAGCCTAGAGAGAGAAATGGCAGCATGAAGAGCCACCATCCAGCCACCACAAGTAAGGGCTAGCCCCCAAAACAGCCTCTTTCTTAATCTATCCCTGCTGCTGGGGCCAGAGAAGCGTACCCCTGTACTGAGCCCTGCACGGGGTTTATTAGGCAGCTGCATGGCCACACATTTTAGAGGGAACCTTGCACAGATTACCTCCACTTATATCCATCCCACCACATTTTTAGGGGGAGCCCATAGAGGCTGATTTCTCTCATGCCCCCATACAGATCGCCCTGGCCAAAAATATATGCAACACACTTAATACAATAATACTCAGAATAGTGGAACACAAATATGTAAGTATGCTGGTTTTACTATGTCCAGAGAGTCTAACAGGCATTAAATAAGTTAGAAAAATGTGGTCATCATACTATCAGTGAGTTATTTGCTGCATAACTACTTTTTCTAAGATCTTTAAAGCTTTCTGGAAGACACTTTTAATCCTAAAATCCATATTAAATTCAAAATCCTGCAAATGCATACACACAGGCTTAGAAGCATGAATATTCCCAGTAATTTAAGTACCAATGTTAGCAGGATCATGACAAATATATTCAAATTAGATACCTAAGAAGTCCATCTGCAATCACATTAAGGTGTTTCTCATGTATCACTTGACTCCTTGTTCTTTGTTTCAATGAAGAACAGACTTAGTTTACAATTCTCTGGAAGACCAAGCCTGGTTTGTTTGTTTTTTTAAAATCAACATTAGGGTTGTTGCTAGTTCATTTCCCCACTCCCACCCCCATTCTTCTTGGCTGTGCCTACACCAACCCCCTCCTTTCAGAGAGGGCATGTTAATGATGCAGTTCAGAAGATGCTAATGGGGCAATCATATGAATATGCAGAGCCTCATTAGCATAATGGTGGCCAAGTGTAATTTGAAAGTGTCGCTTTCAGAACGCATGCCACCCAGGTAGATGGGGTCCTTTTGAAAGGGCCCCATGTACATGGGCAGCATGCATTCCAAAAGCAGCACTTTCAAATTGTGCACGGCCACTATTATGTTAATGAGGTGCTGCAAGTTCATGTCAGAACCTCATTAGCATCTTTCAAACTGCCTCATTAACATGCCCCCTAAGAAGTGGGCTAGTGTAGGCACAGCCTTTCTGTGAAGGAATAACCCTACGAATTCTAATTGGGTAGTACAAGGGACAGGACAAAAACATCATAAGGAGAAAGCCTACAGATGACGTGAATATCTGAAATAACGGTATCTCAATATGTATAAACATGCAAGAGGGAAAGAGCAGGGTTCTTTCTACACCAGTTGGTGGCATTGTCTGTTTTTTGAAAGAATTTCTTTCTACTCCTATGATCCACTGATGAGCGGCACTGTTAAAACAAAGGAAGACATTTGCTAGAGGGTTCTGTGAGCAGGATTCTCTTAGCATTAGATAAATGACACTGAAAATCCTGAAGTTGATGTAACTGGACTGAAATGGTTAATGACTCAAGTTTTATGTATGTTTCAACACCAAACTTTGGTCCAGCTCTCGAAAAGTAGAATCATGTAATCAGTCAGCTTGACGGGAGACAACATTAGTCCAAATGACCTTTCTGGATGACATCCTGTTAAAGAGCCTATGTGAACAATTGATGAAAGGGTAGATGGTAGTTAAGCTTTGATCTGCGTCTATTCTAATATTTTGGAAGGGGGGCTGTAGAATATATCAGTAATAAATGCCCACAAGGCATAACTAGGGAAAATGTGACTCCTCTGAGATCAAAATATATACATGCTAATCTACGTAAGTTAGTCTCAGAGGTGTAGCTTTGTTAGTCTGCAGCTTTACAAAATACAAGCAGCCTTGTAGCACCTTAAAGACTAGCAAATTTACTTATTAGGTAACTGAGCTTTCATGCTTAAGACCCACTTCTTCAGACTGGAATAGATAAGGATGAATGGACATAAATCCGACATCAGGAATTGGAATACACATAAACCTGTAAGAGAACACTTTAGCCTCCCTGGACATTCAATAAAGAACTGCAAGTGGCCATTCCTCTATGTAAGGATTTTACCACAAAATTACAGGAGGAGACATCTGAATTGGAATTTACAAATCTGACACATTTAACTTTGGGTTTAAACAGAGATCTCAATTATCTTATGCATAAAAAGGGCATTTCCCCCACCTTTGGTCCTATTAATGATGGGTGACTCCCCCACCCTTTCCCCCTCTTCCTCCTCACCCCTGCTATCTAAACCCTGGATTCTTATTATTTACTGCAATCTAAAGAAGTATCCCTCTACAATGGCAAATAAAACTGATTATATTTACCAAATCAAGATACTGTGAAAGGCCAACATAGCCATGAGGGTTTATGTTTGGGGGATTAAAGCTTATAGGAAAAGATGTGCACTGCGTATGCTTGTGTGATTCCTTCTCAAATTTCTGTGCATTAAACATAGTGTGCCCAAATCTCTGAATGGTACCAGTAATAACTGGTGAAATGTGAATCATTACATATCTGTTTCAACAGCAGTTTAGTTTGTTGAAACTAAAGCCTGGGAGAAGTTTGGAAAGACCCTAGGGAATTTAGCTATCAATTACCTAAAAGGCTGTCCTTGTCCTGCTGGTAGGATAAGGAGCAGTGAGCTTATAATTCAGCAAGAGAAGTTTAGGTTAGACATTAGGAAAAACTTCCTGTCAGGGTGGGCACCAGAATTAATTGCCTACAAAGCTTGTGGAATATTCATCTATAATGTTACTGGATTTTTACAATAATTATAAAACCATTTCTATGATGACTGCACTAGATTTGCATCACATCTTGTGACAACTAGGCCAAGTGAGGTGTCCACTAAAAGCTGGTAATTCACTGAATCCATTTATGCTACTTGCATATCTATACCATTTTTGTATGTAAAGTTACAGACATTAGCTCTATATCTATTAGAAATGTTTTAGCGCTAAGGATCACAATGGGAGGCATGGTCTCCTCCAGCCAAAGACTCAGACATGAAATACACATCTCAGGAATTTGGGATATGTCATCTGGGATGCAACCAATGGCAGAATGCCACAAGCAGCAACCTGATGAGGTGATCTACCATTTCCTATTGCGTGAAGAAGGGTGTTCCCCTCTACATAGCAAGTCTATAAAGATGTCCCTGGCAGTGACCATCTTGGCCTCCAGTCTTCATGAACTAAGCCTGTGTGGACTGGGGGGCCCATCCCTCAGGGGGATGTACTTTCAACAGACTCAAGAATAGCACACTATATCATTGCTGTAACCTGCTATCAATAGTTTTAGTTGATGTATGCAATGTACCACTTTTATTTCATCAAACCCACACAGATTCTTTCAGGCCCCAAAGGGTCTAGCCACATTCCCAGGTCAATATATGCTTAGATTTTACCCAAAACAACAGGCTTTGCCAATCCTTTAGAATCTAAATGTTTGTTTAATAATGAAAGAATAAAGGTGTGAGAGAAAAAAATTAGTTTCTATAACCTCTCACCTGAGTGAGGAGGGTTGCTGGTTTGGGCATTAGGAGCAGCTGGAGAATCTGTGGGTTTGCTTGTGCAACTTCTAACTAGCCAGATGGGCAGCAGAGGTACCTTTTTTGGCTGGTTTGTCTCACCTCACTGAGAAGGGAGCTGTAACCTGGGCTGTAAGTGGCCTGGATTTAAGCAAGTTGCCCAGGATTGGTTCTCTCAGCTTGGTCCAAAACCTCTCAAAATAGTACATAAGAGGAAATTTTTAAGACCAGGTTAGATAAATCCTATCAGGGATGGTCTAGGTGGTGCTTGGTTCTGCCATGAATTCAGAGGACTGGACTTGATCTTCTGAGGTTCCTTTCAGTTCTATGATTCTGTAAGAATACTCCCTACCTTCTTTGAAAGCCTGTTTTTTTTTTTTTCTTTCGATTCCTTTGAGAGCACATTGGCAGATTAATTAAAAGTTTTAAACATCAATTATGTAATCTGAGATGGTCTATAACTAAAATAAAATGGATAGTAATTTTTAATGCTATTTAGGTTTAGTTTCTGATTTAGCATCTTACAGTGGTTAAAATTAATACACCATTTCCTTCCCTTTCTTCTGACTCCTTTTCCCATCATGTTAACAAGCAAATCTGTAAGTTATCAAAGCATCCTTTTCTGACCTGGATTTGATTAACCAGCTACATTAAATCAGAGTTTTTACCCATAGGCAGTCTGCTTAGAGAGCTGTATTTTTAAATGAAGGCAGAATGCCTGCCAATCACAGAATTTGCATATTCTCAATCTGCGTATTTCAGTTTATTTTTCAGACAGCTTGGTGAGAAAAGCGAACTACATAAATGACTACATTGTGCAGGGCAAAATGCTCTTCTCCCTAATTGAGCTATATGCTAGAGGTTCTTGAGTTAGTATGTTTTACTGATTAAGGTGCATATTTAAATAGTAATATTTTGAATGATTTTCATGTCCTGCTGATCAACCCACATTTCTTTGGTTATGATCAAAACAAATATTTTGAAACCTGCATAATGTATTTGAAAATACATGCTTCACTACTCTGCTTGTGAATTTGCTTATTGAGCTCATTTAATCTTACTGAAAAGATTCTCATTTAAACTGGAAAATTGTTTTAAAGTGCTGTTATTACAGGAAAGTGACTAAAATGACACCTTTTTGTTCCACATCTCTTCTATATAAAATCTGAATTTCTTTTTTAATAAAAAAAAAAAACTGCTAACACAGCAAATTCACCCATGTCTCTGTAAATTAAGCTGTTTGTTCTTTATTCATCCCCCAATAAGAATGAAAGTGTACAGATGCCTAAAGTTTCACATGGAAATATGAAACTTGGCATTTAAAGGTCTAGTTTGCATATTTGAATGTAATCTATATGTAATCATAAACTTTAACAGAAGAAAAACCACTACTATGTAATATTGGTGAAATGCAGTAGCTTGACAACGTTGGTGAATGAAATCCTCTGTTTATTAAACCAAGCTTTTCACATACACCAGAAGGCCTCATCTCATCTCTTGTGGGTAGTGTGCACTTGAGGGGGAAGGTGCCAGTAATTAAGATTTCACAGAGACAGTTCAGTTTTCATGGCTCATGCATTCTTGGCTTTTCTGCTGAGTATTCAAATCAGTGCACAGCATTGCAATAAGTTCGAGATGTGGGAGCTAGAATTGAGATCCACCCAGTTTCTCAAATGGGTTCCAAATAAACAATATTTAATCCCTGCTGAATCTAGCCTACCCCAGCTCTAATTGGTGACTTACAAATGAGAAGCTCTCATACTCCTCAGCAATGCAGTAAGGTATCCAGGCCCAAGTATGTACTAATGCTATATCTTCAACAAGCCTGGCCTTTTGGAAATAAGTTTACTACAACACAACATTTAGTTAACTTTTTGAGCGTCTATAAGCAAGATGTTGCACCATATGCTGTTTTACAATCTACAGTCAAGTGCCCCACCCTATTTGTCTACTGTTAACCAAAATGCAAACTTGCAACCTTTCAGCCCTGTCAAGGCTGGTCCCAAGTGGAGAAGGTGGAGGCCCACAAGAGACCTTAAATACCTTGCCTTCATAGGCTTCTGCATAAAAGCTTCCCAAAAACAATCACAGATTTCCTGACCTCAAGAGATACTTGCCACCCCTGCAGTGAGAAAACCCCTGTTGAGAGCCCAGGAAGACATAGCTAGGATGTCTCTCTGTTGGGTAACACCAAGCTCTTAGCCCTCTGTTAGGAAAGGGTTTGAAAAGAAGAGAAAAACTGCAATCTCTGATAAATGATCTCTCAATCTTAGGCATGCATACATACACTGACCTACTATTTACCTTCCAGGACACAGTACTCAAATAACTGCCTTAAAAAAGATTATTTTATTTAAAAAAATAAAAGCCAAAGTATACTTGTTGTTAGGTGTTACATAACTGAAAAAAGTACTATATTAAAACTCAGGAATTACTTCCCTGGGATTCAGTTTAAAAGTTACAGTATACGGAAGGGTACATCAGCAAGCCTGAGTAGTCCCACACCGAATCCAAAATTAAAAAAATAGCTTGATCTCCTCTGACTAAACACTTCCTTTCTACTCACACATCTGTTATGTTGAGATTCCTCTCAAGGCATGGGTATTGCTGAAAATGTCCAAGCCTGGTCCCAGACTTAATCCATCTCTGTATCTCTCCTCTGACCACACAAAGGTCTCACACAGAAGGCAACTGTTTCAATTCAAAAATCCCCCTTTCTTCCTATTGGCAAGCAGCCACGTGAGCCAATACAGGACATTTCTGGGTTTAACACTTTAAAGGCAATTTAGTTAACTGTATACTGGGATGTCTAGAAAAGGGATAGTAGCCCTCCCATCCATCACAAGTCCCCTTATGCATATTATGAGACAGTCTTTCATTTCAAGTTCATATACTATTGTTTCCCCAGCTCCCATCGTGATGGGGCATCCACCCCACACCAGCATGTAAGGTGTTAACAGACTCCTATGGACTCCCATGAGAAGCACACAATAGGAAAGAAGTTGTAAGGAACAGTCAATTCAGGCCCAACAGACTCATTCAAGAACAACCACAGGAGCACACAGGGTCAGCTATTACCGAGAGCCCAGGAGGCAAGGACAGTCCCTCTAGCTAGCTAAAAGCACGAAGGAAGCAGGAGCCAGTTCCTGGTGGACTGCAAGGATTTAGCAACTGAGTGCCCAGAGGCAACAGAAAAGCTTGCTGGAGCAATGGGGATCACAGCAGAAGGTTCCTATTCACACAGCCACTGGGCTGGCACCAAGAGTAGAGGGTGGGCTAAAGTCCCTCCATTGCCCACAGAGGAAGTGACATTTTTGGACAGACGCTCCTCCCTTCCCCCACCCCACCAAGAGAAAGGGGGCCTTGCCGATGGTGGACAGATACTCCCCTGAAAGAAACAGGGTTGTATGGCCTTAAGAGAAAGGGGTCCAGACTGTGCTATTCATGGTGAGGACCCAAACTGCTGAGTAACAAGGAGCTAAGCCTAACTGGGGTTCTGTAGAGTATAAAGCCCACATGCCAAGGATGATGGGTATATCCTTGACAGCGAGATAAATCTTGGACCTTTTAATGAAGGAAAACAATCAAGCCAAAAAGGAAATGGAGAAGAATAAATAGTAGTCGGGGGGCGGGGGGAGAGAGACTAATAAGAAAGCAGAAGTGATGTCAGGTATTTTCTTTTTTATCAATTCTGAAAATGCAAAATCACCAAAAAAAGAGTTAAACAAACTTTTGAAGTCCCCCCCCGTTCACTTATTACTGAATGCAAAAAAAACCCTGCATTCCTCAGATCAGCTTGTATTCTTTATTATAGATGACCAATCCCACTACAGTCAGTCAGATTTCATGTGCTAATATATAGCATGATTGTCTGAACCTCAAATCCTAAACTACATCAGATTGGGCCTCATATTGGGAAGCGTTCAGAAACAGCAGCTTCCAGACCATTCACCACTCTAGGGAAAATGAAACATATTTCTAATATTTGTTTTCAAAGTGTGCTTTGAAAAATAGATTACAACAATAAAGGATGCAGACTATTAGCAGAGCACTTTGAACTGGATTTCACCCTTCTCATCTACATCCTGCACTCCCACTAAGAGTATGTTTATGTTGGAGGTGTAATTTTCCAGCTGATTCAGCTTGTTCATGTAAAAACAAAAGCATAGCCACAGCACCACAAGTACCAGGAGTGGCTGGCCACTTGAATACATACCTTGAGTCCTGGATAGGATCATATTTGGGGCAGGTAGGCCATCCTCTTCATCACATTGCTGTACCTACTAGAGCTCTATTTTTAGTGTTCTAGTTCAATCAGAGCAAGTGCAGGTATGTCTGTTCAAGCTGAAAAATTACTCCTTCCAACTCTACTGTATTAGCAAGCCCTTATTAACATTACCTATTTAGAGTGATAGCTTTTTAAATAATCCACCATTGCCCTCAGCCTGTGTCAGCTGATCAAGTAACTGGTCCGATCAGCATTCACAATACTGTTTAAAGTTAATATCATGCTCCTCACTAAGAATAGAGTCTGAAGGCTTATAAAATAAAAATCCAAGAACAACCTTGCTTGCACAATCACTTCTGCTTCCCACGGCCCTCTCTGCACAGTACATAGTCTCAAACCCAAATCCTAAGTAAAATTATATTGGACTGTGCCATGTGGTACTACTTTACTATTGATGAAAATATAATTGAGATTCTTTGCTCAGAAACTGGTAATCTGAGAGACTGGATGATCTACCAACATATCAAAATGGTCATTTAAACAGCTCTTTGCAGAGAACCAGATGATTATGGTCACTGTTCTTCTGTCTTATGCATCTTAAAATAAGCAACCGAAACATATTAGATAAGCAGTCATGACTACATATGTAAAACCCAGTACTGCAAACCCTTATGTGTATGCCTAACTTCACAAGTACAAGTAGTCCCACTGACTTTAATTGACAGAAGGCAGAGCAATCACCCTCCTCCACACTCCTGGTCCTTCAGAAACAAAAACAAAATTGTAAAGCAGTTCTCCAACTGTCAGTATAACACATTACACAAGAGGAGTTTTTTGAAAGGATATAGATAAATGCTTTACTCATCTAATGACCAGCCCTACTTTACTGGAATACTTAACATACATATATAAACTTGCTACGTGCGTGCGTGTTTCATTACAATTTTAAGGTGATCCAAAGTTTACGTATACAAGAATATATTGTCTTGCAAACTGGGATCTAAATCTACATCACTTCATCATGATAGGCACTAACTGTGTTCATTTACACTCCAAACTTCTACAGTCCACTTTAACATACCACAGTTTGAAAAAGCAGTATCTCAAAGAGCACTAAAGAACTTGTAGCAGCAAGTTCCATGTGATCTGTGACTGACTACATGGCACACTGGTGTACTACAGATTTACACCTCAGTTTGCCCCCCATACCCCCCCAATGGATCACTATCTTGTCACAGCTGGGGGGCCTGCATGTCTCAATGATGCCTAGAGCTATGTTGGCAGGAGCCTAGTGCCCCTGGTAGGGCCATCCATGCCAAACAGGTCAAAGGGAAGAGACTAGACTAAGTGTGATCCACTGGTCCTTCAAGTTGGGGGTTCTGCTGAAGGCTAATAACCCAGACCTAGAAAAAGATTATGTTACAGAAACAGCAACAAAATTCTCCTACAACTTTGTGTGGTGGCCTCCCTAAGTCTTCTGTGGGGACCCGTATGACTGACAGTAGCGAAAGCCATCAGGAAGCTACTGTCACGATGATGGACACCAAGACAAAGACCAGAATTGGATTCTGGAATGTACAAACCATGTACAACTCCGGCAAGCTAGCACAGTCACCAAAATGACACGATACAACCTACACGTCCTTAGTGTTAGCAAGACTAGATGGACAGGATTGGGGAGACTGAAGACTTTTGCAGGAGAAACAGTGATCTACTCCAGAAGAGACAATGACCAGCATCACGAGGGAGTGACTTTCATCCTCAAGAAGGAGATTGAGAAATGCTTGCTAGAGTGGAAACCTGTCAACAGCAGACTGACGAAGGTCAGACAAAGTGAAGACAAGTAAACCTCATCCAGGTTTATGCCCCAACCAACGACAGTGGGGAAGAAATTAAGTTAAAAGCTTCTATGGAGCAGCTTCAGGCAGAAATGGAGTATACATCACACCATGACCTTAGCATCATCATGGGTGATCTGAATGTCAAAGTGGGAAATGACAACACACGACAGGCCCATGGGCAGACATGGGTGTGGCACTATGAATGACAACAGTGAGAGACTTATAGGGTTTTGTTCCGTCAACAATCTGATCATCAGAGGGACTCTCTTCCCACACCATCACATTCACAAGCTGACTTGGTATTCACCAAACGGCAGAGACAAGAACCAGATTGACTATCTGATGATCAATGGTACATGAAGACACTGCTTGCAAGATGTGAAAGTGAAGCGAGGAGCAGGCATTGATAGTGATCACCACTTAGCGATGGCACTTGTGAAACAAACTGTGAAGAACATGCATTAGGATACCTATAAGACGACACTTCAATGTTGAAAAACTATAAGATGTCACCACGAAGACTGCCTTCACCATTCAACTGAGGAACAGATTCCAAGCTTTGCAAGATTTAACGGATGATGTACCCACCGGTATCGCAGATAAAATCAATATGGTATGAGCAGAGCTTGCATCAGTCTACACAAAGAGCAGCAGGCTTGTCTGGGTTTCAAGACTAGGAAGAGGAAGGAGCGGCTCAAGCCTGGTTCTTAGATGGCTTTCAATGCCAGACAGGATATTAAAAAGACTGGTAGACACTAAATCAGCCAGAATTCAAGAAAGATACAAGCAGAATTACAGAGAGGCAAACTAAAAAGTGAAGATAGTGAGGGCAGAGAAACAAGCTTTCATGGAGGACCTTGCAACAAAAGCTGAAGATGCAGTTGAGCAAGGAGATGTGTACAGAATCTCCAAGCTTGTTTGTGGCAAGTATCATGTTTGGGGCAAGTGCCCCCATCAAGGACAAAAAAGGGCAGCTGACAGAGGGGAAAAAAAAAGGAAGCACACTGGACAG
Organism: Carettochelys insculpta; assembly: GCF_033958435.1. NCBI lineage: Eukaryota > Metazoa > Chordata > Testudines > Carettochelyidae > Carettochelys > Carettochelys insculpta. The sequence goes on along the minus strand of NC_134138.1, from coordinate 128,662,875 downwards.
AACATTTCAGAGGAGTTTTGAATAGACCACCACCTGAAGAAGCAGACATTCAGGAAGCTGAAAAGGACCTTGATATTAACATTGATCCACCACAGAAAGAAGAAATCAGTGCAGCCATCAAATCCCTGAAAAATGGCAAAGCTCCAGGACTTGACAACTTGAATGTGGAGTTGTTTAAAGTAGACCCAGAACCTGCAGCCACCTTTCTCCAAACACTATTCACAGCAATTTGGGAAGCACAACAGACATCCCAGGACTGGACCAAAGGAGTCATTGTCAAGATTCCCAAGAAAGGAGACTTCAGCGACTGCAACAATTGGTGCGGGATCGCCCTTCTATCCATACCCAGTAAGATCCTAGCCAAGGTCATCATCCAGCAGATTGCAGATGCTGTCCACAAGTCTCTGAGTAATGAACAAGCTGGATTTGGCAAGAGGAGACGTGTAGACCAGATTTTCACCCTACAAATCATCATAGAGCAGTGCACAGAATGGCAGAGATACTTGTACGTAAACTTTGTCAACTTCAAGAAGGCTTTTGACAGCATACACAGAGGAAGACTTTAGCGCATTCTGAGAGCCTAGGGAATCCCTCTACAAGTGGCCCAGCTCATCCAGAGTTTTCACAACAACTTCACATGCAGCATGGGACACTGCAATCTGTCTGTCAAAGTCAAGACTGGGGTCAGACAGCGATGCATCATGTCTGCACTACTCTTCAACATGGTAATCAAGTGGGTGATGCAGAGAACAGCAGCAGACGCGTCAAGGCTATTAGATGGACACCTTTTTCCACATTGGAAGACATTGACTTTGCAGATGACCTTGCGTTGCTTTCCCACACCCATCAACACATGCAGGAAAACACCTATGCACCTTTGGACACTGGGCTGGACTAAAAGTTAGCACAAAAAAAAAAAAAAACCAAAAAAAAAACAAACAAAAAACCCCAGAGATTAACTCGACATAGGTTCATCAGCACCAAATCAAGACTTACCCAGCACAGACAGTTTTACGTACTCAGGCGGCATCATATGCCATGATGCAGACACCAAGAACGACATCCAGAGCAGACAAAGCAAGGCCAGAAATGTCCTCACAAGAATGAGCAATGTATAAAATCTACATAGTACAGTATCCACACCAAGCTTAAGCTATACCAGAGCTGTGCCATATCAACACTACTATATGGCTCAGAGTACTGGCGGATAAGACAGTGCGATCTTGCCAAGCTCTCGTCCTTTCACATCACTAGCCTTAACAAGATACTTCACATCTTTTAGGCTGAAGACCATCTCCAACCACAACCTGCTCCTGCAATATCACCAGGAGGACATGACCACTATCATAATGAGAAGACCCTGGAGATGGATCAGGCACGTGATGAGAAAGCAGGAAGACACCATTGTCAAGACAGCACTTTGCTGGACACCTGAAGGGCAGAAATGTGGAAGGCCGAGGACAACATGGTGGCGTACTGATGAGACAGATATGAAGAGAATGAACTACAACTGGGACACTCTGGAGAAAATGGCCAAAAACAGACACAAGTGGAGGACCTTCGTTGCTGCCCTACACGCCAACAGCCATAACAGGCTTTAACTAACTTGCCACCCCTTGTAAATGCCAGTATAAAACTATACACTAGCAGTCTGTTTTGCCTGTTACTTTTTGGAGGACTTATATCATTGAAGATTATGTGCGGTCTTTCTAAAAGCTCTGCAGATCTCCTTTTAATTATTCAGCAGTGGAATTACTAGTTTAAAATAAACCCCTCTATTTTGAAATAAAAGATCCACTCCCTTTTGAAAATTTAGAGCTTTAATGTAGTGAATCTGTAACTTTCAACATTGCCTGAAAACTTGATAGTTGGGGGTTAAACATCTATTTTTAAAATCAGTTGATGTTAATAAGAAACCTATTCATTCACTATTAATACTATTCACTTCATTCTGCCTAGATGGTGAAAAGCCATGTCAGTTTCATTTTGTTTCTCAGGAGATACCACAATGCTGAGGATTTTTGGTGACAAACTCTCTATGAGAAATTTTTAAATCTATATTGAACAAGATGCACTCAGGTTCCAAATACTTATACATATGCTAAATGTTAAGAATGAAATTCATTGCAGTACAAAAAGGGGACTACAACCCTGTTTAAGCCATGTAATTGTTTGAAGAGAACCTACCATGTTCTCATTCCTCTTTTAAGAGCTTATACAATTTCTATCACATTTTCGCTTTTGAACATTAACAGCAAGTGCATCAGTGCACAGAATGTGAGAGGCAGCAATGCAACCCTGGAACTGTTTCTGTTAACCGAGCCCTGGGAGTTCATTAACTGTCAACGTCCACTTAAAAACAACCCGTACAACCCTTGCTGGCAAGACCATGACTTTTGGCCTAGAAAGTAATGGGGCTTCATGCCCAAGAAGTGGTTAAAATTCAACCTGACTCCTGTGTAGCACAAAGGACCCTTCAGCCTCCACAACAATCATTTTGCCGTAGAAAACGCCTATTGCCACGCGGGTGAAAAGTAAGATGCTGACGGTTGCAGAGTCCTGCACGAAGAAGAAGTTTGTTACACGCGAACATTAGCACCAGCGTTTCTCTTCCAAGACCGTGGCCCGCCAGAGCCAGGACTCTGCCTGTTACCGGCACATAACGCCACCAGACCCTCTCCCCTCCGCGGGGTTCTCTGGCCCCTACTGTTCAGGAGTCCGTCCTCTCCTGGGGAGTCGCGGGGTCTTCTCGGGCATTGGGTCGGGGGGGGGGGCGGGGATGGGAAGAGAGATGTCGGCGGCTCCCACCTCTCAGCCGGGCAAGGGGAGGCCCAGGCTCGCTCTGACCATGCGCAGGCCCCACCCCGCTCCAGCGGCCGCTCACCTCGCCCCAAAGAGGCAGCGCAGCCGCAGGCTCCGGGCCAAGCTGACGGGTGCAGCCGCCACGGCCATGGAGAAACCGGACGCAAGGAGGCGGCTCCTACCTGCGCCGGGCGGCAAAGACACAGGCGCCACAAGGCGCGGCGAGCTTCGGCTCTTCACGCCGGCGGGAGCAGGCCTCGGCCTCGGCCTCGGCCCCGCCCTCCTGGGAGGAGCCGCCGCGCCCTCCACTTGCTCGCGGGCGGGGAGCGATGCGTGAGGTGATAGGCGCACCGAGAGAGAGAGAGAGAGAGAGAGAGAGAGAATGAAGAAGTGTGCGCGCGCGTGGGAGAGTGTGTGAGAGGCTTGTGTGTGTGTGTCAGAGAGAGAGTGAGAGAGAATGTGTGTGTATGGAAGTGGGCGAGTTCTGTATGTATGAGTTTGTGTGAGACGTGTGTGAGTTGTGTACGTATCTGTGTGTGACAGCGTGTGAGAGGGTGTGTGTGAGAGTTGGGTATATATGAGTGTCTGAGAGTAAGTTGTGTGTGAATGAGAGTGTGTGTGTGTGTGAGAGAGAGAGAATTTGCGGGGGGTGGGGCAGGGGTGGTGTGAGGAGAAGAGATTTGTGTAGGGTGGAGAAAGGCAAGTCAGGGAGACGCCAGCGTTGGCCGTGCAAGAGAGTGGTGACTGTTTCACGAGTGACTTTACCCCAATTTGGTGGAGTCGGTCAGGACTCTGCCTTCAGGATGTGTGGGGGGGAGGGCAGAAAATGCAGTATCCTTTAGAGGGGGATTACGGTGGAAGACCAGTTCTGCACTCATTCTCCAAACCAGACCACGCTCCAAGGGTATGTCTGCACTAATGTAGCTGGGCTTACAGCCTGTGTTCCTGCTTATTTTTTCCATCCATGGGGGGAGTAAATTTTGTAATGTGCACCAAGGCATATATAGATGTGCACCACCAGTAGAAACACATTCTGTCTGCTGCTGGTGCTCTGCTAATCAACTGGGAGGCCCCTGAATCTCTCCTGAATGGACCCATGCACTCAGCTTACAGAGAACATGGCTTACATGGCCACTGCAGGAATTGTTGTGGTGGTGCATGTCATGTCAACACTACCCTCTGTGGGTTGGTTGTGCCCTTCCTCACCAGGAACCCTCCCACAGATCTAAGAGGGGCAGTAGCTCCCTGCCAGGACCTCTACTGCACCATATGGCACTGGGGTCCACCCCACCCCGTCCCAGTTCACCATTATGTGCTGGGAGTGGGGTGGGAGGACACCCAGGGACTTCTTGGCCTCAGTGACTGGATTCAAGCCACCTAGGACTTCTTGCCCCAGCTCCTAGCTGGGAACAGTCCAGCCATCCAGCTTTCTGAGGAGGGCTAAGGGGAGAAGCTGGGCTCTGGCTGCCTGGTTTTCTTGTCAGAGTCAGGGCTCCTGCCATGAAAATGACAAGACAGACAATGTAGGTAATGCAGTGTCTTCAGCAAAGGTAGGCTATAATGTTTCATGGGCGGGGGGGACACCAAGATTTTGGTGAGTTTTTCTCTGGAGGGGGTGCAGGGTCTGGGAATGGGGATTAGGTGTAGAAGAGAACTCAGGATAGGGGATTGGGATGCATAAAAGGGTATTGCATAGTGACAAGTATCAGGGAGGTACCCATGTTAGTCTGTAGCTTTGAGAACAACAAGAAATCTTGTGGCACTTTATAGGCTAACAGATATTTTGGAGCATAAGCTTTTGTGGGCAAAGACCCACTTCATCAGATGCATCTGATGAATCAGGTCTTTGCTCACGAAAGCTTATGCTCCAAAATATCTGTTAGTCTATAAGGAGCCACAAGACTTCTTTTTGTTCATGAAAGGGTATGGGATCTGAGAAGGAGTTTGTGAAGAAGGGGGTTGTGACCTGGAGCAGGGGCTTGCGGTGCTAGGTCGACAGGCCTGCATGCAGGAATTTCTGGGAGGGGGTGCATTTTATTTTAAAAGTGTGGACCACCACCCCTAGCAGTTCATGTCCCCAGCCCTGGCTTTCCAGCAGGCTCTGTCCCCCTTACCCTTCCAACCAGCCTGTCCCTGCCTCTCTTCCCCAGCAACCGTGCTGCCAGTAGCCACTCCTGTGCACATGGGGGTGGGAGTCCTGCTTACCTACTTCTCTCCCTCCTTCAACCTCACCTGCACACCAGGGTCCGGACTGCTGTGCACGTTGGCTCTTCTAGCTACACCTCAGTGCCAACCGTGCACTGGGAAGGGCAGGGGAGTGCTGTTCCCTCTAAGATTTTCCATTATTGGATGGGTTGAATTTTCTTTTGGCGGGGCGGGGGTGTAGAAATTTCTAATGTGCAACACCAGTACTGAGGTAGCGTGTGGACGTGCATCACCAGTACAAAAAACAAACCTCTCTCTCTCTCTCTCTCCCTCCTCCCCCATTGTAAACAGTCCATCGAAGAAAATATATTAAAAAATGGATAATGAACAAGGAGCAATGCTTACAATGTTTATTTAATATGAAATCAGAAAAAAACAAAATGACTACTACTCTTGGAGTACCTGTATTATCTGAGCTAACAACTCAAGATACTGAACACATCAAAATGCATATTATCCACAAATAACTCAGCTTTAAAATGCGAAACAAATCTATGAGTCTATTAGAAATACTTCAAAAATTATGGGATTGAACACTGGAGGTTCAGAGCAGTGGGCAGGGGATGTGGGAGCGCAGGAGTCAGAGGTGAGGAAAATGAGGTGCTCACGGTGCAGGATTGGAATGTGTAAGGGGTACAGCAGCTAGGCCAGAGTGCTGGTGACATTGAAGTACAGGAATCAAGGCTGGGGTGTGTGGGGCCCAGAGCAAAGCATCAGGATTCCTGAGGGGCTCAGAGCATGGAGCTCTCTCAACCCTCTTTCAAAAAAAGTGTAATTTAGTTAATTAAACTGAGGATAGTTGGCAAAACTGACAATGTCAACACTTGTTTTTTTGAGCAGCTACAGTAAGAACTTACTTTGGAAATACTGTCCCTCTACTCTCACAAAATAATACATTAATGATTTCCATCAGAGAATCCAATCTTTTTCACTTATATTTATAACCACTGAGGAGATGAGACGAGAACAACATGCAGATACCAAGCTCCCTGTATTTCTAAAACCCCAGTAACTTAAACTGATGAAAACACAGTGCGAAATGCTTCATCACCATACACATTTCTCTCACAACTCAAGAACCCAAACCTGACACAGAGTAAGTGACACTGTGTAATAAATGAAAGATATCTAAGTTCCTGTGAAAACAAGTGAAAAATACTGGGATGCTGGAACACTGAAAGTGCATCTGCCCAGGAAGAAACCACGTCATAGAAATAGAATTTACAATATGATTTCACAAAAAAACTTCTTCAGCAAGGAGCTCATCACGCATGAGTTAACAAATTGTGTTAGCACTCCAGACGATTAAATACCCGCTTACATATTTTACTCAGGAATTCAAACATTCCCCGTTACCTTCCCTCCCACACAGTACAGGCAGGACTGCTGGCCATATTCTAGTGTGAGCATCTGACCCTACGTACCCTCTCATGTCTTGCCTCAAGAAGACGCAGTGACAGATACGAGAGACTTAGGTCTGTCCTGGGAGGCCAGCTGGGCATGGAGAGTGTCAACACAGCACAAACCCCTCCGAGAAAAATCCTCACACTAAAGCGTACGGCAGCGCCCCTTTCTGCACTGCCGGCATGGTGAAGAGCTGAAGAAACGCTGGCCTGAGGTGGCTGTCCAGGAAGAGCCAATCTCTGCACGCGCCAGAGCCTAGCCACAGGAAGAGTCTGTGCTCCTCGGCTAAGCTCTGGAGCGCTGGGAGCTCTTTGCAGCCTGTTCACGCTCCGCCTCCACAGGCTTTGCGGTAGCCCCCCGGGCAGGGTCTTAGCACCCACTTCATGTGCCAGCCCTGCCTAAGTCTTGCCCCCAGGAAGTTGAGGACTTGTCTGTGTCCGAGGCATCCTCCCCTGCTGAGCCACCTCTGTGGACAGGTGCACTGCAGACTCTGTAGGCAGGCTCCCCCGCAGGGCCGTGATGCACAGTTCACCGCGTGTGCTTAACCCCTGCCTGTGCACCGTGTGGCCAGGGGACAAGAGGTGGCTGGGTTATGTCGGTGGCCAGCAGCATCTTGGAGAGGATAGCTGCCTTTCTACGGGCAGGAAGGGACCGGCTGGTTCCGGCCACAGGCTAGCGGGAGGAGGGAGAGTAAGGGGAAGAGACGACCTCTTGAAAGCCGTGAGCCGAGTCATGCCTGTCGTCCCCCTCCGCCCGCCTGCATCTGGAAGCCCTCCCCTGTTGCCTTAACTCCCGCGCAGTGGAAGAAGGCTACGGCTGGCCATGTTGTGGTGTGAACCTTGACAGAAATCTGGGGAGAGAGGCCTGTGACCCTACGTGCCGCCCACATGTTGTCTCAAGAAGACGCAGCACCAGGTCCTAGAGAGGCGGGTCTGTCCTGGGAGCCCAGGTGGGCATGGAGGGTGAAGAGCACTGGACAGGGAGGGTTGGGTCAGGCCAGTCGGCGAGCCGCATCTTGATGTGCGAGAGGTGTACGGGAGTGCGTGTGTGTTTGTATGCGTGTGTGAGGCCCCTCCCTGCGCCAGCCGTAGAGATCAGAAGGTAAAGAAAGAGGCTCCAGCTGCTCAGCTTTTCTTTTTAATAGGGTCTCGGTGAACTCGATGTTAATTTGAACTTTTGTACCGCATAGTACTGCTTGCTGTTGAACTTGCTTGATTAGAAGTAACTGGAGCAGGTGTCCCATATTCAGCAGAGGGAAATACGGTCACGCTAGTGTTATGTGGAAGGCGCCCTGCCAGCAGGGGGCTAAATGGTACTTGTGAGGCCCGAGGTCGACAGCTGGATGCGTAGGCAGGGAGCGCGGGAGGTGAAGAAAAGGAAGTGTGCCGATCAAGCGATAAACAGTGGCCTTGGTATTTGGAAGCAGGTGTGGTGGATGAAAGTAGTAGGAAGTGGTGCTTCCAATAGAGCACATTACCAGCGGCCAGCCTTGCACGCGCGGAGTCAAACATGGCAGTGGCCAGCAGGGGAGCTCTAAGGCCTTGTCCACGCTCAGTCCCCACCTCCAATGGAACCTACGGAAGCTCAGCTGCGCAAATGGCGTAGCTGAGGTCGGCGTACTTGCCGCCCTATGGTGTGTGCAGTAAGGCCAGCGGGGGCTGCTCTCCCATTGACTCTGGCTAGTTTTCTCACCCTGGTGGAGTATCGGAGGCGACGGGAGAGCGCTCGGAGATCAATTTATCGCGCCTAAGGAAACGGGATAAATCCAGCGCCGGCAGAGCGATCGCTGCAGCGTCGATCCACCGCGCGATGAAGAGAAGGCCTAAAGAAGAGGCTGTACTGACGGAAACAAAAGCCCACTCCTTCGAGCCGGAGTTGAACCAGCGACCTAAGGATAGCCAAGGAAAGAAGACTACAGTCCTCCGCTCTACCAGCTGAGCTATCGAAGGAGCCCAGCAAGGAGGCTGTCCAAGTGACTCAAAGTGCCAGGGAGGAAGAAGTCCCTCTGGCACTAAGAGCTAATTATAGGCTTGCCTGTGCCCCGCCCTCGGACAGGAACGAGCCACAGACACGTAGCTCTCCCATCCTCATGGCTGCCTCAGCTGTGGGCAGCTGCCTAGGAAGAAGGGAAGCCAAGGGTGGGTGACGCCAGCCCTGCCTGCTGGCTGGGATACCGCAACTTCTTGCCCCGGCCCTCGCTGACCCGCAAGGGCCCTGAGATCGTCTCGAGCAGGCGCAGCACACTGTACGCACCGCCCCACCCCTCCGCGCCCCCCATTCTGGCGCAGAAGAGGGAAGTAGGAGCAACGGCAAACGTGTCTGACGCCGGATCCTTCTGCCCGGCTCGAAAGGACGCTTGAAGTCATGACATTTTTTCAGTCCATTGCCCTTCGCCTTCCTGTGTGACCGACACATTCCTGCTTTCACAGCTGACTCGGCTTCCCAGGCCTCTACCTGAGGACAACACACACAAGGAGCCTTTGAAATGATAAGAACTCAGGCTTGCGCTCTCCTGGAAGGGAAGCTGCTCCTTTTACTCCCTCCGAGCAGAATCCTCACCCTAAAGCGTCCGGCAGCGCCCCGTTCTGCACAGTCATAAGTCTGTGACGGATGTGGGTGGAGAAGAAAGACACGGCTGTTTGGAGGATGCAGGCATCCATCCTGCTACTTCTCACATGCACAGCGAGCACAGTAGCATTTGAGCTCATCCCCCATGCCTTTTCTGTTGCTTCCTTCCCCTCTCCGACACAAACTGTCAACTCAGCGCAAACCCCTGTCCGCACATCTCTTCGCACCCCTAAAAAGATTACCTTTGGCCTTGCAGAGCACTTGGGACATGACCTGCACCCAACGCGGACAGGTGACGCGGCAAACTACCCCGCTCCCTTTCTTGTGTGTAAACAAAATACGTCTTTCCTGAGCCCATCAGAGAAATTCAAGCATGCCCCCTGCCTTGCGGACCCACACATCCCTAGCGCCTGATATCGTGACCGCAAGAAGAAGAAAAGCAGGCAAGTAAAGGGGACGCGTCGCCTCCCTGCCCGCCTGTTGGGGGCGCGGGCCAAGAAAAGCAAAGGTTCACGCTGTCTGCGGAGAACCCTGCAGGTCCTTCTGAGAAATTCCACCAGATTCGGATGGTAGCAGTTCTGCGCCAGAAGCCTGTTACGTGCTATGTGCAGTCACGCTTGCCTAAAGAAATCGCAGCTCTCCAAATGTGATGGACCAAAGGCCCAAGGTGACAGAAATGGAACTGCTCGCTCACGCTGCTCCTTGAACTGTGCTCTACGACGCTGAGGAAGGACGGCCGAAAAGTGAGCAAACCGCAGAAACGCGGACGTTGCTTCTCCGTCAAACGTAAGAGCCCGCCATCAGCACCGGAGACGCTCGTTTGACCTCGAAGGAGAAGGGACTGTCGGGGACGGAAGGGCCGTTTCTACTCCCCCTGTGTTCCCCTCCTGCTTGCCACCTGAAAGAAAGTCCTCCCCGGCGCATCTGCCCCCTAGCATCCGCTCCTGCAAAGGGAGCTTTGGGAGTTACGTGCGGACACTGTGTTTTAGCTAGGGTGACCAGATACTGCGTTTTGAAAGGGTCGGTCCTGCATGTGAGCCGTCCTGCGGGTGTCCCGACTTGCCCTGTATTTTCTGTCTCTCCCCTTCCATGTGTACACGTGAGTCCTAATGCTGGCCTCATGCTTGCTTTGCAGCTGCCCATCCAGCAGCGGTGAAAGGTGGGGTGTCCTGTGGATGATGATGGGGGCGAGTGTGCAAGGCTGACGGTTGGGCAAAGCTGCAGCGTGCAGGGCTGGCCGTTCCCCCTGCCGGTCCATCAGTGCAGTGCCTGGTGTGTGCCAGCAGGCTCCTCATCCCTGCCCCGTTTCCAAGCAGCAGTGGTGAGTGTGGAGAGGAGGTGGCCGGTTATGTGGCACCTGTGCTGCCCGCCCACCTGATGTTTACATGCTCTTCCTCTCCAGCTGTGTCCCATCCCTGCTGCTCATCCACATCCTCCCCAGGCGTCTGCAGCAGGATGCGTTCTGCGCCCAGCGCTTGTGCAGAGGATCAGCCCCCGTTCGGAGCAATCAGTTAACCACTAGTCGGGCAGGCTGGCAGGCAGGCAGACCCTTTCCTTTCCCCCACTGCCTCTGCCGGCGTGGTGAAGAGCTGAAGACCCGCTGGCCTGAGGGGGCTGTCCAGGAAGAGCCAATCTCTGCACGCGCCAGAGCCTAGCCACAGGAAGAGTCTGTGCTCCTCGGCTAAGCTCTGGAGCGCTGGGAGCTCTTTGCAGCCTGTTCACGCTCCGCCTCCACAGGCTTTGCGGTAGCCCCCCGGGCAGGGTCTTAGCACCCACTTCATGTGCCAGCCCTGCCTAAGTCTTGCCCCCAGGAAGTTGAGGACTTGTCTGTGTCCGAGGCATCCTCCCCTGCTGAGCCACCTCTGTGGACAGGTGCACTGCAGACTCTGTAGGCAGGCTCCCCCGCAGGGCCGTGATGCACAGTTCACCGCGTGTGCTTAACCCCTGCCTGTGCACCGTGTGGCCAGGGGACAAGAGGTGGCTGGGTTATGTCGGTGGCCAGCAGCATCTTGGAGAGGATAGCTGCCTTTCTACGGGCAGGAAGGGACCGGCTGGTTCCGGCCACAGGCTAGCGGGAGGAGGGAGAGTAAGGGGAAGAGACGACCTCTTGAAAGCCGTGAGCCGAGTCATGCCTGTCGTCCCCCTCCGCCCGCCTGCATCTGGAAGCCCTCCCCTGTTGCCTTAACTCCCGCGCAGTGGAAGAAGGCTACGGCTGGCCATGTTGTGGTGTGAACCTTGACAGAAATCTGGGGAGAGAGGCCTGTGACCCTACGTGCCGCCCACATGTTGTCTCAAGAAGACGCAGCACCAGGTCCTAGAGAGGCGGGTCTGTCCTGGGAGCCCAGGTGGGCATGGAGGGTGAAGAGCACTGGACAGGGAGGGTTGGGTCAGGCCAGTCGGCGAGCCGCATCTTGATGTGCGAGAGGTGTACGGGAGTGCGTGTGTGTTTGTATGCGTGTGTGAGGCCCCTCCCTGCGCCAGCCGTAGAGATCAGAAGGTAAAGAAAGAGGCTCCAGCTGCTCAGCTTTTCTTTTTAATAGGGTCTCGGTGAACTCGATGTTAATTTGAACTTTTGTACCGCATAGTACTGCTTGCTGTTGAACTTGCTTGATTAGAAGTAACTGGAGCAGGTGTCCCATATTCAGCAGAGGGAAATACGGTCACGCTAGTGTTATGTGGAAGGCGCCCTGCCAGCAGGGGGCTAAATGGTACTTGTGAGGCCCGAGGTCGACAGCTGGATGCGTAGGCAGGGAGCGCGGGAGGTGAAGAAAAGGAAGTGTGCCGATCAAGCGATAAACAGTGGCCTTGGTATTTGGAAGCAGGTGTGGTGGATGAAAGTAGTAGGAAGTGGTGCTTCCAATAGAGCACATTACCAGCGGCCAGCCTTGCACGCGCGGAGTCAAACATGGCAGTGGCCAGCAGGGGAGCTCTAAGGCCTTGTCCACGCTCAGTCCCCACCTCCAATGGAACCTACGGAAGCTCAGCTGCGCAAATGGCGTAGCTGAGGTCGGCGTACTTGCCGCCCTATGGTGTGTGCAGTAAGGCCAGCGGGGGCTGCTCTCCCATTGACTCTGGCTAGTTTTCTCACCCTGGTGGAGTATCGGAGGCGACGGGAGAGCGCTCGGAGATCAATTTATCGCGCCTAAGGAAACGGGATAAATCCAGCGCCGGCAGAGCGATCGCTGCAGCGTCGATCCACCGCGCGATGAAGAGAAGGCCTAAAGAAGAGGCTGTACTGACGGAAACAAAAGCCCACTCCTTCGAGCCGGAGTTGAACCAGCGACCTAAGGATAGCCAAGGAAAGAAGACTACAGTCCTCCGCTCTACCAGCTGAGCTATCGAAGGAGCCCAGCAAGGAGGCTGTCCAAGTGACTCAAAGTGCCAGGGAGGAAGAAGTCCCTCTGGCACTAAGAGCTAATTATAGGCTTGCCTGTGCCCCGCCCTCGGACAGGAACGAGCCACAGACACGTAGCTCTCCCATCCTCATGGCTGCCTCAGCTGTGGGCAGCTGCCTAGGAAGAAGGGAAGCCAAGGGTGGGTGACGCCAGCCCTGCCTGCTGGCTGGGATACCGCAACTTCTTGCCCCGGCCCTCGCTGACCCGCAAGGGCCCTGAGATCGTCTCGAGCAGGCGCAGCACACTGTACGCACCGCCCCACCCCTCCGCGCCCCCCATTCTGGCGCAGAAGAGGGAAGTAGGAGCAACGGCAAACGTGTCTGACGCCGGATCCTTCTGCCCGGCTCGAAAGGACGCTTGAAGTCATGACATTTTTTCAGTCCATTGCCCTTCGCCTTCCTGTGTGACCGACACATTCCTGCTTTCACAGCTGACTCGGCTTCCCAGGCCTCTACCTGAGGACAACACACACAAGGAGCCTTTGAAATGATAAGAACTCAGGCTTGCGCTCTCCTGGAAGGGAAGCTGCTCCTTTCACTCCCTCCGAGCAGAATCCTCACCCTAAAGCGTCCGGCAGCGCCCCGTTCTGCACAGTCATAAGTCTGTGACGGATGTGGGTGGAGAAGAAAGACACGGCTGTTTGGAGGATGCAGGCATCCATCCTGCTACTTCTCACATGCACAGCGAGCACAGTAGCATTTGAGCTCATCCCCCATGCCTTTTCTGTTGCTTCCTTCCCCTCTCCGACACAAACTGTCAACTCAGCGCAAACCCCTGTCCGCACATCTCTTCGCACCCCTAAAAAGATTGCCTTTGGCCTTGCAGAGCACTTGGGACATGACCTGCACCCAACGCGGACAGGTGACGCGGCAAACTACCCCGCTCCCTTTCTTGTGTGTAAACAAAATACGTCTTTCCTGAGCCCATCAGAGAAATTCAAGCATGCCCCCTGCCTTGCGGACCCACACATCCCTAGCGCCTGATATCGTGACCGCAAGAAGAAGAAAAGCAGGCAAGTAAAGGGGACGCGTCGCCTCCCTGCCCGCCTGTTGGGGGCGCGGGCCAAGAAAAGCAAAGGTTCACGCTGTCTGCGGAGAACCCTGCAGGTCCTTCTGAGAAATTCCACCAGATTCGGATGGTAGCAGTTCTGCGCCAGAAGCCTGTTACGTGCTATGTGCAGTCACGCTTGCCTAAAGAAATCGCAGCTCTCCAAATGTGATGGACCAAAGGCCCAAGGTGACAGAAATGGAACTGCTCGCTCACGCTGCTCCTTGAACTGTGCTCTACGACGCTGAGGAAGGACGGCCGAAAAGTGAGCAAACCGCAGAAACGCGGACGTTGCTTCTCCGTCAAACGTAAGAGCCCGCCATCAGCACCGGAGACGCTCGTTTGACCTCGAAGGAGAAGGGACTGTCGGGGACGGAAGGGCCGTTTCTACTCCCCCTGTGTTCCCCTCCTGCTTGCCACCTGAAAGAAAGTCCTCCCCGGCGCATCTGCCCCCTAGCATCCGCTCCTGCAAAGGGAGCTTTGGGAGTTACGTGCGGACACTGTGTTTTAGCTAGGGTGACCAGATACCGCGTTTTGAAAGGGTCGGTCCTGCATGTGAGCCGTCCTGCGGGTGTCCCGACTTGCCCTGTATTTTCTGTCTCTCCCCTTCCATGTGTACACGTGAGTCCTAATGCTGGCCTCATGCTTGCTTTGCAGCTGCCCATCCAGCAGCGGTGAAAGGTGGGGTGTCCTGTGGATGATGATGGGGGCGAGTGTGCAAGGCTGACGGTTGGGCAAAGCTGCAGCGTGCAGGGCTGGCCGTTCCCCCTGCCGGTCCATCAGTGCAGTGCCTGGTGTGTGCCAGCAGGCTCCTCATCCCTGCCCCGTTTCCAAGCAGCAGTGGTGAGTGTGGAGAGGAGGTGGCCGGTTATGTGGCACCTGTGCTGCCCGCCCACCTGATGTTTACATGCTCTTCCTCTCCAGCTGTGTCCCATCCCTGCTGCTCATCCACATCCTCCCCAGGCGTCTGCAGCAGGATGCGTTCTGCGCCCAGCGCTTGTGCAGAGGATCAGCCCCCGTTCGGAGCAATCAGTTAACCACTAGTCGGGCAGGCTGGCAGGCAGGCAGACCCTTTCCTTTCCCCCACTGCCTCTGCCGGCGTGGTGAAGAGCTGAAGACCCGCTGGCCTGAGGGGGCTGTCCAGGAAGAGCCAATCTCTGCACGCGCCAGAGCCTAGCCACAGGAAGAGTCTGTGCTCCTCGGCTAAGCTCTGGAGCGCTGGGAGCTCTTTGCAGCCTGTTCACGCTCCGCCTCCACAGGCTTTGCGGTAGCCCCCCGGGCAGGGTCTTAGCACCCACTTCATGTGCCAGCCCTGCCTAAGTCTTGCCCCCAGGAAGTTGAGGACTTGTCTGTGTCCGAGGCATCCTCCCCTGCTGAGCCACCTCTGTGGACAGGTGCACTGCAGACTCTGTAGGCAGGCTCCCCCGCAGGGCCGTGATGCACAGTTCACCGCGTGTGCTTAACCCCTGCCTGTGCACCGTGTGGCCAGGGGACAAGAGGTGGCTGGGTTATGTCGGTGGCCAGCAGCATCTTGGAGAGGATAGCTGCCTTTCTACGGGCAGGAAGGGACCGGCTGGTTCCGGCCACAGGCTAGCGGGAGGAGGGAGAGTAAGGGGAAGAGACGACCTCTTGAAAGCCGTGAGCCGAGTCATGCCTGTCGTCCCCCTCCGCCCGCCTGCATCTGGAAGCCCTCCCCTGTTGCCTTAACTCCCGCGCAGTGGAAGAAGGCTACGGCTGGCCATGTTGTGGTGTGAACCTTGACAGAAATCTGGGGAGAGAGGCCTGTGACCCTACGTGCCGCCCACATGTTGTCTCAAGAAGACGCAGCACCAGGTCCTAGAGAGGCGGGTCTGTCCTGGGAGCCCAGGTGGGCATGGAGGGTGAAGAGCACTGGACAGGGAGGGTTGGGTCAGGCCAGTCGGCGAGCCGCATCTTGATGTGCGAGAGGTGTACGGGAGTGCGTGTGTGTTTGTATGCGTGTGTGAGGCCCCTCCCTGCGCCAGCCGTAGAGATCAGAAGGTAAAGAAAGAGGCTCCAGCTGCTCAGCTTTTCTTTTTAATAGGGTCTCGGTGAACTCGATGTTAATTTGAACTTTTGTACCGCATAGTACTGCTTGCTGTTGAACTTGCTTGATTAGAAGTAACTGGAGCAGGTGTCCCATATTCAGCAGAGGGAAATACGGTCACGCTAGTGTTATGTGGAAGGCGCCCTGCCAGCAGGGGGCTAAATGGTACTTGTGAGGCCCGAGGTCGACAGCTGGATGCGTAGGCAGGGAGCGCGGGAGGTGAAGAAAAGGAAGTGTGCCGATCAAGCGATAAACAGTGGCCTTGGTATTTGGAAGCAGGTGTGGTGGATGAAAGTAGTAGGAAGTGGTGCTTCCAATAGAGCACATTACCAGCGGCCAGCCTTGCACGCGCGGAGTCAAACATGGCAGTGGCCAGCAGGGGAGCTCTAAGGCCTTGTCCACGCTCAGTCCCCACCTCCAATGGAACCTACGGAAGCTCAGCTGCGCAAATGGCGTAGCTGAGGTCGGCGTACTTGCCGCCCTATGGTGTGTGCAGTAAGGCCAGCGGGGGCTGCTCTCCCATTGACTCTGGCTAGTTTTCTCACCCTGGTGGAGTATCGGAGGCGACGGGAGAGCGCTCGGAGATCAATTTATCGCGCCTAAGGAAACGGGATAAATCCAGCGCCGGCAGAGCGATCGCTGCAGCGTCGATCCACCGCGCGATGAAGAGAAGGCCTAAAGAAGAGGCTGTACTGACGGAAACAAAAGCCCACTCCTTCGAGCCGGAGTTGAACCAGCGACCTAAGGATAGCCAAGGAAAGAAGACTACAGTCCTCCGCTCTACCAGCTGAGCTATCGAAGGAGCCCAGCAAGGAGGCTGTCCAAGTGACTCAAAGTGCCAGGGAGGAAGAAGTCCCTCTGGCACTAAGAGCTAATTATAGGCTTGCCTGTGCCCCGCCCTCGGACAGGAACGAGCCACAGACACGTAGCTCTCCCATCCTCATGGCTGCCTCAGCTGTGGGCAGCTGCCTAGGAAGAAGGGAAGCCAAGGGTGGGTGACGCCAGCCCTGCCTGCTGGCTGGGATACCGCAACTTCTTGCCCCGGCCCTCGCTGACCCGCAAGGGCCCTGAGATCGTCTCGAGCAGGCGCAGCACACTGTACGCACCGCCCCACCCCTCCGCGCCCCCCATTCTGGCGCAGAAGAGGGAAGTAGGAGCAACGGCAAACGTGTCTGACGCCGGATCCTTCTGCCCGGCTCGAAAGGACGCTTGAAGTCATGACATTTTTTCAGTCCATTGCCCTTCGCCTTCCTGTGTGACCGACACATTCCTGCTTTCACAGCTGACTCGGCTTCCCAGGCCTCTACCTGAGGACAACACACACAAGGAGCCTTTGAAATGATAAGAACTCAGGCTTGCGCTCTCCTGGAAGGGAAGCTGCTCCTTTCACTCCCTCCGAGCAGAATCCTCACCCTAAAGCGTCCGGCAGCGCCCCGTTCTGCACAGTCATAAGTCTGTGACGGATGTGGGTGGAGAAGAAAGACACGGCTGTTTGGAGGATGCAGGCATCCATCCTGCTACTTCTCACATGCACAGCGAGCACAGTAGCATTTGAGCTCATCCCCCATGCCTTTTCTGTTGCTTCCTTCCCCTCTCCGACACAAACTGTCAACTCAGCGCAAACCCCTGTCCGCACATCTCTTCGCACCCCTAAAAAGATTGCCTTTGGCCTTGCAGAGCACTTGGGACATGACCTGCACCCAACGCGGACAGGTGACGCGGCAAACTACCCCGCTCCCTTTCTTGTGTGTAAACAAAATACGTCTTTCCTGAGCCCATCAGAGAAATTCAAGCATGCCCCCTGCCTTGCGGACCCACACATCCCTAGCGCCTGATATCGTGACCGCAAGAAGAAGAAAAGCAGGCAAGTAAAGGGGACGCGTCGCCTCCCTGCCCGCCTGTTGGGGGCGCGGGCCAAGAAAAGCAAAGGTTCACGCTGTCTGCGGAGAGCCCTGCAGGTCCTTCTGAGAAATTCCACCAGATTCGGATGGTAGCAGTTCTGCGCCAGAAGCCTGTTACGTGCTATGTGCAGTCACGCTTGCCTAAAGAAATCGCAGCTCTCCAAATGTGATGGACCAAAGGCCCAAGGTGACAGAAATGGAACTGCTCGCTCACGCTGCTCCTTGAACTGTGCTCTACGACGCTGAGGAAGGACGGCCGAAAAGTGAGCAAACCGCAGAAACGCGGACGTTGCTTCTCCGTCAAACGTAAGAGCCCGCCATCAGCACCGGAGACGCTCGTTTGACCTCGAAGGAGAAGGGACTGTCGGGGACGGAAGGGCCGTTTCTACTCCCCCTGTGTTCCCCTCCTGCTTGCCACCTGAAAGAAAGTCCTCCCCGGCGCATCTGCCCCCTAGCATCCGCTCCTGCAAAGGGAGCTTTGGGAGTTACGTGCGGACACTGTGTTTTAGCTAGGGTGACCAGATACCGCGTTTTGAAAGGGTCGGTCCTGCATGTGAGCCGTCCTGCGGGTGTCCCGACTTGCCCTGTATTTTCTGTCTCTCCCCTTCCATGTGTACACGTGAGTCCTAATGCTGGCCTCATGCTTGCTTTGCAGCTGCCCATCCAGCAGCGGTGAAAGGTGGGGTGTCCTGTGGATGATGATGGGGGCGAGTGTGCAAGGCTGACGGTTGGGCAAAGCTGCAGCGTGCAGGGCTGGCCGTTCCCCCTGCCGGTCCATCAGTGCAGTGCCTGGTGTGTGCCAGCAGGCTCCTCATCCCTGCCCCGTTTCCAAGCAGCAGTGGTGAGTGTGGAGAGGAGGTGGCCGGTTATGTGGCACCTGTGCTGCCCGCCCACCTGATGTTTACATGCTCTTCCTCTCCAGCTGTGTCCCATCCCTGCTGCTCATCCACATCCTCCCCAGGCGTCTGCAGCAGGATGCGTTCTGCGCCCAGCGCTTGTGCAGAGGATCAGCCCCCGTTCGGAGCAATCAGTTAACCACTAGTCGGGCAGGCTGGCAGGCAGGCAGACCCTTTCCTTTCCCCCACTGCCTCTGCCGGCGTGGTGAAGAGCTGAAGAAACGCTGGCCTGAGGTGGCTGTCCAGGAAGAGCCAATCTCTGCACGCGCCAGAGCCTAGCCACAGGAAGAGTCTGTGCTCCTCGGCTAAGCTCTGGAGCGCTGGGAGCTCTTTGCAGCCTGTTCACGCTCCGCCTCCACAGGCTTTGCGGTAGCCCCCCGGGCAGGGTCTTAGCACCCACTTCATGTGCCAGCCCTGCCTAAGTCTTGCCCCCAGGAAGTTGAGGACTTGTCTGTGTCCGAGGCATCCTCCCCTGCTGAGCCACCTCTGTGGACAGGTGCACTGCAGACTCTGTAGGCAGGCTCCCCCGCAGGGCCGTGATGCACAGTTCACCGCGTGTGCTTAACCCCTGCCTGTGCACCGTGTGGCCAGGGGACAAGAGGTGGCTGGGTTATGTCGGTGGCCAGCAGCATCTTGGAGAGGATAGCTGCCTTTCTACGGGCAGGAAGGGACCGGCTGGTTCCGGCCACAGGCTAGCGGGAGGAGGGAGAGTAAGGGGAAGAGACGACCTCTTGAAAGCCGTGAGCCGAGTCATGCCTGTCGTCCCCCTCCGCCCGCCTGCATCTGGAAGCCCTCCCCTGTTGCCTTAACTCCCGCGCAGTGGAAGAAGGCTACGGCTGGCCATGTTGTGGTGTGAACCTTGACAGAAATCTGGGGAGAGAGGCCTGTGACCCTACGTGCCGCCCACATGTTGTCTCAAGAAGACGCAGCACCAGGTCCTAGAGAGGCGGGTCTGTCCTGGGAGCCCAGGTGGGCATGGAGGGTGAAGAGCACTGGACAGGGAGGGTTGGGTCAGGCCAGTCGGCGAGCCGCATCTTGATGTGCGAGAGGTGTACGGGAGTGCGTGTGTGTTTGTATGCGTGTGTGAGGCCCCTCCCTGCGCCAGCCGTAGAGATCAGAAGGTAAAGAAAGAGGCTCCAGCTGCTCAGCTTTTCTTTTTAATAGGGTCTCGGTGAACTCGATGTTAATTTGAACTTTTGTACCGCATAGTACTGCTTGCTGTTGAACTTGCTTGATTAGAAGTAACTGGAGCAGGTGTCCCATATTCAGCAGAGGGAAATACGGTCACGCTAGTGTTATGTGGAAGGCGCCCTGCCAGCAGGGGGCTAAATGGTACTTGTGAGGCCCGAGGTCGACAGCTGGATGCGTAGGCAGGGAGCGCGGGAGGTGAAGAAAAGGAAGTGTGCCGATCAAGCGATAAACAGTGGCCTTGGTATTTGGAAGCAGGTGTGGTGGATGAAAGTAGTAGGAAGTGGTGCTTCCAATAGAGCACATTACCAGCGGCCAGCCTTGCACGCGCGGAGTCAAACATGGCAGTGGCCAGCAGGGGAGCTCTAAGGCCTTGTCCACGCTCAGTCCCCACCTCCAATGGAACCTACGGAAGCTCAGCTGCGCAAATGGCGTAGCTGAGGTCGGCGTACTTGCCGCCCTATGGTGTGTGCAGTAAGGCCAGCGGGGGCTGCTCTCCCATTGACTCTGGCTAGTTTTCTCACCCTGGTGGAGTATCGGAGGCGACGGGAGAGCGCTCGGAGATCAATTTATCGCGCCTAAGGAAACGGGATAAATCCAGCGCCGGCAGAGCGATCGCTGCAGCGTCGATCCACCGCGCGATGAAGAGAAGGCCTAAAGAAGAGGCTGTACTGACGGAAACAAAAGCCCACTCCTTCGAGCCGGAGTTGAACCAGCGACCTAAGGATAGCCAAGGAAAGAAGACTACAGTCCTCCGCTCTACCAGCTGAGCTATCGAAGGAGCCCAGCAAGGAGGCTGTCCAAGTGACTCAAAGTGCCAGGGAGGAAGAAGTCCCTCTGGCACTAAGAGCTAATTATAGGCTTGCCTGTGCCCCGCCCTCGGACAGGAACGAGCCACAGACACGTAGCTCTCCCATCCTCATGGCTGCCTCAGCTGTGGGCAGCTGCCTAGGAAGAAGGGAAGCCAAGGGTGGGTGACGCCAGCCCTGCCTGCTGGCTGGGATACCGCAACTTCTTGCCCCGGCCCTCGCTGACCCGCAAGGGCCCTGAGATCGTCTCGAGCAGGCGCAGCACACTGTACGCACCGCCCCACCCCTCCGCGCCCCCCATTCTGGCGCAGAAGAGGGAAGTAGGAGCAACGGCAAACGTGTCTGACGCCGGATCCTTCTGCCCGGCTCGAAAGGACGCTTGAAGTCATGACATTTTTTCAGTCCATTGCCCTTCGCCTTCCTGTGTGACCGACACATTCCTGCTTTCACAGCTGACTCGGCTTCCCAGGCCTCTACCTGAGGACAACACACACAAGGAGCCTTTGAAATGATAAGAACTCAGGCTTGCGCTCTCCTGGAAGGGAAGCTGCTCCTTTCACTCCCTCCGAGCAGAATCCTCACCCTAAAGCGTCCGGCAGCGCCCCGTTCTGCACAGTCATAAGTCTGTGACGGATGTGGGTGGAGAAGAAAGACACGGCTGTTTGGAGGATGCAGGCATCCATCCTGCTACTTCTCACATGCACAGCGAGCACAGTAGCATTTGAGCTCATCCCCCATGCCTTTTCTGTTGCTTCCTTCCCCTCTCCGACACAAACTGTCAACTCAGCGCAAACCCCTGTCCGCACATCTCTTCGCACCCCTAAAAAGATTGCCTTTGGCCTTGCAGAGCACTTGGGACATGACCTGCACCCAACGCGGACAGGTGACGCGGCAAACTACCCCGCTCCCTTTCTTGTGTGTAAACAAAATACGTCTTTCCTGAGCCCATCAGAGAAATTCAAGCATGCCCCCTGCCTTGCGGACCCACACATCCCTAGCGCCTGATATCGTGACCGCAAGAAGAAGAAAAGCAGGCAAGTAAAGGGGACGCGTCGCCTCCCTGCCCGCCTGTTGGGGGCGCGGGCCAAGAAAAGCAAAGGTTCACGCTGTCTGCGGAGAACCCTGCAGGTCCTTCTGAGAAATTCCACCAGATTCGGATGGTAGCAGTTCTGCGCCAGAAGCCTGTTACGTGCTATGTGCAGTCACGCTTGCCTAAAGAAATCGCAGCTCTCCAAATGTGATGGACCAAAGGCCCAAGGTGACAGAAATGGAACTGCTCGCTCACGCTGCTCCTTGAACTGTGCTCTACGACGCTGAGGAAGGACGGCCGAAAAGTGAGCAAACCGCAGAAACGCGGACGTTGCTTCTCCGTCAAACGTAAGAGCCCGCCATCAGCACCGGAGACGCTCGTTTGACCTCGAAGGAGAAGGGACTGTCGGGGACGGAAGGGCCGTTTCTACTCCCCCTGTGTTCCCCTCCTGCTTGCCACCTGAAAGAAAGTCCTCCCCGGCGCATCTGCCCCCGAGCATCCGCTCCTGCAAAGGGAGCTTTGGGAGTTACGTGCGGACACTGTGTTTTAGCTAGGGTGACCAGATACCGCGTTTTGAAAGGGTCGGTCCTGCATGTGAGCCGTCCTGCGGGTGTCCCGACTTGCCCTGTATTTTCTGTCTCTCCCCTTCCATGTGTACACGTGAGTCCTAATGCTGGCCTCATGCTTGCTTTGCAGCTGCCCATCCAGCAGCGGTGAAAGGTGGGGTGTCCTGTGGATGATGATGGGGGCGAGTGTGCAAGGCTGACGGTTGGGCAAAGCTGCGGCGTGCAGGGCTGGCCGTTCCCCCTGCCGGTCCATCAGTGCAGTGCCTGGTGTGTGCCAGCAGGCTCCTCATCCCTGCCCCGTTTCCAAGCAGCAGTGGTGAGTGTGGAGAGGAGGTGGCCGGTTATGTGGCACCTGTGCTGCCCGCCCACCTGATGTTTACATGCTCTTCCTCTCCAGCTGTGTCCCATCCCTGCTGCTCATCCACATCCTCCCCAGGCGTCTGCAGCAGGATGCGTTCTGCGCCCAGCGCTTGTGCAGAGGATCAGCCCCCGTTCGGAGCAATCAGTTAACCACTAGTCGGGCAGGCTGGCAGGCAGGCAGACCCTTTCCTTTCCCCCACTGCCTCTGCCGGCGTGGTGAAGAGCTGAAGACCCGCTGGCCTGAGGGGGCTGTCCAGGAAGAGCCAATCTCTGCACGCGCCAGAGCCTAGCCACAGGAAGAGTCTGTGCTCCTCGGCTAAGCTCTGGAGCGCTGGGAGCTCTTTGCAGCCTGTTCACGCTCCGCCTCCACAGGCTTTGCGGTAGCCCCCCGGGCAGGGTCTTAGCACCCACTTCATGTGCCAGCCCTGCCTAAGTCTTGCCCCCAGGAAGTTGAGGACTTGTCTGTGTCCGAGGCATCCTCCCCTGCTGAGCCACCTCTGTGGACAGGTGCACTGCAGACTCTGTAGGCAGGCTCCCCCGCAGGGCCGTGATGCACAGTTCACCGCGTGTGCTTAACCCCTGCCTGTGCACCGTGTGGCCAGGGGACAAGAGGTGGCTGGGTTATGTCGGTGGCCAGCAGCATCTTGGAGAGGATAGCTGCCTTTCTACGGGCAGGAAGGGACCGGCTGGTTCCGGCCACAGGCTAGCGGGAGGAGGGAGAGTAAGGGGAAGAGACGACCTCTTGAAAGCCGTGAGCCGAGTCATGCCTGTCGTCCCCCTCCGCCCGCCTGCATCTGGAAGCCCTCCCCTGTTGCCTTAACTCCCGCGCAGTGGAAGAAGGCTACGGCTGGCCATGTTGCGGTGTGAACCTTGACAGAAATCTGGGGAGAGAGGCCTGTGACCCTACGTGCCGCCCACATGTTGTCTCAAGAAGACGCAGCACCAGGTCCTAGAGAGGCGGGTCTGTCCTGGGAGCCCAGGTGGGCATGGAGGGTGAAGAGCACTGGACAGGGAGGGTTGGGTCAGGCCAGTCGGCGAGCCGCATCTTGATGTGCGAGAGGTGTACGGGAGTGCGTGTGTGTTTGTATGCGTGTGTGAGGCCCCTCCCTGCGCCAGCCGTAGAGATCAGAAGGTAAAGAAAGAGGCTCCAGCTGCTCAGCTTTTCTTTTTAATAGGGTCTCGGTGAACTCGATGTTAATTTGAACTTTTGTACCGCATAGTACTGCTTGCTGTTGAACTTGCTTGATTAGAAGTAACTGGAGCAGGTGTCCCATATTCAGCAGAGGGAAATACGGTCACGCTAGTGTTATGTGGAAGGCGCCCTGCCAGCAGGGGGCTAAATGGTACTTGTGAGGCCCGAGGTCGACAGCTGGATGCGTAGGCAGGGAGCGCGGGAGGTGAAGAAAAGGAAGTGTGCCGATCAAGCGATAAACAGTGGCCTTGGTATTTGGAAGCAGGTGTGGTGGATGAAAGTAGTAGGAAGTGGTGCTTCCAATAGAGCACATTACCAGCGGCCAGCCTTGCACGCGCGGAGTCAAACATGGCAGTGGCCAGCAGGGGAGCTCTAAGGCCTTGTCCACGCTCAGTCCCCACCTCCAATGGAACCTACGGAAGCTCAGCTGCGCAAATGGCGTAGCTGAGGTCGGCGTACTTGCCGCCCTATGGTGTGTGCAGTAAGGCCAGCGGGGGCTGCTCTCCCATTGACTCTGGCTAGTTTTCTCACCCTGGTGGAGTATCGGAGGCGACGGGAGAGCGCTCGGAGATCAATTTATCGCGCCTAAGGAAACGGGATAAATCCAGCGCCGGCAGAGCGATCGCTGCAGCGTCGATCCACCGCGCGATGAAGAGAAGGCCTAAAGAAGAGGCTGTACTGACGGAAACAAAAGCCCACTCCTTCGAGCCGGAGTTGAACCAGCGACCTAAGGATAGCCAAGGAAAGAAGACTACAGTCCTCCGCTCTACCAGCTGAGCTATCAAAGGAGCCCAGCAAGGAGGCTGTCCAAGTGACTCAAAGTGCCAGGGAGGAAGAAGTCCCTCTGGCACTAAGAGCTAATTATAGGCTTGCCTGTGCCCCGCCCTCGGACAGGAACGAGCCACAGACACGTAGCTCTCCCATCCTCATGGCTGCCTCAGCTGTGGGCAGCTGCCTAGGAAGAAGGGAAGCCAAGGGTGGGTGACGCCAGCCCTGCCTGCTGGCTGGGATACCGCAACTTCTTGCCCCGGCCCTCGCTGACCCGCAAGGGCCCTGAGATCGTCTCGAGCAGGCGCAGCACACTGTACGCACCGCCCCACCCCTCCGCGCCCCCCATTCTGGCGCAGAAGAGGGAAGTAGAAGCAACGGCAAACGTGTCTGACGCCGGATCCTTCTGCCCGGCTCGAAAGGACGCTTGAAGTCATGACATTTTTTCAGTCCATTGCCCTTCGCCTTCCTGTGTGACCGACACATTCCTGCTTTCACAGCTGACTCGGCTTCCCAGGCCTCTACCTGAGGACAACACACACAAGGAGCCTTTGAAATGATAAGAACTCAGGCTTGCGCTCTCCTGGAAGGGAAGCTGCTCCTTTCACTCCCTCCGAGCAGAATCCTCACCCTAAAGCGTCCGGCAGCGCCCCGTTCTGCACAGTCATAAGTCTGTGACGGATGTGGGTGGAGAAGAAAGACACGGCTGTTTGGAGGATGCAGGCATCCATCCTGCTACTTCTCACATGCACAGCGAGCACAGTAGCATTTGAGCTCATCCCCCATGCCTTTTCTGTTGCTTCCTTCCCCTCTCCGACACAAACTGTCAACTCAGCGCAAACCCCTGTCCGCACATCTCTTCGCACCCCTAAAAAGATTACCTTTGGCCTTGCAGAGCACTTGGGACATGACCTGCACCCAACGCGGACAGGTGACGCGGCAAACTACCCTGCTCCCTTTCTTGTGTGTAAACAAAATACGTCTTTCCTGAGCCCATCAGAGAAATTCAAGCATGCCCCCTGCCTTGCGGACCCACACATCCCTAGCGCCTGATATCGTGACCGCAAGAAGAAGAAAAGCAGGCAAGTAAAGGGGACGCGTCGCCTCCCTGCCCGCCTGTTGGGGGCGCGGGCCAAGAAAAGCAAAGGTTCACGCTGTCTGCGGAGAACCCTGCAGGTCCTTCTGAGAAATTCCACCAGATTCGGATGGTAGCAGTTCTGCGCCAGAAGCCTGTTACGTGCTATGTGCAGTCACGCTTGCCTAAAGAAATCGCAGCTCTCCAAATGTGATGGACCAAAGGCCCAAGGTGACAGAAATGGAACTGCTCGCTCACGCTGCTCCTTGAACTGTGCTCTACGACGCTGAGGAAGGACGGCCGAAAAGTGAGCAAACCGCAGAAACGCGGACGTTGCTTCTCCGTCAAACGTAAGAGCCCGCCATCAGCACCGGAGACGCTCGTTTGACCTCGAAGGAGAAGGGACTGTCGGGGACGGAAGGGCCGTTTCTACTCCCCCTGTGTTCCCCTCCTGCTTGCCACCTGAAAGAAAGTCCTCCCCGGCGCATCTGCCCCCGAGCATCCGCTCCTGCAAAGGGAGCTTTGGGAGTTACGTGCGGACACTGTGTTTTAGCTAGGGTGACCAGATACCGCGTTTTGAAAGGGTCGGTCCTGCATGTGAGCCGTCCTGCGGGTGTCCCGACTTGCCCTGTATTTTCTGTCTCTCCCCTTCCATGTGTACACGTGAGTCCTAATGCTGGCCTCATGCTTGCTTTGCAGCTGCCCATCCAGCAGCGGTGAAAGGTGGGGTGTCCTGTGGATGATGATGGGGGCGAGTGTGCAAGGCTGACGGTTGGGCAAAGCTGCGGCGTGCAGGGCTGGCCGTTCCCCCTGCCGGTCCATCAGTGCAGTGCCTGGTGTGTGCCAGCAGGCTCCTCATCCCTGCCCCGTTTCCAAGCAGCAGTGGTGAGTGTGGAGAGGAGGTGGCCGGTTATGTGGCACCTGTGCTGCCCGCCCACCTGATGTTTACATGCTCTTCCTCTCCAGCTGTGTCCCATCCCTGCTGCTCATCCACATCCTCCCCAGGCGTCTGCAGCAGGATGCGTTCTGCGCCCAGCGCTTGTGCAGAGGATCAGCCCCCGTTCGGAGCAATCAGTTAACCACTAGTCGGGCAGGCTGGCAGGCAGGCAGACCCTTTCCTTTCCCCCACTGCCTCTGCCGGCGTGGTGAAGAGCTGAAGACCCGCTGGCCTGAGGGGGCTGTCCAGGAAGAGCCAATCTCTGCACGCGCCAGAGCCTAGCCACAGGAAGAGTCTGTGCTCCTCGGCTAAGCTCTGGAGCGCTGGGAGCTCTTTGCAGCCTGTTCACGCTCCGCCTCCACAGGCTTTGCGGTAGCCCCCCGGGCAGGGTCTTAGCACCCACTTCATGTGCCAGCCCTGCCTAAGTCTTGCCCCCAGGAAGTTGAGGACTTGTCTGTGTCCGAGGCATCCTCCCCTGCTGAGCCACCTCTGTGGACAGGTGCACTGCAGACTCTGTAGGCAGGCTCCCCCGCAGGGCCGTGATGCACAGTTCACCGCGTGTGCTTAACCCCTGCCTGTGCACCGTGTGGCCAGGGGACAAGAGGTGGCTGGGTTATGTCGGTGGCCAGCAGCATCTTGGAGAGGATAGCTGCCTTTCTACGGGCAGGAAGGGACCGGCTGGTTCCGGCCACAGGCTAGCGGGAGGAGGGAGAGTAAGGGGAAGAGACGACCTCTTGAAAGCCGTGAGCCGAGTCATGCCTGTCGTCCCCCTCCGCCCGCCTGCATCTGGAAGCCCTCCCCTGTTGCCTTAACTCCCGCGCAGTGGAAGAAGGCTACGGCTGGCCATGTTGCGGTGTGAACCTTGACAGAAATCTGGGGAGAGAGGCCTGTGACCCTACGTGCCGCCCACATGTTGTCTCAAGAAGACGCAGCACCAGGTCCTAGAGAGGCGGGTCTGTCCTGGGAGCCCAGGTGGGCATGGAGGGTGAAGAGCACTGGACAGGGAGGGTTGGGTCAGGCCAGTCGGCGAGCCGCATCTTGATGTGCGAGAGGTGTACGGGAGTGCGTGTGTGTTTGTATGCGTGTGTGAGGCCCCTCCCTGCGCCAGCCGTAGAGATCAGAAGGTAAAGAAAGAGGCTCCAGCTGCTCAGCTTTTCTTTTTAATAGGGTCTCGGTGAACTCGATGTTAATTTGAACTTTTGTACCGCATAGTACTGCTTGCTGTTGAACTTGCTTGATTAGAAGTAACTGGAGCAGGTGTCCCATATTCAGCAGAGGGAAATACGGTCACGCTAGTGTTATGTGGAAGGCGCCCTGCCAGCAGGGGGCTAAATGGTACTTGTGAGGCCCGAGGTCGACAGCTGGATGCGTAGGCAGGGAGCGCGGGAGGTGAAGAAAAGGAAGTGTGCCGATCAAGCGATAAACAGTGGCCTTGGTATTTGGAAGCAGGTGTGGTGGATGAAAGTAGTAGGAAGTGGTGCTTCCAATAGAGCACATTACCAGCGGCCAGCCTTGCACGCGCGGAGTCAAACATGGCAGTGGCCAGCAGGGGAGCTCTAAGGCCTTGTCCACGCTCAGTCCCCACCTCCAATGGAACCTACGGAAGCTCAGCTGCGCAAATGGCGTAGCTGAGGTCGGCGTACTTGCCGCCCTATGGTGTGTGCAGTAAGGCCAGCGGGGGCTGCTCTCCCATTGACTCTGGCTAGTTTTCTCACCCTGGTGGAGTATCGGAGGCGACGGGAGAGCGCTCGGAGATCAATTTATCGCGCCTAAGGAAACGGGATAAATCCAGCGCCGGCAGAGCGATCGCTGCAGCGTTGATCCACCGCGCGATGAAGAGAAGGCCTAAAGAAGAGGCTGTACTGACGGAAACAAAAGCCCACTCCTTCGAGCCGGAGTTGAACCAGCGACCTAAGGATAGCCAAGGAAAGAAGACTACAGTCCTCCGCTCTACCAGCTGAGCTATCGAAGGAGCCCAGCAAGGAGGCTGTCCAAGTGACTCAAAGTGCCAGGGAGGAAGAAGTCCCTCTGGCACTAAGAGCTAATTATAGGCTTGCCTGTGCCCCGCCCTCGGACAGGAACGAGCCACAGACACGTAGCTCTCCCATCCTCATGGCTGCCTCAGCTGTGGGCAGCTGCCTAGGAAGAAGGGAAGCCAAGGGTGGGTGACGCCAGCCCTGCCTGCTGGCTGGGATACCGCAACTTCTTGCCCCGGCCCTCGCTGACCCGCAAGGGCCCTGAGATCGTCTCGAGCAGGCGCAGCACACTGTACGCACCGCCCCACCCCTCCGCGCCCCCCATTCTGGCGCAGAAGAGGGAAGTAGGAGCAACGGCAAACGTGTCTGACGCCGGATCCTTCTGCCCGGCTCGAAAGGACGCTTGAAGTCATGACATTTTTTCAGTCCATTGCCCTTCGCCTTCCTGTGTGACCGACACATTCCTGCTTTCACAGCTGACTCGGCTTCCCAGGCCTCTACCTGAGGACAACACACACAAGGAGCCTTTGAAATGATAAGAACTCAGGCTTGCGCTCTCCTGGAAGGGAAGCTGCTCCTTTTACTCCCTCCGAGCAGAATCCTCACCCTAAAGCGTCCGGCAGCGCCCCGTTCTGCACAGTCATAAGTCTGTGACGGATGTGGGTGGAGAAGAAAGACACGGCTTTTTGGAGGATGCAGGCATCCATCCTGCTACTTCTCACATGCACAGCGAGCACAGTAGCATTTGAGCTCATCCCCCATGCCTTTTCTGTTGCTTCCTTCCCCTCTCCGACACAAACTGTCAACTCAGCGCAAACCCCTGTCCGCACATCTCTTCGCACCCCTAAAAAGATTACCTTTGGCCTTGCAGAGCACTTGGGACATGACCTGCACCCAACGCGGACAGGTGACGCGGCAAACTACCCTGCTCCCTTTCTTGTGTGTAATCAAAATACGTCTTTCCTGAGCCCATCAGAGAAATTCAAGCATGCCCCCTGCCTTGCGGACCCACACATCCCTAGCGCCTGATATCGTGACCGCAAGAAGAAGAAAAGCAGGCAAGTAAAGGGGACGCGTCGCCTCCCTGCCCGCCTGTTGGGGGCGCGGGCCAAGAAAAGCAAAGGTTCACGCTGTCTGCGGAGAACCCTGCAGGTCCTTCTGAGAAATTCCACCAGATTCGGATGGTAGCAGTTCTGCGCCAGAAGCCTGTTACGTGCTATGTGCAGTCACGCTTGCCTAAAGAAATCGCAGCTCTCCAAATGTGATGGACCAAAGGCCCAAGGTGACAGAAATGGAACTGCTCGCTCACGCTGCTCCTTGAACTGTGCTCTACGACGCTGAGGAAGGACGGCCGAAAAGTGAGCAAACCGCAGAAACGCGGACGTTGCTTCTCCGTCAAACGTAAGAGCCCGCCATCAGCACCGGAGACGCTCGTTTGACCTCGAAGGAGAAGGGACTGTCGGGGACGGAAGGGCCGTTTCTACTCCCCCTGTGTTCCCCTCCTGCTTGCCACCTGAAAGAAAGTCCTCCCCGGCGCATCTGCCCCCTAGCATCCGCTCCTGCAAAGGGAGCTTTGGGAGTTACGTGCGGACACTGTGTTTTAGCTAGGGTGACCAGATACCGCGTTTTGAAAGGGTCGGTCCTGCATGTGAGCCGTCCTGCGGGTGTCCCGACTTGCCCTGTATTTTCTGTCTCTCCCCTTCCATGTGTACACGTGAGTCCTAATGCTGGCCTCATGCTTGCTTTGCAGCTGCCCATCCAGCAGCGGTGAAAGGTGGGGTGTCCTGTGGATGATGATGGGGGCGAGTGTGCAAGGCTGACGGTTGGGCAAAGCTGCGGCGTGCAGGGCTGGCCGTTCCCCCTGCCGGTCCATCAGTGCAGTGCCTGGTGTGTGCCAGCAGGCTCCTCATCCCTGCCCCGTTTCCAAGCAGCAGTGGTGAGTGTGGAGAGGAGGTGGCCGGTTATGTGGCACCTGTGCTGCCCGCCCACCTGATGTTTACATGCTCTTCCTCTCCAGTTGTGTCCCATCCCTGCTGCTCATCCACATCCTCCCCAGGCGTCTGCAGCAGGATGCGTTCTGCGCCCAGCGCTTGTGCAGAGGATCAGCCCCCGTTCGGAGCAATCAGTTAACCACTAGTCGGGCAGGCTGGCAGGCAGGCAGACCCTTTCCTTTCCCCCACTGCCTCTGCCGGCGTGGTGAAGAGCTGAAGACCCGCTGGCCTGAGGGGGCTGTCCAGGAAGAGCCAATCTCTGCACGCGCCAGAGCCTAGCCACAGGAAGAGTCTGTGCTCCTCGGCTAAGCTCTGGAGCGCTGGGAGCTCTTTGCAGCCTGTTCACGCTCCGCCTCCACAGGCTTTGCGGTAGCCCCCCGGGCAGGGTCTTAGCACCCACTTCATGTGCCAGCCCTGCCTAAGTCTTGCCCCCAGGAAGTTGAGGACTTGTCTGTGTCCGAGGCATCCTCCCCTGCTGAGCCACCTCTGTGGACAGGTGCACTGCAGACTCTGTAGGCAGGCTCCCCCGCAGGGCCGTGATGCACAGTTCACCGCGTGTGCTTAACCCCTGCCTGTGCACCGTGTGGCCAGGGGACAAGAGGTGGCTGGGTTATGTCGGTGGCCAGCAGCATCTTGGAGAGGATAGCTGCCTTTCTACGGGCAGGAAGGGACCGGCTGGTTCCGGCCACAGGCTAGCGGGAGGAGGGAGAGTAAGGGGAAGAGACGACCTCTTGAAAGCCGTGAGCCGAGTCATGCCTGTCGTCCCCCTCCGCCCGCCTGCATCTGGAAGCCCTCCCCTGTTGCCTTAACTCCCGCGCAGTGGAAGAAGGCTACGGCTGGCCATGTTGCGGTGTGAACCTTGACAGAAATCTGGGGAGAGAGGCCTGTGACCCTACGTGCCGCCCACATGTTGTCTCAAGAAGACGCAGCACCAGGTCCTAGAGAGGCGGGTCTGTCCTGGGAGCCCAGGTGGGCATGGAGGGTGAAGAGCACTGGACAGGGAGGGTTGGGTCAGGCCAGTCGGCGAGCCGCATCTTGATGTGCGAGAGGTGTACGGGAGTGCGTGTGTGTTTGTATGCGTGTGTGAGGCCCCTCCCTGCGCCAGCCGTAGAGATCAGAAGGTAAAGAAAGAGGCTCCAGCTGCTCAGCTTTTCTTTTTAATAGGGTCTCGGTGAACTCGATGTTAATTTGAACTTTTGTACCGCATAGTACTGCTTGCTGTTGAACTTGCTTGATTAGAAGTAACTGGAGCAGGTGTCCCATATTCAGCAGAGGGAAATACGGTCACGCTAGTGTTATGTGGAAGGCGCCCTGCCAGCAGGGGGCTAAATGGTACTTGTGAGGCCCGAGGTCGACAGCTGGATGCGTAGGCAGGGAGCGCGGGAGGTGAAGAAAAGGAAGTGTGCCGATCAAGCGATAAACAGTGGCCTTGGTATTTGGAAGCAGGTGTGGTGGATGAAAGTAGTAGGAAGTGGTGCTTCCAATAGAGCACATTACCAGCGGCCAGCCTTGCACGCGCGGAGTCAAACATGGCAGTGGCCAGCAGGGGAGCTCTAAGGCCTTGTCCACGCTCAGTCCCCACCTCCAATGGAACCTACGGAAGCTCAGCTGCGCAAATGGCGTAGCTGAGGTCGGCGTACTTGCCGCCCTATGGTGTGTGCAGTAAGGCCAGCGGGGGCTGCTCTCCCATTGACTCTGGCTAGTTTTCTCACCCTGGTGGAGTATCGGAGGCGACGGGAGAGCGCTCGGAGATCAATTTATCGCGCCTAAGGAAACGGGATAAATCCAGCGCCGGCAGAGCGATCGCTGCAGCGTTGATCCACCGCGCGATGAAGAGAAGGCCTAAAGAAGAGGCTGTACTGACGGAAACAAAAGCCCACTCCTTCGAGCCGGAGTTGAACCAGCGACCTAAGGATAGCCAAGGAAAGAAGACTACAGTCCTCCGCTCTACCAGCTGAGCTATCGAAGGAGCCCAGCAAGGAGGCTGTCCAAGTGACTCAAAGTGCCAGGGAGGAAGAAGTCCCTCTGGCACTAAGAGCTAATTATAGGCTTGCCTGTGCCCCGCCCTCGGACAGGAACGAGCCACAGACACGTAGCTCTCCCATCCTCATGGCTGCCTCAGCTGTGGGCAGCTGCCTAGGAAGAAGGGAAGCCAAGGGTGGGTGACGCCAGCCCTGCCTGCTGGCTGGGATACCGCAACTTCTTGCCCCGGCCCTCGCTGACCCGCAAGGGCCCTGAGATCGTCTCGAGCAGGCGCAGCACACTGTACGCACCGCCCCACCCCTCCGCGCCCCCCATTCTGGCGCAGAAGAGGGAAGTAGGAGCAACGGCAAACGTGTCTGACGCCGGATCCTTCTGCCCGGCTCGAAAGGACGCTTGAAGTCATGACATTTTTTCAGTCCATTGCCCTTCGCCTTCCTGTGTGACCGACACATTCCTGCTTTCACAGCTGACTCGGCTTCCCAGGCCTCTACCTGAGGACAACACACACAAGGAGCCTTTGAAATGATAAGAACTCAGGCTTGCGCTCTCCTGGAAGGGAAGCTGCTCCTTTTACTCCCTCCGAGCAGAATCCTCACCCTAAAGCGTCCGGCAGCGCCCCGTTCTGCACAGTCATAAGTCTGTGACGGATGTGGGTGGAGAAGAAAGACACGGCTGTTTGGAGGATGCAGGCATCCATCCTGCTACTTCTCACATGCACAGCGAGCACAGTAGCATTTGAGCTCATCCCCCATGCCTTTTCTGTTGCTTCCTTCCCCTCTCCGACACAAACTGTCAACTCAGCGCAAACCCCTGTCCGCACATCTCTTCGCACCCCTAAAAAGATTGCCTTTGGCCTTGCAGAGCACTTGGGACATGACCTGCACCCAACGCGGACAGGTGACGCGGCAAACTACCCCGCTCCCTTTCTTGTGTGTAAACAAAATACGTCTTTCCTGAGCCCATCAGAGAAATTCAAGCATGCCCCCTGCCTTGCGGACCCACACATCCCTAGCGCCTGATATCGTGACCGCAAGAAGAAGAAAAGCAGGCAAGTAAAGGGGACGCGTCGCCTCCCTGCCCGCCTGTTGGGGGCGCGGGCCAAGAAAAGCAAAGGTTCACGCTGTCTGCGGAGAACCCTGCAGGTCCTTCTGAGAAATTCCACCAGATTCGGATGGTAGCAGTTCTGCGCCAGAAGCCTGTTACGTGCTATGTGCAGTCACGCTTGCCTAAAGAAATCGCAGCTCTCCAAATGTGATGGACCAAAGGCCCAAGGTGACAGAAATGGAACTGCTCGCTCACGCTGCTCCTTGAACTGTGCTCTACGACGCTGAGGAAGGACGGCCGAAAAGTGAGCAAACCGCAGAAACGCGGACGTTGCTTCTCCGTCAAACGTAAGAGCCCGCCATCAGCACCGGAGACGCTCGTTTGACCTCGAAGGAGAAGGGACTGTCGGGGACGGAAGGGCCGTTTCTACTCCCCCTGTGTTCCCCTCCTGCTTGCCACCTGAAAGAAAGTCCTCCCCGGCGCATCTGCCCCCTAGCATCCGCTCCTGCAAAGGGAGCTTTGGGAGTTACGTGCGGACACTGTGTTTTAGCTAGGGTGACCAGATACCGCGTTTTGAAAGGGTCGGTCCTGCATGTGAGCCGTCCTGCGGGTGTCCCGACTTGCCCTGTATTTTCTGTCTCTCCCCTTCCATGTGTACACGTGAGTCCTAATGCTGGCCTCATGCTTGCTTTGCAGCTGCCCATCCAGCAGCGGTGAAAGGTGGGGTGTCCTGTGGATGATGATGGGGGCGAGTGTGCAAGGCTGACGGTTGGGCAAAGCTGCGGCGTGCAGGGCTGGCCGTTCCCCCTGCCGGTCCATCAGTGCAGTGCCTGGTGTGTGCCAGCAGGCTCCTCATCCCTGCCCCGTTTCCAAGCAGCAGTGGTGAGTGTGGAGAGGAGGTGGCCGGTTATGTGGCACCTGTGCTGCCCGCCCACCTGATGTTTACATGCTCTTCCTCTCCAGCTGTGTCCCATCCCTGCTGCTCATCCACATCCTCCCCAGGCGTCTGCAGCAGGATGCGTTCTGCGCCCAGCGCTTGTGCAGAGGATCAGCCCCCGTTCGGAGCAATCAGTTAACCACTAGTCGGGCAGGCTGGCAGGCAGGCAGACCCTTTCCTTTCCCCCACTGCCTCTGCCGGCGTGGTGAAGAGCTGAAGACCCGCTGGCCTGAGGGGGCTGTCCAGGAAGAGCCAATCTCTGCACGCGCCAGAGCCTAGCCACAGGAAGAGTCTGTGCTCCTCGGCTAAGCTCTGGAGCGCTGGGAGCTCTTTGCAGCCTGTTCACGCTCCGCCTCCACAGGCTTTGCGGTAGCCCCCCGGGCAGGGTCTTAGCACCCACTTCATGTGCCAGCCCTGCCTAAGTCTTGCCCCCAGGAAGTTGAGGACTTGTCTGTGTCCGAGGCATCCTCCCCTGCTGAGCCACCTCTGTGGACAGGTGCACTGCAGACTCTGTAGGCAGGCTCCCCCGCAGGGCCGTGATGCACAGTTCACCGCGTGTGCTTAACCCCTGCCTGTGCACCGTGTGGCCAGGGGACAAGAGGTGGCTGGGTTATGTCGGTGGCCAGCAGCATCTTGGAGAGGATAGCTGCCTTTCTACGGGCAGGAAGGGACCGGCTGGTTCCGGCCACAGGCTAGCGGGAGGAGGGAGAGTAAGGGGAAGAGACGACCTCTTGAAAGCCGTGAGCCGAGTCATGCCTGTCGTCCCCCTCCGCCCGCCTGCATCTGGAAGCCCTCCCCTGTTGCCTTAACTCCCGCGCAGTGGAAGAAGGCTACGGCTGGCCATGTTGCGGTGTGAACCTTGACAGAAATCTGGGGAGAGAGGCCTGTGACCCTACGTGCCGCCCACATGTTGTCTCAAGAAGACGCAGCACCAGGTCCTAGAGAGGCGGGTCTGTCCTGGGAGCCCAGGTGGGCATGGAGGGTGAAGAGCACTGGACAGGGAGGGTTGGGTCAGGCCAGTCGGCGAGCCGCATCTTGATGTGCGAGAGGTGTACGGGAGTGCGTGTGTGTTTGTATGCGTGTGTGAGGCCCCTCCCTGCGCCAGCCGTAGAGATCAGAAGGTAAAGAAAGAGGCTCCAGCTGCTCAGCTTTTCTTTTTAATAGGGTCTCGGTGAACTCGATGTTAATTTGAACTTTTGTACCGCATAGTACTGCTTGCTGTTGAACTTGCTTGATTAGAAGTAACTGGAGCAGGTGTCCCATATTCAGCAGAGGGAAATACGGTCACGCTAGTGTTATGTGGAAGGCGCCCTGCCAGCAGGGGGCTAAATGGTACTTGTGAGGCCCGAGGTCGACAGCTGGATGCGTAGGCAGGGAGCGCGGGAGGTGAAGAAAAGGAAGTGTGCCGATCAAGCGATAAACAGTGGCCTTGGTATTTGGAAGCAGGTGTGGTGGATGAAAGTAGTAGGAAGTGGTGCTTCCAATAGAGCACATTACCAGCGGCCAGCCTTGCACGCGCGGAGTCAAACATGGCAGTGGCCAGCAGGGGAGCTCTAAGGCCTTGTCCACGCTCAGTCCCCACCTCCAATGGAACCTACGGAAGCTCAGCTGCGCAAATGGCGTAGCTGAGGTCGGCGTACTTGCCGCCCTATGGTGTGTGCAGTAAGGCCAGCGGGGGCTGCTCTCCCATTGACTCTGGCTAGTTTTCTCACCCTGGTGGAGTATCGGAGGCGACGGGAGAGCGCTCGGAGATCAATTTATCGCGCCTAAGGAAACGGGATAAATCCAGCGCCGGCAGAGCGATCGCTGCAGCGTTGATCCACCGCGCGATGAAGAGAAGGCCTAAAGAAGAGGCTGTACTGACGGAAACAAAAGCCCACTCCTTCGAGCCGGAGTTGAACCAGCGACCTAAGGATAGCCAAGGAAAGAAGACTACAGTCCTCCGCTCTACCAGCTGAGCTATCGAAGGAGCCCAGCAAGGAGGCTGTCCAAGTGACTCAAAGTGCCAGGGAGGAAGAAGTCCCTCTGGCACTAAGAGCTAATTATAGGCTTGCCTGTGCCCCGCCCTCGGACAGGAACGAGCCACAGACACGTAGCTCTCCCATCCTCATGGCTGCCTCAGCTGTGGGCAGCTGCCTAGGAAGAAGGGAAGCCAAGGGTGGGTGACGCCAGCCCTGCCTGCTGGCTGGGATACCGCAACTTCTTGCCCCGGCCCTCGCTGACCCGCAAGGGCCCTGAGATCGTCTCGAGCAGGCGCAGCACACTGTACGCACCGCCCCACCCCTCCGCGCCCCCCATTCTGGCGCAGAAGAGGGAAGTAGGAGCAACGGCAAACGTGTCTGACGCCGGATCCTTCTGCCCGGCTCGAAAGGACGCTTGAAGTCATGACATTTTTTCAGTCCATTGCCCTTCGCCTTCCTGTGTGACCGACACATTCCTGCTTTCACAGCTGACTCGGCTTCCCAGGCCTCTACCTGAGGACAACACACACAAGGAGCCTTTGAAATGATAAGAACTCAGGCTTGCGCTCTCCTGGAAGGGAAGCTGCTCCTTTTACTCCCTCCGAGCAGAATCCTCACCCTAAAGCGTCCGGCAGCGCCCCGTTCTGCACAGTCATAAGTCTGTGACGGATGTGGGTGGAGAAGAAAGACACGGCTGTTTGGAGGATGCAGGCATCCATCCTGCTACTTCTCACATGCACAGCGAGCACAGTAGCATTTGAGCTCATCCCCCATGCCTTTTCTGTTGCTTCCTTCCCCTCTCCGACACAAACTGTCAACTCAGCGCAAACCCCTGTCCGCACATCTCTTCGCACCCCTAAAAAGATTGCCTTTGGCCTTGCAGAGCACTTGGGACATGACCTGCACCCAACGCGGACAGGTGACGCGGCAAACTACCCCGCTCCCTTTCTTGTGTGTAAACAAAATACGTCTTTCCTGAGCCCATCAGAGAAATTCAAGCATGCCCCCTGCCTTGCGGACCCACACATCCCTAGCGCCTGATATCGTGACCGCAAGAAGAAGAAAAGCAGGCAAGTAAAGGGGACGCGTCGCCTCCCTGCCCGCCTGTTGGGGGCGCGGGCCAAGAAAAGCAAAGGTTCACGCTGTCTGCGGAGAACCCTGCAGGTCCTTCTGAGAAATTCCACCAGATTCGGATGGTAGCAGTTCTGCGCCAGAAGCCTGTTACGTGCTATGTGCAGTCACGCTTGCCTAAAGAAATCGCAGCTCTCCAAATGTGATGGACCAAAGGCCCAAGGTGACAGAAATGGAACTGCTCGCTCACGCTGCTCCTTGAACTGTGCTCTACGACGCTGAGGAAGGACGGCCGAAAAGTGAGCAAACCGCAGAAACGCGGACGTTGCTTCTCCGTCAAACGTAAGAGCCCGCCATCAGCACCGGAGACGCTCGTTTGACCTCGAAGGAGAAGGGACTGTCGGGGACGGAAGGGCCGTTTCTACTCCCCCTGTGTTCCCCTCCTGCTTGCCACCTGAAAGAAAGTCCTCCCCGGCGCATCTGCCCCCTAGCATCCGCTCCTGCAAAGGGAGCTTTGGGAGTTACGTGCGGACACTGTGTTTTAGCTAGGGTGACCAGATACCGCGTTTTGAAAGGGTCGGTCCTGCATGTGAGCCGTCCTGCGGGTGTCCCGACTTGCCCTGTATTTTCTGTCTCTCCCCTTCCATGTGTACACGTGAGTCCTAATGCTGGCCTCATGCTTGCTTTGCAGCTGCCCATCCAGCAGCGGTGAAAGGTGGGGTGTCCTGTGGATGATGATGGGGGCGAGTGTGCAAGGCTGACGGTTGGGCAAAGCTGCGGCGTGCAGGGCTGGCCGTTCCCCCTGCCGGTCCATCAGTGCAGTGCCTGGTGTGTGCCAGCAGGCTCCTCATCCCTGCCCCGTTTCCAAGCAGCAGTGGTGAGTGTGGAGAGGAGGTGGCCGGTTATGTGGCACCTGTGCTGCCCGCCCACCTGATGTTTACATGCTCTTCCTCTCCAGCTGTGTCCCATCCCTGCTGCTCATCCACATCCTCCCCAGGCGTCTGCAGCAGGATGCGTTCTGCGCCCAGCGCTTGTGCAGAGGATCAGCCCCCGTTCGGAGCAATCAGTTAACCACTAGTCGGGCAGGCTGGCAGGCAGGCAGACCCTTTCCTTTCCCCCACTGCCTCTGCCGGCGTGGTGAAGAGCTGAAGACCCGCTGGCCTGAGGGGGCTGTCCAGGAAGAGCCAATCTCTGCACGCGCCAGAGCCTAGCCACAGGAAGAGTCTGTGCTCCTCGGCTAAGCTCTGGAGCGCTGGGAGCTCTTTGCAGCCTGTTCACGCTCCGCCTCCACAGGCTTTGCGGTAGCCCCCCGGGCAGGGTCTTAGCACCCACTTCATGTGCCAGCCCTGCCTAAGTCTTGCCCCCAGGAAGTTGAGGACTTCTCTGTGTCCGAGGCATCCTCCCCTGCTGAGCCACCTCTGTGGACAGGTGCACTGCAGACTCTGTAGGCAGGCTCCCCCGCAGGGCCGTGATGCACAGTTCACCGCGTGTGCTTAACCCCTGCCTGTGCACCGTGTGGCCAGGGGACAAGAGGTGGCTGGGTTATGTCGGTGGCCAGCAGCATCTTGGAGAGGATAGCTGCCTTTCTACGGGCAGGAAGGGACCGGCTGGTTCCGGCCACAGGCTAGCGGGAGGAGGGAGAGTAAGGGGAAGAGACGACCTCTTGAAAGCCGTGAGCCGAGTCATGCCTGTCGTCCCCCTCCGCCCGCCTGCATCTGGAAGCCCTCCCCTGTTGCCTTAACTCCCGCGCAGTGGAAGAAGGCTACGGCTGGCCATGTTGCGGTGTGAACCTTGACAGAAATCTGGGGAGAGAGGCCTGTGACCCTACGTGCCGCCCACATGTTGTCTCAAGAAGACGCAGCACCAGGTCCTAGAGAGGCGGGTCTGTCCTGGGAGCCCAGGTGGGCATGGAGGGTGAAGAGCACTGGACAGGGAGGGTTGGGTCAGGCCAGTCGGCGAGCCGCATCTTGATGTGCGAGAGGTGTACGGGAGTGCGTGTGTGTTTGTATGCGTGTGTGAGGCCCCTCCCTGCGCCAGCCGTAGAGATCAGAAGGTAAAGAAAGAGGCTCCAGCTGCTCAGCTTTTCTTTTTAATAGGGTCTCGGTGAACTCGATGTTAATTTGAACTTTTGTACCGCATAGTACTGCTTGCTGTTGAACTTGCTTGATTAGAAGTAACTGGAGCAGGTGTCCCATATTCAGCAGAGGGAAATACGGTCACGCTAGTGTTATGTGGAAGGCGCCCTGCCAGCAGGGGGCTAAATGGTACTTGTGAGGCCCGAGGTCGACAGCTGGATGCGTAGGCAGGGAGCGCGGGAGGTGAAGAAAAGGAAGTGTGCCGATCAAGCGATAAACAGTGGCCTTGGTATTTGGAAGCAGGTGTGGTGGATGAAAGTAGTAGGAAGTGGTGCTTCCAATAGAGCACATTACCAGCGGCCAGCCTTGCACGCGCGGAGTCAAACATGGCAGTGGCCAGCAGGGGAGCTCTAAGGCCTTGTCCACGCTCAGTCCCCACCTCCAATGGAACCTACGGAAGCTCAGCTGCGCAAATGGCGTAGCTGAGGTCGGCGTACTTGCCGCCCTATGGTGTGTGCAGTAAGGCCAGCGGGGGCTGCTCTCCCATTGACTCTGGCTAGTTTTCTCACCCTGGTGGAGTATCGGAGGCGACGGGAGAGCGCTCGGAGATCAATTTATCGCGCCTAAGGAAACGGGATAAATCCAGCGCCGGCAGAGCGATCGCTGCAGCGTTGATCCACCGCGCGATGAAGAGAAGGCCTAAAGAAGAGGCTGTACTGACGGAAACAAAAGCCCACTCCTTCGAGCCGGAGTTGAACCAGCGACCTAAGGATAGCCAAGGAAAGAAGACTACAGTCCTCCGCTCTACCAGCTGAGCTATCGAAGGAGCCCAGCAAGGAGGCTGTCCAAGTGACTCAAAGTGCCAGGGAGGAAGAAGTCCCTCTGGCACTAAGAGCTAATTATAGGCTTGCCTGTGCCCCGCCCTCGGACAGGAACGAGCCACAGACACGTAGCTCTCCCATCCTCATGGCTGCCTCAGCTGTGGGCAGCTGCCTAGGAAGAAGGGAAGCCAAGGGTGGGTGACGCCAGCCCTGCCTGCTGGCTGGGATACCGCAACTTCTTGCCCCGGCCCTCGCTGACCCGCAAGGGCCCTGAGATCGTCTCGAGCAGGCGCAGCACACTGTACGCACCGCCCCACCCCTCCGCGCCCCCCATTCTGGCGCAGAAGAGGGAAGTAGGAGCAACGGCAAACGTGTCTGACGCCGGATCCTTCTGCCCGGCTCGAAAGGACGCTTGAAGTCATGACATTTTTTCAGTCCATTGCCCTTCGCCTTCCTGTGTGACCGACACATTCCTGCTTTCACAGCTGACTCGGCTTCCCAGGCCTCTACCTGAGGACAACACACACAAGGAGCCTTTGAAATGATAAGAACTCAGGCTTGCGCTCTCCTGGAAGGGAAGCTGCTCCTTTTACTCCCTCCGAGCAGAATCCTCACCCTAAAGCGTCCGGCAGCGCCCCGTTCTGCACAGTCATAAGTCTGTGACGGATGTGGGTGGAGAAGAAAGACACGGCTGTTTGGAGGATGCAGGCATCCATCCTGCTACTTCTCACATGCACAGCGAGCACAGTAGCATTTGAGCTCATCCCCCATGCCTTTTCTGTTGCTTCCTTCCCCTCTCCGACACAAACTGTCAACTCAGCGCAAACCCCTGTCCGCACATCTCTTCGCACCCCTAAAAAGATTGCCTTTGGCCTTGCAGAGCACTTGGGACATGACCTGCACCCAACGCGGACAGGTGACGCGGCAAACTACCCCGCTCCCTTTCTTGTGTGTAAACA
This sequence comes from Carettochelys insculpta, assembly GCF_033958435.1. Taxonomy (NCBI): domain Eukaryota; kingdom Metazoa; phylum Chordata; order Testudines; family Carettochelyidae; genus Carettochelys; species Carettochelys insculpta. The sequence continues at coordinate 128,621,849 of NC_134138.1, read as the reverse complement.
AAATACGTCTTTCCTGAGCCCATCAGAGAAATTCAAGCATGCCCCCTGCCTTGCGGACCCACACATCCCTAGCGCCTGATATCGTGACCGCAAGAAGAAGAAAAGCAGGCAAGTAAAGGGGACGCGTCGCCTCCCTGCCCGCCTGTTGGGGGCGCGGGCCAAGAAAAGCAAAGGTTCACGCTGTCTGCGGAGAACCCTGCAGGTCCTTCTGAGAAATTCCACCAGATTCGGATGGTAGCAGTTCTGCGCCAGAAGCCTGTTACGTGCTATGTGCAGTCACGCTTGCCTAAAGAAATCGCAGCTCTCCAAATGTGATGGACCAAAGGCCCAAGGTGACAGAAATGGAACTGCTCGCTCACGCTGCTCCTTGAACTGTGCTCTACGACGCTGAGGAAGGACGGCCGAAAAGTGAGCAAACCGCAGAAACGCGGACGTTGCTTCTCCGTCAAACGTAAGAGCCCGCCATCAGCACCGGAGACGCTCGTTTGACCTCGAAGGAGAAGGGACTGTCGGGGACGGAAGGGCCGTTTCTACTCCCCCTGTGTTCCCCTCCTGCTTGCCACCTGAAAGAAAGTCCTCCCCGGCGCATCTGCCCCCTAGCATCCGCTCCTGCAAAGGGAGCTTTGGGAGTTACGTGCGGACACTGTGTTTTAGCTAGGGTGACCAGATACCGCGTTTTGAAAGGGTCGGTCCTGCATGTGAGCCGTCCTGCGGGTGTCCCGACTTGCCCTGTATTTTCTGTCTCTCCCCTTCCATGTGTACACGTGAGTCCTAATGCTGGCCTCATGCTTGCTTTGCAGCTGCCCATCCAGCAGCGGTGAAAGGTGGGGTGTCCTGTGGATGATGATGGGGGCGAGTGTGCAAGGCTGACGGTTGGGCAAAGCTGCGGCGTGCAGGGCTGGCCGTTCCCCCTGCCGGTCCATCAGTGCAGTGCCTGGTGTGTGCCAGCAGGCTCCTCATCCCTGCCCCGTTTCCAAGCAGCAGTGGTGAGTGTGGAGAGGAGGTGGCCGGTTATGTGGCACCTGTGCTGCCCGCCCACCTGATGTTTACATGCTCTTCCTCTCCAGCTGTGTCCCATCCCTGCTGCTCATCCACATCCTCCCCAGGCGTCTGCAGCAGGATGCGTTCTGCGCCCAGCGCTTGTGCAGAGGATCAGCCCCCGTTCGGAGCAATCAGTTAACCACTAGTCGGGCAGGCTGGCAGGCAGGCAGACCCTTTCCTTTCCCCCACTGCCTCTGCCGGCGTGGTGAAGAGCTGAAGACCCGCTGGCCTGAGGGGGCTGTCCAGGAAGAGCCAATCTCTGCACGCGCCAGAGCCTAGCCACAGGAAGAGTCTGTGCTCCTCGGCTAAGCTCTGGAGCGCTGGGAGCTCTTTGCAGCCTGTTCACGCTCCGCCTCCACAGGCTTTGCGGTAGCCCCCCGGGCAGGGTCTTAGCACCCACTTCATGTGCCAGCCCTGCCTAAGTCTTGCCCCCAGGAAGTTGAGGACTTCTCTGTGTCCGAGGCATCCTCCCCTGCTGAGCCACCTCTGTGGACAGGTGCACTGCAGACTCTGTAGGCAGGCTCCCCCGCAGGGCCGTGATGCACAGTTCACCGCGTGTGCTTAACCCCTGCCTGTGCACCGTGTGGCCAGGGGACAAGAGGTGGCTGGGTTATGTCGGTGGCCAGCAGCATCTTGGAGAGGATAGCTGCCTTTCTACGGGCAGGAAGGGACCGGCTGGTTCCGGCCACAGGCTAGCGGGAGGAGGGAGAGTAAGGGGAAGAGACGACCTCTTGAAAGCCGTGAGCCGAGTCATGCCTGTCGTCCCCCTCCGCCCGCCTGCATCTGGAAGCCCTCCCCTGTTGCCTTAACTCCCGCGCAGTGGAAGAAGGCTACGGCTGGCCATGTTGTGGTGTGAACCTTGACAGAAATCTGGGGAGAGAGGCCTGTGACCCTACGTGCCGCCCACATGTTGTCTCAAGAAGACGCAGCACCAGGTCCTAGAGAGGCGGGTCTGTCCTGGGAGCCCAGGTGGGCATGGAGGGTGAAGAGCACTGGACAGGGAGGGTTGGGTCAGGCCAGTCGGCGAGCCGCATCTTGATGTGCGAGAGGTGTACGGGAGTGCGTGTGTGTTTGTATGTGTGTGTGAGGCCCCTCCCTGCGCCAGCCGTAGAGATCAGAAGGTAAAGAAAGAGGCTCCAGCTGCTCAGCTTTTCTTTTTAATAGGGTCTCGGTGAACTCGATGTTAATTTGAACTTTTGTACCGCATAGTACTGCTTGCTGTTGAACTTGCTTGATTAGAAGTAACTGGAGCAGGTGTCCCATATTCAGCAGAGGGAAATACGGTCACGCTAGTGTTATGTGGAAGGCGCCCTGCCAGCAGGGGGCTAAATGGTACTTGTGAGGCCCGAGGTCGACAGCTGGATGCGTAGGCAGGGAGCGCGGGAGGTGAAGAAAAGGAAGTGTGCCGATCAAGCGATAAACAGTGGCCTTGGTATTTGGAAGCAGGTGTGGTGGATGAAAGTAGTAGGAAGTGGTGCTTCCAATAGAGCACATTACCAGCGGCCAGCCTTGCACGCGCGGAGTCAAACATGGCAGTGGCCAGCAGGGGAGCTCTAAGGCCTTGTCCACGCTCAGTCCCCACCTCCAATGGAACCTACGGAAGCTCAGCTGCGCAAATGGCGTAGCTGAGGTCGGCGTACTTGCCGCCCTATGGTGTGTGCAGTAAGGCCAGCGGGGGCTGCTCTCCCATTGACTCTGGCTAGTTTTCTCACCCTGGTGGAGTATCGGAGGCGACGGGAGAGCGCTCGGAGATCAATTTATCGCGCCTAAGGAAACGGGATAAATCCAGCGCCGGCAGAGCGATCGCTGCAGCGTTGATCCACCGCGCGATGAAGAGAAGGCCTAAAGAAGAGGCTGTACTGACGGAAACAAAAGCCCACTCCTTCGAGCCGGAGTTGAACCAGCGACCTAAGGATAGCCAAGGAAAGAAGACTACAGTCCTCCGCTCTACCAGCTGAGCTATCGAAGGAGCCCAGCAAGGAGGCTGTCCAAGTGACTCAAAGTGCCAGGGAGGAAGAAGTCCCTCTGGCACTAAGAGCTAATTATAGGCTTGCCTGTGCCCCGCCCTCGGACAGGAACGAGCCACAGACACGTAGCTCTCCCATCCTCATGGCTGCCTCAGCTGTGGGCAGCTGCCTAGGAAGAAGGGAAGCCAAGGGTGGGTGACGCCAGCCCTGCCTGCTGGCTGGGATACCGCAACTTCTTGCCCCGGCCCTCGCTGACCCGCAAGGGCCCTGAGATCGTCTCGAGCAGGCGCAGCACACTGTACGCACCGCCCCACCCCTCCGCGCCCCCCATTCTGGCGCAGAAGAGGGAAGTAGGAGCAACGGCAAACGTGTCTGACGCCGGATCCTTCTGCCCGGCTCGAAAGGACGCTTGAAGTCATGACATTTTTTCAGTCCATTGCCCTTCGCCTTCCTGTGTGACCGACACATTCCTGCTTTCACAGCTGACTCGGCTTCCCAGGCCTCTACCTGAGGACAACACACACAAGGAGCCTTTGAAATGATAAGAACTCAGGCTTGCGCTCTCCTGGAAGGGAAGCTGCTCCTTTTACTCCCTCCGAGCAGAATCCTCACCCTAAAGCGTCCGGCAGCGCCCCGTTCTGCACAGTCATAAGTCTGTGACGGATGTGGGTGGAGAAGAAAGACACGGCTGTTTGGAGGATGCAGGCATCCATCCTGCTACTTCTCACATGCACAGCGAGCACAGTAGCATTTGAGCTCATCCCCCATGCCTTTTCTGTTGCTTCCTTCCCCTCTCCGACACAAACTGTCAACTCAGCGCAAACCCCTGTCCGCACATCTCTTCGCACCCCTAAAAAGATTGCCTTTGGCCTTGCAGAGCACTTGGGACATGACCTGCACCCAACGCGGACAGGTGACGCGGCAAACTACCCCGCTCCCTTTCTTGTGTGTAAACAAAATACGTCTTTCCTGAGCCCATCAGAGAAATTCAAGCATGCCCCCTGCCTTGCGGACCCACACATCCCTAGCGCCTGATATCGTGACCGCAAGAAGAAGAAAAGCAGGCAAGTAAAGGGGACGCGTCGCCTCCCTGCCCGCCTGTTGGGGGCGCGGGCCAAGAAAAGCAAAGGTTCACGCTGTCTGCGGAGAACCCTGCAGGTCCTTCTGAGAAATTCCACCAGATTCGGATGGTAGCAGTTCTGCGCCAGAAGCCTGTTACGTGCTATGTGCAGTCACGCTTGCCTAAAGAAATCGCAGCTCTCCAAATGTGATGGACCAAAGGCCCAAGGTGACAGAAATGGAACTGCTCGCTCACGCTGCTCCTTGAACTGTGCTCTACGACGCTGAGGAAGGACGGCCGAAAAGTGAGCAAACCGCAGAAACGCGGACGTTGCTTCTCCGTCAAACGTAAGAGCCCGCCATCAGCACCGGAGACGCTCGTTTGACCTCGAAGGAGAAGGGACTGTCGGGGACGGAAGGGCCGTTTCTACTCCCCCTGTGTTCCCCTCCTGCTTGCCACCTGAAAGAAAGTCCTCCCCGGCGCATCTGCCCCCTAGCATCCGCTCCTGCAAAGGGAGCTTTGGGAGTTACGTGCGGACACTGTGTTTTAGCTAGGGTGACCAGATACCGCGTTTTGAAAGGGTCGGTCCTGCATGTGAGCCGTCCTGCGGGTGTCCCGACTTGCCCTGTATTTTCTGTCTCTCCCCTTCCATGTGTACACGTGAGTCCTAATGCTGGCCTCATGCTTGCTTTGCAGCTGCCCATCCAGCAGCGGTGAAAGGTGGGGTGTCCTGTGGATGATGATGGGGGCGAGTGTGCAAGGCTGACGGTTGGGCAAAGCTGCGGCGTGCAGGGCTGGCCGTTCCCCCTGCCGGTCCATCAGTGCAGTGCCTGGTGTGTGCCAGCAGGCTCCTCATCCCTGCCCCGTTTCCAAGCAGCAGTGGTGAGTGTGGAGAGGAGGTGGCCGGTTATGTGGCACCTGTGCTGCCCGCCCACCTGATGTTTACATGCTCTTCCTCTCCAGCTGTGTCCCATCCCTGCTGCTCATCCACATCCTCCCCAGGCGTCTGCAGCAGGATGCGTTCTGCGCCCAGCGCTTGTGCAGAGGATCAGCCCCCGTTCGGAGCAATCAGTTAACCACTAGTCGGGCAGGCTGGCAGGCAGGCAGACCCTTTCCTTTCCCCCACTGCCTCTGCCGGCGTGGTGAAGAGCTGAAGACCCGCTGGCCTGAGGGGGCTGTCCAGGAAGAGCCAATCTCTGCACGCGCCAGAGCCTAGCCACAGGAAGAGTCTGTGCTCCTCGGCTAAGCTCTGGAGCGCTGGGAGCTCTTTGCAGCCTGTTCACGCTCCGCCTCCACAGGCTTTGCGGTAGCCCCCCGGGCAGGGTCTTAGCACCCACTTCATGTGCCAGCCCTGCCTAAGTCTTGCCCCCAGGAAGTTGAGGACTTCTCTGTGTCCGAGGCATCCTCCCCTGCTGAGCCACCTCTGTGGACAGGTGCACTGCAGACTCTGTAGGCAGGCTCCCCCGCAGGGCCGTGATGCACAGTTCACCGCGTGTGCTTAACCCCTGCCTGTGCACCGTGTGGCCAGGGGACAAGAGGTGGCTGGGTTATGTCGGTGGCCAGCAGCATCTTGGAGAGGATAGCTGCCTTTCTACGGGCAGGAAGGGACCGGCTGGTTCCGGCCACAGGCTAGCGGGAGGAGGGAGAGTAAGGGGAAGAGACGACCTCTTGAAAGCCGTGAGCCGAGTCATGCCTGTCGTCCCCCTCCGCCCGCCTGCATCTGGAAGCCCTCCCCTGTTGCCTTAACTCCCGCGCAGTGGAAGAAGGCTACGGCTGGCCATGTTGTGGTGTGAACCTTGACAGAAATCTGGGGAGAGAGGCCTGTGACCCTACGTGCCGCCCACATGTTGTCTCAAGAAGACGCAGCACCAGGTCCTAGAGAGGCAGGTCTGTCCTGGGAGCCCAGGTGGGCATGGAGGGTGAAGAGCACTGGACAGGGAGGGTTGGGTCAGGCCAGTCGGCGAGCCGCATCTTGATGTGCGAGAGGTGTACGGGAGTGCGTGTGTGTTTGTATGCGTGTGTGAGGCCCCTCCCTGCGCCAGCCGTAGAGATCAGAAGGTAAAGAAAGAGGCTCCAGCTGCTCAGCTTTTCTTTTTAATAGGGTCTCGGTGAACTCGATGTTAATTTGAACTTTTGTACCGCATAGTACTGCTTGCTGTTGAACTTGCTTGATTAGAAGTAACTGGAGCAGGTGTCCCATATTCAGCAGAGGGAAATACGGTCACGCTAGTGTTATGTGGAAGGCGCCCTGCCAGCAGGGGGCTAAATGGTACTTGTGAGGCCCGAGGTCGACAGCTGGATGCGTAGGCAGGGAGCGCGGGAGGTGAAGAAAAGGAAGTGTGCCGATCAAGCGATAAACAGTGGCCTTGGTATTTGGAAGCAGGTGTGGTGGATGAAAGTAGTAGGAAGTGGTGCTTCCAATAGAGCACATTACCAGCGGCCAGCCTTGCACGCGCGGAGTCAAACATGGCAGTGGCCAGCAGGGGAGCTCTAAGGCCTTGTCCACGCTCAGTCCCCACCTCCAATGGAACCTACGGAAGCTCAGCTGCGCAAATGGCGTAGCTGAGGTCGGCGTACTTGCCGCCCTATGGTGTGTGCAGTAAGGCCAGCGGGGGCTGCTCTCCCATTGACTCTGGCTAGTTTTCTCACCCTGGTGGAGTATCGGAGGCGACGGGAGAGCGCTCGGAGATCAATTTATCGCGCCTAAGGAAACGGGATAAATCCAGCGCCGGCAGAGCGATCGCTGCAGCGTTGATCCACCGCGCGATGAAGAGAAGGCCTAAAGAAGAGGCTGTACTGACGGAAACAAAAGCCCACTCCTTCGAGCCGGAGTTGAACCAGCGACCTAAGGATAGCCAAGGAAAGAAGACTACAGTCCTCCGCTCTACCAGCTGAGCTATCGAAGGAGCCCAGCAAGGAGGCTGTCCAAGTGACTCAAAGTGCCAGGGAGGAAGAAGTCCCTCTGGCACTAAGAGCTAATTATAGGCTTGCCTGTGCCCCGCCCTCGGACAGGAACGAGCCACAGACACGTAGCTCTCCCATCCTCATGGCTGCCTCAGCTGTGGGCAGCTGCCTAGGAAGAAGGGAAGCCAAGGGTGGGTGACGCCAGCCCTGCCTGCTGGCTGGGATACCGCAACTTCTTGCCCCGGCCCTCGCTGACCCGCAAGGGCCCTGAGATCGTCTCGAGCAGGCGCAGCACACTGTACGCACCGCCCCACCCCTCCGCGCCCCCCATTCTGGCGCAGAAGAGGGAAGTAGGAGCAACGGCAAACGTGTCTGACGCCGGATCCTTCTGCCCGGCTCGAAAGGACGCTTGAAGTCATGACATTTTTTCAGTCCATTGCCCTTCGCCTTCCTGTGTGACCGACACATTCCTGCTTTCACAGCTGACTCGGCTTCCCAGGCCTCTACCTGAGGACAACACACACAAGGAGCCTTTGAAATGATAAGAACTCAGGCTTGCGCTCTCCTGGAAGGGAAGCTGCTCCTTTTACTCCCTCCGAGCAGAATCCTCACCCTAAAGCGTCCGGCAGCGCCCCGTTCTGCACAGTCATAAGTCTGTGACGGATGTGGGTGGAGAAGAAAGACACGGCTGTTTGGAGGATGCAGGCATCCATCCTGCTACTTCTCACATGCACAGCGAGCACAGTAGCATTTGAGCTCATCCCCCATGCCTTTTCTGTTGCTTCCTTCCCCTCTCCGACACAAACTGTCAACTCAGCGCAAACCCCTGTCCGCACATCTCTTCGCACCCCTAAAAAGATTGCCTTTGGCCTTGCAGAGCACTTGGGACATGACCTGCACCCAACGCGGACAGGTGACGCGGCAAACTACCCCGCTCCCTTTCTTGTGTGTAAACAAAATACGTCTTTCCTGAGCCCATCAGAGAAATTCAAGCATGCCCCCTGCCTTGCGGACCCACACATCCCTAGCGCCTGATATCGTGACCGCAAGAAGAAGAAAAGCAGGCAAGTAAAGGGGACGCGTCGCCTCCCTGCCCGCCTGTTGGGGGCGCGGGCCAAGAAAAGCAAAGGTTCACGCTGTCTGCGGAGAACCCTGCAGGTCCTTCTGAGAAATTCCACCAGATTCGGATGGTAGCAGTTCTGCGCCAGAAGCCTGTTACGTGCTATGTGCAGTCACGCTTGCCTAAAGAAATCGCAGCTCTCCAAATGTGATGGACCAAAGGCCCAAGGTGACAGAAATGGAACTGCTCGCTCACGCTGCTCCTTGAACTGTGCTCTACGACGCTGAGGAAGGACGGCCGAAAAGTGAGCAAACCGCAGAAACGCGGACGTTGCTTCTCCGTCAAACGTAAGAGCCCGCCATCAGCACCGGAGACGCTCGTTTGACCTCGAAGGAGAAGGGACTGTCGGGGACGGAAGGGCCGTTTCTACTCCCCCTGTGTTCCCCTCCTGCTTGCCACCTGAAAGAAAGTCCTCCCCGGCGCATCTGCCCCCTAGCATCCGCTCCTGCAAAGGGAGCTTTGGGAGTTACGTGCGGACACTGTGTTTTAGCTAGGGTGACCAGATACCGCGTTTTGAAAGGGTCGGTCCTGCATGTGAGCCGTCCTGCGGGTGTCCCGACTTGCCCTGTATTTTCTGTCTCTCCCCTTCCATGTGTACACGTGAGTCCTAATGCTGGCCTCATGCTTGCTTTGCAGCTGCCCATCCAGCAGCGGTGAAAGGTGGGGTGTCCTGTGGATGATGATGGGGGCGAGTGTGCAAGGCTGACGGTTGGGCAAAGCTGCGGCGTGCAGGGCTGGCCGTTCCCCCTGCCGGTCCATCAGTGCAGTGCCTGGTGTGTGCCAGCAGGCTCCTCATCCCTGCCCCGTTTCCAAGCAGCAGTGGTGAGTGTGGAGAGGAGGTGGCCGGTTATGTGGCACCTGTGCTGCCCGCCCACCTGATGTTTACATGCTCTTCCTCTCCAGCTGTGTCCCATCCCTGCTGCTCATCCACATCCTCCCCAGGCGTCTGCAGCAGGATGCGTTCTGCGCCCAGCGCTTGTGCAGAGGATCAGCCCCCGTTCGGAGCAATCAGTTAACCACTAGTCGGGCAGGCTGGCAGGCAGGCAGACCCTTTCCTTTCCCCCACTGCCTCTGCCGGCGTGGTGAAGAGCTGAAGACCCGCTGGCCTGAGGGGGCTGTCCAGGAAGAGCCAATCTCTGCACGCGCCAGAGCCTAGCCACAGGAAGAGTCTGTGCTCCTCGGCTAAGCTCTGGAGCGCTGGGAGCTCTTTGCAGCCTGTTCACGCTCCGCCTCCACAGGCTTTGCGGTAGCCCCCCGGGCAGGGTCTTAGCACCCACTTCATGTGCCAGCCCTGCCTAAGTCTTGCCCCCAGGAAGTTGAGGACTTGTCTGTGTCCGAGGCATCCTCCCCTGCTGAGCCACCTCTGTGGACAGGTGCACTGCAGACTCTGTAGGCAGGCTCCCCCGCAGGGCCGTGATGCACAGTTCACCGCGTGTGCTTAACCCCTGCCTGTGCACCGTGTGGCCAGGGGACAAGAGGTGGCTGGGTTATGTCGGTGGCCAGCAGCATCTTGGAGAGGATAGCTGCCTTTCTACGGGCAGGAAGGGACCGGCTGGTTCCGGCCACAGGCTAGCGGGAGGAGGGAGAGTAAGGGGAAGAGACGACCTCTTGAAAGCCGTGAGCCGAGTCATGCCTGTCGTCCCCCTCCGCCCGCCTGCATCTGGAAGCCCTCCCCTGTTGCCTTAACTCCCGCGCAGTGGAAGAAGGCTACGGCTGGCCATGTTGCGGTGTGAACCTTGACAGAAATCTGGGGAGAGAGGCCTGTGACCCTACGTGCCGCCCACATGTTGTCTCAAGAAGACGCAGCACCAGGTCCTAGAGAGGCGGGTCTGTCCTGGGAGCCCAGGTGGGCATGGAGGGTGAAGAGCACTGGACAGGGAGGGTTGGGTCAGGCCAGTCGGCGAGCCGCATCTTGATGTGCGAGAGGTGTACGGGAGTGCGTGTGTGTTTGTATGCGTGTGTGAGGCCCCTCCCTGCGCCAGCCGTAGAGATCAGAAGGTAAAGAAAGAGGCTCCAGCTGCTCAGCTTTTCTTTTTAATAGGGTCTCGGTGAACTCGATGTTAATTTGAACTTTTGTACCGCATAGTACTGCTTGCTGTTGAACTTGCTTGATTAGAAGTAACTGGAGCAGGTGTCCCATATTCAGCAGAGGGAAATACGGTCACGCTAGTGTTATGTGGAAGGCGCCCTGCCAGCAGGGGGCTAAATGGTACTTGTGAGGCCCGAGGTCGACAGCTGGATGCGTAGGCAGGGAGCGCGGGAGGTGAAGAAAAGGAAGTGTGCCGATCAAGCGATAAACAGTGGCCTTGGTATTTGGAAGCAGGTGTGGTGGATGAAAGTAGTAGGAAGTGGTGCTTCCAATAGAGCACATTACCAGCGGCCAGCCTTGCACGCGCGGAGTCAAACATGGCAGTGGCCAGCAGGGGAGCTCTAAGGCCTTGTCCACGCTCAGTCCCCACCTCCAATGGAACCTACCGAAGCTCAGCTGCGCAAATGGCGTAGCTGAGGTTGGCGTACTTGCCGCCCTATGGTGTGTGCAGTAAGGCCAGCGGGGGCTGCTCTCCCATTGACTCTGGCTAGTTTTCTCACCCTGGTGGAGTATCGGAGGCGACGGGAGAGCGCTCGGAGATCAATTTATCGCGCCTAAGGAAACGGGATAAATCCAGCGCCGGCAGAGCGATCGCTGCAGCGTTGATCCACCGCGCGATGAAGAGAAGGCCTAAAGAAGAGGCTGTACTGACGGAAACAAAAGCCCACTCCTTCGAGCCGGAGTTGAACCAGCGACCTAAGGATAGCCAAGGAAAGAAGACTACAGTCCTCCGCTCTACCAGCTGAGCTATCGAAGGAGCCCAGCAAGGAGGCTGTCCAAGTGACTCAAAGTGCCAGGGAGGAAGAAGTCCCTCTGGCACTAAGAGCTAATTATAGGCTTGCCTGTGCCCCGCCCTCGGACAGGAACGAGCCACAGACACGTAGCTCTCCCATCCTCATGGCTGCCTCAGCTGTGGGCAGCTGCCTAGGAAGAAGGGAAGCCAAGGGTGGGTGACGCCAGCCCTGCCTGCTGGCTGGGATACCGCAACTTCTTGCCCCGGCCCTCGCTGACCCGCAAGGGCCCTGAGATCGTCTCGAGCAGGCGCAGCACACTGTACGCACCGCCCCACCCCTCCGCGCCCCCCATTCTGGCGCAGAAGAGGGAAGTAGGAGCAACGGCAAACGTGTCTGACGCCGGATCCTTCTGCCCGGCTCGAAAGGACGCTTGAAGTCATGACATTTTTTCAGTCCATTGCCCTTCGCCTTCCTGTGTGACCGACACATTCCTGCTTTCACAGCTGACTCGGCTTCCCAGGCCTCTACCTGAGGACAACACACACAAGGAGCCTTTGAAATGATAAGAACTCAGGCTTGCGCTCTCCTGGAAGGGAAGCTGCTCCTTTTACTCCCTCCGAGCAGAATCCTCACCCTAAAGCGTCCGGCAGCGCCCCGTTCTGCACAGTCATAAGTCTGTGACGGATGTGGGTGGAGAAGAAAGACACGGCTGTTTGGAGGATGCAGGCATCCATCCTGCTACTTCTCACATGCACAGCGAGCACAGTAGCATTTGAGCTCATCCCCCATGCCTTTTCTGTTGCTTCCTTCCCCTCTCCGACACAAACTGTCAACTCAGCGCAAACCCCTGTCCGCACATCTCTTCGCACCCCTAAAAAGATTGCCTTTGGCCTTGCAGAGCACTTGGGACATGACCTGCACCCAACGCGGACAGGTGACGCGGCAAACTACCCCGCTCCCTTTCTTGTGTGTAAACAAAATACGTCTTTCCTGAGCCCATCAGAGAAATTCAAGCATGCCCCCTGCCTTGCGGACCCACACATCCCTAGCGCCTGATATCGTGACCGCAAGAAGAAGAAAAGCAGGCAAGTAAAGGGGACGCGTCGCCTCCCTGCCCGCCTGTTGGGGGCGCGGGCCAAGAAAAGCAAAGGTTCACGCTGTCTGCGGAGAACCCTGCAGGTCCTTCTGAGAAATTCCACCAGATTCGGATGGTAGCAGTTCTGCGCCAGAAGCCTGTTACGTGCTATGTGCAGTCACGCTTGCCTAAAGAAATCGCAGCTCTCCAAATGTGATGGACCAAAGGCCCAAGGTGACAGAAATGGAACTGCTCGCTCACGCTGCTCCTTGAACTGTGCTCTACGACGCTGAGGAAGGACGGCCGAAAAGTGAGCAAACCGCAGAAACGCGGACGTTGCTTCTCCGTCAAACGTAAGAGCCCGCCATCAGCACCGGAGACGCTCGTTTGACCTCGAAGGAGAAGGGACTGTCGGGGACGGAAGGGCCGTTTCTACTCCCCCTGTGTTCCCCTCCTGCTTGCCACCTGAAAGAAAGTCCTCCCCGGCGCATCTGCCCCCTAGCATCCGCTCCTGCAAAGGGAGCTTTGGGAGTTACGTGCGGACACTGTGTTTTAGCTAGGGTGACCAGATACCGCGTTTTGAAAGGGTCGGTCCTGCATGTGAGCCGTCCTGCGGGTGTCCCGACTTGCCCTGTATTTTCTGTCTCTCCCCTTCCATGTGTACACGTGAGTCCTAATGCTGGCCTCATGCTTGCTTTGCAGCTGCCCATCCAGCAGCGGTGAAAGGTGGGGTGTCCTGTGGATGATGATGGGGGCGAGTGTGCAAGGCTGACGGTTGGGCAAAGCTGCGGCGTGCAGGGCTGGCCGTTCCCCCTGCCGGTCCATCAGTGCAGTGCCTGGTGTGTGCCAGCAGGCTCCTCATCCCTGCCCCGTTTCCAAGCAGCAGTGGTGAGTGTGGAGAGGAGGTGGCCGGTTATGTGGCACCTGTGCTGCCCGCCCACCTGATGTTTACATGCTCTTCCTCTCCAGCTGTGTCCCATCCCTGCTGCTCATCCACATCCTCCCCAGGCGTCTGCAGCAGGATGCGTTCTGCGCCCAGCGCTTGTGCAGAGGATCAGCCCCCGTTCGGAGCAATCAGTTAACCACTAGTCGGGCAGGCTGGCAGGCAGGCAGACCCTTTCCTTTCCCCCACTGCCTCTGCCGGCGTGGTGAAGAGCTGAAGACCCGCTGGCCTGAGGGGGCTGTCCAGGAAGAGCCAATCTCTGCACGCGCCAGAGCCTAGCCACAGGAAGAGTCTGTGCTCCTCGGCTAAGCTCTGGAGCGCTGGGAGCTCTTTGCAGCCTGTTCACGCTCCGCCTCCACAGGCTTTGCGGTAGCCCCCCGGGCAGGGTCTTAGCACCCACTTCATGTGCCAGCCCTGCCTAAGTCTTGCCCCCAGGAAGTTGAGGACTTCTCTGTGTCCGAGGCATCCTCCCCTGCTGAGCCACCTCTGTGGACAGGTGCACTGCAGACTCTGTAGGCAGGCTCCCCCGCAGGGCCGTGATGCACAGTTCACCGCGTGTGCTTAACCCCTGCCTGTGCACCGTGTGGCCAGGGGACAAGAGGTGGCTGGGTTATGTCGGTGGCCAGCAGCATCTTGGAGAGGATAGCTGCCTTTCTACGGGCAGGAAGGGACCGGCTGGTTCCGGCCACAGGCTAGCGGGAGGAGGGAGAGTAAGGGGAAGAGACGACCTCTTGAAAGCCGTGAGCCGAGTCATGCCTGTCGTCCCCCTCCGCCCGCCTGCATCTGGAAGCCCTCCCCTGTTGCCTTAACTCCCGCGCAGTGGAAGAAGGCTATGGCTGGCCATGTTGCGGTGTGAACCTTGACAGAAATCTGGGGAGAGAGGCCTGTGACCCTACGTGCCGCCCACATGTTGTCTCAAGAAGACGCAGCACCAGGTCCTAGAGAGGCGGGTCTGTCCTGGGAGCCCAGGTGGGCATGGAGGGTGAAGAGCACTGGACAGGGAGGGTTGGGTCAGGCCAGTCGGCGAGCCGCATCTTGATGTGCGAGAGGTGTACGGGAGTGCGTGTGTGTTTGTATGCGTGTGTGAGGCCCCTCCCTGCGCCAGCCGTAGAGATCAGAAGGTAAAGAAAGAGGCTCCAGCTGCTCAGCTTTTCTTTTTAATAGGGTCTCGGTGAACTCGATGTTAATTTGAACTTTTGTACCGCATAGTACTGCTTGCTGTTGAACTTGCTTGATTAGAAGTAACTGGAGCAGGTGTCCCATATTCAGCAGAGGGAAATACGGTCACGCTAGTGTTATGTGGAAGGCGCCCTGCCAGCAGGGGGCTAAATGGTACTTGTGAGGCCCGAGGTCGACAGCTGGATGCGTAGGCAGGGAGCGCGGGAGGTGAAGAAAAGGAAGTGTGCCGATCAAGCGATAAACAGTGGCCTTGGTATTTGGAAGCAGGTGTGGTGGATGAAAGTAGTAGGAAGTGGTGCTTCCAATAGAGCACATTACCAGCGGCCAGCCTTGCACGCGCGGAGTCAAACATGGCAGTGGCCAGCAGGGGAGCTCTAAGGCCTTGTCCACGCTCAGTCCCCACCTCCAATGGAACCTACGGAAGCTCAGCTGCGCAAATGGCGTAGCTGAGGTCGGCGTACTTGCCGCCCTATGGTGTGTGCAGTAAGGCCAGCGGGGGCTGCTCTCCCATTGACTCTGGCTAGTTTTCTCACCCTGGTGGAGTATCGGAGGCGACGGGAGAGCGCTCGGAGATCAATTTATCGCGCCTAAGGAAACGGGATAAATCCAGCGCCGGCAGAGCGATCGCTGCAGCGTTGATCCACCGCGCGATGAAGAGAAGGCCTAAAGAAGAGGCTGTACTGACGGAAACAAAAGCCCACTCCTTCGAGCCGGAGTTGAACCAGCAACCTAAGGATAGCCAAGGAAAGAAGACTACAGTCCTCCGCTCTACCAGCTGAGCTATCGAAGGAGCCCAGCAAGGAGGCTGTCCAAGTGACTCAAAGTGCCAGGGAGGAAGAAGTCCCTCTGGCACTAAGAGCTAATTATAGGCTTGCCTGTGCCCCGCCCTCGGACAGGAACGAGCCACAGACACGTAGCTCTCCCATCCTCATGGCTGCCTCAGCTGTGGGCAGCTGCCTAGGAAGAAGGGAAGCCAAGGGTGGGTGACGCCAGCCCTGCCTGCTGGCTGGGATACCGCAACTTCTTGCCCCGGCCCTCGCTGACCCGCAAGGGCCCTGAGATCGTCTCGAGCAGGCGCAGCACACTGTACGCACCGCCCCACCCCTCCGCGCCCCCCATTCTGGCGCAGAAGAGGGAAGTAGGAGCAACGGCAAACGTGTCTGACGCCGGATCCTTCTGCCCGGCTCGAAAGGACGCTTGAAGTCATGACATTTTTTCAGTCCATTGCCCTTCGCCTTCCTGTGTGACCGACACATTCCTGCTTTCACAGCTGACTCGGCTTCCCAGGCCTCTACCTGAGGACAACACACACAAGGAGCCTTTGAAATGATAAGAACTCAGGCTTGCGCTCTCCTGGAAGGGAAGCTGCTCCTTTTACTCCCTCCGAGCAGAATCCTCACCCTAAAGCGTCCGGCAGCGCCCCGTTCTGCACAGTCATAAGTCTGTGACGGATGTGGGTGGAGAAGAAAGACACGGCTGTTTGGAGGATGCAGGCATCCATCCTGCTACTTCTCACATGCACAGCGAGCACAGTAGCATTTGAGCTCATCCCCCATGCCTTTTCTGTTGCTTCCTTCCCCTCTCCGACACAAACTGTCAACTCAGCGCAAACCCCTGTCCGCACATCTCTTCGCACCCCTAAAAAGATTGCCTTTGGCCTTGCAGAGCACTTGGGACATGACCTGCACCCAACGCGGACAGGTGACGCGGCAAACTACCCCGCTCCCTTTCTTGTGTGTAAACAAAATACGTCTTTCCTGAGCCCATCAGAGAAATTCAAGCATGCCCCCTGCCTTGCGGACCCACACATCCCTAGCGCCTGATATCGTGACCGCAAGAAGAAGAAAAGCAGGCAAGTAAAGGGGACGCGTCGCCTCCCTGCCCGCCTGTTGGGGGCGCGGGCCAAGAAAAGCAAAGGTTCACGCTGTCTGCGGAGAACCCTGCAGGTCCTTCTGAGAAATTCCACCAGATTCGGATGGTAGCAGTTCTGCGCCAGAAGCCTGTTACGTGCTATGTGCAGTCACGCTTGCCTAAAGAAATCGCAGCTCTCCAAATGTGATGGACCAAAGGCCCAAGGTGACAGAAATGGAACTGCTCGCTCACGCTGCTCCTTGAACTGTGCTCTACGACGCTGAGGAAGGACGGCCGAAAAGTGAGCAAACCGCAGAAACGCGGACGTTGCTTCTCCGTCAAACGTAAGAGCCCGCCATCAGCACCGGAGACGCTCGTTTGACCTCGAAGGAGAAGGGACTGTCGGGGACGGAAGGGCCGTTTCTACTCCCCCTGTGTTCCCCTCCTGCTTGCCACCTGAAAGAAAGTCCTCCCCGGCGCATCTGCCCCCTAGCATCCGCTCCTGCAAAGGGAGCTTTGGGAGTTACGTGCGGACACTGTGTTTTAGCTAGGGTGACCAGATACCGCGTTTTGAAAGGGTCGGTCCTGCATGTGAGCCGTCCTGCGGGTGTCCCGACTTGCCCTGTATTTTCTGTCTCTCCCCTTCCATGTGTACACGTGAGTCCTAATGCTGGCCTCATGCTTGCTTTGCAGCTGCCCATCCAGCAGCGGTGAAAGGTGGGGTGTCCTGTGGATGATGATGGGGGCGAGTGTGCAAGGCTGACGGTTGGGCAAAGCTGCGGCGTGCAGGGCTGGCCGTTCCCCCTGCCGGTCCATCAGTGCAGTGCCTGGTGTGTGCCAGCAGGCTCCTCATCCCTGCCCCGTTTCCAAGCAGCAGTGGTGAGTGTGGAGAGGAGGTGGCCGGTTATGTGGCACCTGTGCTGCCCGCCCACCTGATGTTTACATGCTCTTCCTCTCCAGCTGTGTCCCATCCCTGCTGCTCATCCACATCCTCCCCAGGCGTCTGCAGCAGGATGCGTTCTGCGCCCAGCGCTTGTGCAGAGGATCAGCCCCCGTTCGGAGCAATCAGTTAACCACTAGTCGGGCAGGCTGGCAGGCAGGCAGACCCTTTCCTTTCCCCCACTGCCTCTGCCGGCGTGGTGAAGAGCTGAAGACCCGCTGGCCTGAGGGGGCTGTCCAGGAAGAGCCAATCTCTGCACGCGCCAGAGCCTAGCCACAGGAAGAGTCTGTGCTCCTCGGCTAAGCTCTGGAGCGCTGGGAGCTCTTTGCAGCCTGTTCACGCTCCGCCTCCACAGGCTTTGCGGTAGCCCCCCGGGCAGGGTCTTAGCACCCACTTCATGTGCCAGCCCTGCCTAAGTCTTGCCCCCAGGAAGTTGAGGACTTCTCTGTGTCCGAGGCATCCTCCCCTGCTGAGCCACCTCTGTGGACAGGTGCACTGCAGACTCTGTAGGCAGGCTCCCCCGCAGGGCCGTGATGCACAGTTCACCGCGTGTGCTTAACCCCTGCCTGTGCACCGTGTGGCCAGGGGACAAGAGGTGGCTGGGTTATGTCGGTGGCCAGCAGCATCTTGGAGAGGATAGCTGCCTTTCTACGGGCAGGAAGGGACCGGCTGGTTCCGGCCACAGGCTAGCGGGAGGAGGGAGAGTAAGGGGAAGAGACGACCTCTTGAAAGCCGTGAGCCGAGTCATGCCTGTCGTCCCCCTCCGCCCGCCTGCATCTGGAAGCCCTCCCCTGTTGCCTTAACTCCCGCGCAGTGGAAGAAGGCTACGGCTGGCCATGTTGCGGTGTGAACCTTGACAGAAATCTGGGGAGAGAGGCCTGTGACCCTACGTGCCGCCCACATGTTGTCTCAAGAAGACGCAGCACCAGGTCCTAGAGAGGCGGGTCTGTCCTGGGAGCCCAGGTGGGCATGGAGGGTGAAGAGCACTGGACAGGGAGGGTTGGGTCAGGCCAGTCGGCGAGCCGCATCTTGATGTGCGAGAGGTGTACGGGAGTGCGTGTGTGTTTGTATGCGTGTGTGAGGCCCCTCCCTGCGCCAGCCGTAGAGATCAGAAGGTAAAGAAAGAGGCTCCAGCTGCTCAGCTTTTCTTTTTAATAGGGTCTCGGTGAACTCGATGTTAATTTGAACTTTTGTACCGCATAGTACTGCTTGCTGTTGAACTTGCTTGATTAGAAGTAACTGGAGCAGGTGTCCCATATTCAGCAGAGGGAAATACGGTCACGCTAGTGTTATGTGGAAGGCGCCCTGCCAGCAGGGGGCTAAATGGTACTTGTGAGGCCCGAGGTCGACAGCTGGATGCGTAGGCAGGGAGCGCGGGAGGTGAAGAAAAGGAAGTGTGCCGATCAAGCGATAAACAGTGGCCTTGGTATTTGGAAGCAGGTGTGGTGGATGAAAGTAGTAGGAAGTGGTGCTTCCAATAGAGCACATTACCAGCGGCCAGCCTTGCACGCGCGGAGTCAAACATGGCAGTGGCCAGCAGGGGAGCTCTAAGGCCTTGTCCACGCTCAGTCCCCACCTCCAATGGAACCTACGGAAGCTCAGCTGCGCAAATGGCGTAGCTGAGGTCGGCGTACTTGCCGCCCTATGGTGTGTGCAGTAAGGCCAGCGGGGGCTGCTCTCCCATTGACTCTGGCTAGTTTTCTCACCCTGGTGGAGTATCGGAGGCGACGGGAGAGCGCTCGGAGATCAATTTATCGCGCCTAAGGAAACGGGATAAATCCAGCGCCGGCAGAGCGATCGCTGCAGCGTTGATCCACCGCGCGATGAAGAGAAGGCCTAAAGAAGAGGCTGTACTGACGGAAACAAAAGCCCACTCCTTCGAGCCGGAGTTGAACCAGCGACCTAAGGATAGCCAAGGAAAGAAGACTACAGTCCTCCGCTCTACCAGCTGAGCTATCGAAGGAGCCCAGCAAGGAGGCTGTCCAAGTGACTCAAAGTGCCAGGGAGGAAGAAGTCCCTCTGGCACTAAGAGCTAATTATAGGCTTGCCTGTGCCCCGCCCTCGGACAGGAACGAGCCACAGACACGTAGCTCTCCCATCCTCATGGCTGCCTCAGCTGTGGGCAGCTGCCTAGGAAGAAGGGAAGCCAAGGGTGGGTGACGCCAGCCCTGCCTGCTGGCTGGGATACCGCAACTTCTTGCCCCGGCCCTCGCTGACCCGCAAGGGCCCTGAGATCGTCTCGAGCAGGCGCAGCACACTGTACGCACCGCCCCACCCCTCCGCGCCCCCCATTCTGGCGCAGAAGAGGGAAGTAGGAGCAACGGCAAACGTGTCTGACGCCGGATCCTTCTGCCCGGCTCGAAAGGACGCTTGAAGTCATGACATTTTTTCAGTCCATTGCCCTTCGCCTTCCTGTGTGACCGACACATTCCTGCTTTCACAGCTGACTCGGCTTCCCAGGCCTCTACCTGAGGACAACACACACAAGGAGCCTTTGAAATGATAAGAACTCAGGCTTGCGCTCTCCTGGAAGGGAAGCTGCTCCTTTTACTCCCTCCGAGCAGAATCCTCACCCTAAAGCGTCCGGCAGCGCCCCGTTCTGCACAGTCATAAGTCTGTGACGGATGTGGGTGGAGAAGAAAGACACGGCTGTTTGGAGGATGCAGGCATCCATCCTGCTACTTCTCACATGCACAGCGAGCACAGTAGCATTTGAGCTCATCCCCCATGCCTTTTCTGTTGCTTCCTTCCCCTCTCCGACACAAACTGTCAACTCAGCGCAAACCCCTGTCCGCACATCTCTTCGCACCCCTAAAAAGATTGCCTTTGGCCTTGCAGAGCACTTGGGACATGACCTGCACCCAACGCGGACAGGTGACGCGGCAAACTACCCCGCTCCCTTTCTTGTGTGTAAACAAAATACGTCTTTCCTGAGCCCATCAGAGAAATTCAAGCATGCCCCCTGCCTTGCGGACCCACACATCCCTAGCGCCTGATATCGTGACCGCAAGAAGAAGAAAAGCAGGCAAGTAAAGGGGACGCGTCGCCTCCCTGCCCGCCTGTTGGGGGCGCGGGCCAAGAAAAGCAAAGGTTCACGCTGTCTGCGGAGAACCCTGCAGGTCCTTCTGAGAAATTCCACCAGATTCGGATGGTAGCAGTTCTGCGCCAGAAGCCTGTTACGTGCTATGTGCAGTCACGCTTGCCTAAAGAAATCGCAGCTCTCCAAATGTGATGGACCAAAGGCCCAAGGTGACAGAAATGGAACTGCTCGCTCACGCTGCTCCTTGAACTGTGCTCTACGACGCTGAGGAAGGACGGCCGAAAAGTGAGCAAACCGCAGAAACGCGGACGTTGCTTCTCCGTCAAACGTAAGAGCCCGCCATCAGCACCGGAGACGCTCGTTTGACCTCGAAGGAGAAGGGACTGTCGGGGACGGAAGGGCCGTTTCTACTCCCCCTGTGTTCCCCTCCTGCTTGCCACCTGAAAGAAAGTCCTCCCCGGCGCATCTGCCCCCTAGCATCCGCTCCTGCAAAGGGAGCTTTGGGAGTTACGTGCGGACACTGTGTTTTAGCTAGGGTGACCAGATACCGCGTTTTGAAAGGGTCGGTCCTGCATGTGAGCCGTCCTGCGGGTGTCCCGACTTGCCCTGTATTTTCTGTCTCTCCCCTTCCATGTGTACACGTGAGTCCTAATGCTGGCCTCATGCTTGCTTTGCAGCTGCCCATCCAGCAGCGGTGAAAGGTGGGGTGTCCTGTGGATGATGATGGGGGCGAGTGTGCAAGGCTGACGGTTGGGCAAAGCTGCGGCGTGCAGGGCTGGCCGTTCCCCCTGCCGGTCCATCAGTGCAGTGCCTGGTGTGTGCCAGCAGGCTCCTCATCCCTGCCCCGTTTCCAAGCAGCAGTGGTGAGTGTGGAGAGGAGGTGGCCGGTTATGTGGCACCTGTGCTGCCCGCCCGCCTGATGTTTACATGCTCTTCCTCTCCAGCTGTGTCCCATCCCTGCTGCTCATCCACATCCTCCCCAGGCGTCTGCAGCAGGATGCGTTCTGCGCCCAGCGCTTGTGCAGAGGATCAGCCCCCGTTCGGAGCAATCAGTTAACCACTAGTCGGGCAGGCTGGCAGGCAGGCAGACCCTTTCCTTTCCCCCACTGCCTCTGCCGGCGTGGTGAAGAGCTGAAGACCCGCTGGCCTGAGGGGGCTGTCCAGGAAGAGCCAATCTCTGCACGCGCCAGAGCCTAGCCACAGGAAGAGTCTGTGCTCCTCGGCTAAGCTCTGGAGCGCTGGGAGCTCTTTGCAGCCTGTTCACGCTCCGCCTCCACAGGCTTTGCGGTAGCCCCCCGGGCAGGGTCTTAGCACCCACTTCATGTGCCAGCCCTGCCTAAGTCTTGCCCCCAGGAAGTTGAGGACTTCTCTGTGTCCGAGGC
The DNA here is from genome assembly GCF_033958435.1 of Carettochelys insculpta. NCBI lineage: Eukaryota > Metazoa > Chordata > Testudines > Carettochelyidae > Carettochelys > Carettochelys insculpta. The sequence continues at coordinate 128,600,524 of NC_134138.1, read as the reverse complement.
ATCCTCCCCTGCTGAGCCACCTCTGTGGACAGGTGCACTGCAGACTCTGTAGGCAGGCTCCCCCGCAGGGCCGTGATGCACAGTTCACCGCGTGTGCTTAACCCCTGCCTGTGCACCGTGTGGCCAGGGGACAAGAGGTGGCTGGGTTATGTCGGTGGCCAGCAGCATCTTGGAGAGGATAGCTGCCTTTCTACGGGCAGGAAGGGACCGGCTGGTTCCGGCCACAGGCTAGCGGGAGGAGGGAGAGTAAGGGGAAGAGACGACCTCTTGAAAGCCGTGAGCCGAGTCATGCCTGTCGTCCCCCTCCGCCCGCCTGCATCTGGAAGCCCTCCCCTGTTGCCTTAACTCCCGCGCAGTGGAAGAAGGCTACGGCTGGCCATGTTGCGGTGTGAACCTTGACAGAAATCTGGGGAGAGAGGCCTGTGACCCTACGTGCCGCCCACATGTTGTCTCAAGAAGACGCAGCACCAGGTCCTAGAGAGGCGGGTCTGTCCTGGGAGCCCAGGTGGGCATGGAGGGTGAAGAGCACTGGACAGGGAGGGTTGGGTCAGGCCAGTCGGCGAGCCGCATCTTGATGTGCGAGAGGTGTACGGGAGTGCGTGTGTGTTTGTATGCGTGTGTGAGGCCCCTCCCTGCGCCAGCCGTAGAGATCAGAAGGTAAAGAAAGAGGCTCCAGCTGCTCAGCTTTTCTTTTTAATAGGGTCTCGGTGAACTCGATGTTAATTTGAACTTTTGTACCGCATAGTACTGCTTGCTGTTGAACTTGCTTGATTAGAAGTAACTGGAGCAGGTGTCCCATATTCAGCAGAGGGAAATACGGTCACGCTAGTGTTATGTGGAAGGCGCCCTGCCAGCAGGGGGCTAAATGGTACTTGTGAGGCCCGAGGTCGACAGCTGGATGCGTAGGCAGGGAGCGCGGGAGGTGAAGAAAAGGAAGTGTGCCGATCAAGCGATAAACAGTGGCCTTGGTATTTGGAAGCAGGTGTGGTGGATGAAAGTAGTAGGAAGTGGTGCTTCCAATAGAGCACATTACCAGCGGCCAGCCTTGCACGCGCGGAGTCAAACATGGCAGTGGCCAGCAGGGGAGCTCTAAGGCCTTGTCCACGCTCAGTCCCCACCTCCAATGGAACCTACGGAAGCTCAGCTGCGCAAATGGCGTAGCTGAGGTCGGCGTACTTGCCGCCCTATGGTGTGTGCAGTAAGGCCAGCGGGGGCTGCTCTCCCATTGACTCTGGCTAGTTTTCTCACCCTGGTGGAGTATCGGAGGCGACGGGAGAGCGCTCGGAGATCAATTTATCGCGCCTAAGGAAACGGGATAAATCCAGCGCCGGCAGAGCGATCGCTGCAGCGTTGATCCACCGCGCGATGAAGAGAAGGCCTAAAGAAGAGGCTGTACTGACGGAAACAAAAGCCCACTCCTTCGAGCCGGAGTTGAACCAGCGACCTAAGGATAGCCAAGGAAAGAAGACTACAGTCCTCCGCTCTACCAGCTGAGCTATCGAAGGAGCCCAGCAAGGAGGCTGTCCAAGTGACTCAAAGTGCCAGGGAGGAAGAAGTCCCTCTGGCACTAAGAGCTAATTATAGGCTTGCCTGTGCCCCGCCCTCGGACAGGAACGAGCCACAGACACGTAGCTCTCCCATCCTCATGGCTGCCTCAGCTGTGGGCAGCTGCCTAGGAAGAAGGGAAGCCAAGGGTGGGTGACGCCAGCCCTGCCTGCTGGCTGGGATACCGCAACTTCTTGCCCCGGCCCTCGCTGACCCGCAAGGGCCCTGAGATCGTCTCGAGCAGGCGCAGCACACTGTACGCACCGCCCCACCCCTCCGCGCCCCCCATTCTGGCGCAGAAGAGGGAAGTAGGAGCAACGGCAAACGTGTCTGACGCCGGATCCTTCTGCCCGGCTCGAAAGGACGCTTGAAGTCATGACATTTTTTCAGTCCATTGCCCTTCGCCTTCCTGTGTGACCGACACATTCCTGCTTTCACAGCTGACTCGGCTTCCCAGGCCTCTACCTGAGGACAACACACACAAGGAGCCTTTGAAATGATAAGAACTCAGGCTTGCGCTCTCCTGGAAGGGAAGCTGCTCCTTTTACTCCCTCCGAGCAGAATCCTCACCCTAAAGCGTCCGGCAGCGCCCCGTTCTGCACAGTCATAAGTCTGTGACGGATGTGGGTGGAGAAGAAAGACACGGCTGTTTGGAGGATGCAGGCATCCATCCTGCTACTTCTCACATGCACAGCGAGCACAGTAGCATTTGAGCTCATCCCCCATGCCTTTTCTGTTGCTTCCTTCCCCTCTCCGACACAAACTGTCAACTCAGCGCAAACCCCTGTCCGCACATCTCTTCGCACCCCTAAAAAGATTGCCTTTGGCCTTGCAGAGCACTTGGGACATGACCTGCACCCAACGCGGACAGGTGACGCGGCAAACTACCCCGCTCCCTTTCTTGTGTGTAAACAAAATACGTCTTTCCTGAGCCCATCAGAGAAATTCAAGCATGCCCCCTGCCTTGCGGACCCACACATCCCTAGCGCCTGATATCGTGACCGCAAGAAGAAGAAAAGCAGGCAAGTAAAGGGGACGCGTCGCCTCCCTGCCCGCCTGTTGGGGGCGCGGGCCAAGAAAAGCAAAGGTTCACGCTGTCTGCGGAGAACCCTGCAGGTCCTTCTGAGAAATTCCACCAGATTCGGATGGTAGCAGTTCTGCGCCAGAAGCCTGTTACGTGCTATGTGCAGTCACGCTTGCCTAAAGAAATCGCAGCTCTCCAAATGTGATGGACCAAAGGCCCAAGGTGACAGAAATGGAACTGCTCGCTCACGCTGCTCCTTGAACTGTGCTCTACGACGCTGAGGAAGGACGGCCGAAAAGTGAGCAAACCGCAGAAACGCGGACGTTGCTTCTCCGTCAAACGTAAGAGCCCGCCATCAGCACCGGAGACGCTCGTTTGACCTCGAAGGAGAAGGGACTGTCGGGGACGGAAGGGCCGTTTCTACTCCCCCTGTGTTCCCCTCCTGCTTGCCACCTGAAAGAAAGTCCTCCCCGGCGCATCTGCCCCCTAGCATCCGCTCCTGCAAAGGGAGCTTTGGGAGTTACGTGCGGACACTGTGTTTTAGCTAGGGTGACCAGATACCGCGTTTTGAAAGGGTCGGTCCTGCATGTGAGCCGTCCTGCGGGTGTCCCGACTTGCCCTGTATTTTCTGTCTCTCCCCTTCCATGTGTACACGTGAGTCCTAATGCTGGCCTCATGCTTGCTTTGCAGCTGCCCATCCAGCAGCGGTGAAAGGTGGGGTGTCCTGTGGATGATGATGGGGGCGAGTGTGCAAGGCTGACGGTTGGGCAAAGCTGCGGCGTGCAGGGCTGGCCGTTCCCCCTGCCGGTCCATCAGTGCAGTGCCTGGTGTGTGCCAGCAGGCTCCTCATCCCTGCCCCGTTTCCAAGCAGCAGTGGTGAGTGTGGAGAGGAGGTGGCCGGTTATGTGGCACCTGTGCTGCCCGCCCACCTGATGTTTACATGCTCTTCCTCTCCAGCTGTGTCCCATCCCTGCTGCTCATCCACATCCTCCCCAGGCGTCTGCAGCAGGATGCGTTCTGCGCCCAGCGCTTGTGCAGAGGATCAGCCCCCGTTCGGAGCAATCAGTTAACCACTAGTCGGGCAGGCTGGCAGGCAGGCAGACCCTTTCCTTTCCCCCACTGCCTCTGCCGGCGTGGTGAAGAGCTGAAGACCCGCTGGCCTGAGGGGGCTGTCCAGGAAGAGCCAATCTCTGCACGCGCCAGAGCCTAGCCACAGGAAGAGTCTGTGCTCCTCGGCTAAGCTCTGGAGCGCTGGGAGCTCTTTGCAGCCTGTTCACGCTCCGCCTCCACAGGCTTTGCGGTAGCCCCCCGGGCAGGGTCTTAGCACCCACTTCATGTGCCAGCCCTGCCTAAGTCTTGCCCCCAGGAAGTTGAGGACTTCTCTGTGTCCGAGGCATCCTCCCCTGCTGAGCCACCTCTGTGGACAGGTGCACTGCAGACTCTGTAGGCAGGCTCCCCCGCAGGGCCGTGATGCACAGTTCACCGCGTGTGCTTAACCCCTGCCTGTGCACCGTGTGGCCAGGGGACAAGAGGTGGCTGGGTTATGTCGGTGGCCAGCAGCATCTTGGAGAGGATAGCTGCCTTTCTACGGGCAGGAAGGGACCGGCTGGTTCCGGCCACAGGCTAGCGGGAGGAGGGAGAGTAAGGGGAAGAGACGACCTCTTGAAAGCCGTGAGCCGAGTCATGCCTGTCGTCCCCCTCCGCCCGCCTGCATCTGGAAGCCCTCCCCTGTTGCCTTAACTCCCGCGCAGTGGAAGAAGGCTACGGCTGGCCATGTTGTGGTGTGAACCTTGACAGAAATCTGGGGAGAGAGGCCTGTGACCCTACGTGCCGCCCACATGTTGTCTCAAGAAGACGCAGCACCAGGTCCTAGAGAGGCGGGTCTGTCCTGGGAGCCCAGGTGGGCATGGAGGGTGAAGAGCACTGGACAGGGAGGGTTGGGTCAGGCCAGTCGGCGAGCCGCATCTTGATGTGCGAGAGGTGTACGGGAGTGCGTGTGTGTTTGTATGCGTGTGTGAGGCCCCTCCCTGCGCCAGCCGTAGAGATCAGAAGGTAAAGAAAGAGGCTCCAGCTGCTCAGCTTTTCTTTTTAATAGGGTCTCGGTGAACTCGATGTTAATTTGAACTTTTGTACCGCATAGTACTGCTTGCTGTTGAACTTGCTTGATTAGAAGTAACTGGAGCAGGTGTCCCATATTCAGCAGAGGGAAATACGGTCACGCTAGTGTTATGTGGAAGGCGCCCTGCCAGCAGGGGGCTAAATGGTACTTGTGAGGCCCGAGGTCGACAGCTGGATGCGTAGGCAGGGAGCGCGGGAGGTGAAGAAAAGGAAGTGTGCCGATCAAGCGATAAACAGTGGCCTTGGTATTTGGAAGCAGGTGTGGTGGATGAAAGTAGTAGGAAGTGGTGCTTCCAATAGAGCACATTACCAGCGGCCAGCCTTGCACGCGCGGAGTCAAACATGGCAGTGGCCAGCAGGGGAGCTCTAAGGCCTTGTCCACGCTCAGTCCCCACCTCCAATGGAACCTACGGAAGCTCAGCTGCGCAAATGGCGTAGCTGAGGTCGGCGTACTTGCCGCCCTATGGTGTGTGCAGTAAGGCCAGCGGGGGCTGCTCTCCCATTGACTCTGGCTAGTTTTCTCACCCTGGTGGAGTATCGGAGGCGACGGGAGAGCGCTCGGAGATCAATTTATCGCGCCTAAGGAAACGGGATAAATCCAGCGCCGGCAGAGCGATCGCTGCAGCGTCGATCCACCGCGCGATGAAGAGAAGGCCTAAAGAAGAGGCTGTACTGACGGAAACAAAAGCCCACTCCTTCGAGCCGGAGTTGAACCAGCGACCTAAGGATAGCCAAGGAAAGAAGACTACAGTCCTCCGCTCTACCAGCTGAGCTATCGAAGGAGCCCAGCAAGGAGGCTGTCCAAGTGACTCAAAGTGCCAGGGAGGAAGAAGTCCCTCTGGCACTAAGAGCTAATTATAGGCTTGCCTGTGCCCCGCCCTCGGACAGGAACGAGCCACAGACACGTAGCTCTCCCATCCTCATGGCTGCCTCAGCTGTGGGCAGCTGCCTAGGAAGAAGGGAAGCCAAGGGTGGGTGACGCCAGCCCTGCCTGCTGGCTGGGATACCGCAACTTCTTGCCCCGGCCCTCGCTGACCCGCAAGGGCCCTGAGATCGTCTCGAGCAGGCGCAGCACACTGTACGCACCGCCCCACCCCTCCGCGCCCCCCATTCTGGCGCAGAAGAGGGAAGTAGGAGCAACGGCAAACGTGTCTGACGCCGGATCCTTCTGCCCGGCTCGAAAGGACGCTTGAAGTCATGACATTTTTTCAGTCCATTGCCCTTCGCCTTCCTGTGTGACCGACACATTCCTGCTTTCACAGCTGACTCGGCTTCCCAGGCCTCTACCTGAGGACAACACACACAAGGAGCCTTTGAAATGATAAGAACTCAGGCTTGCGCTCTCCTGGAAGGGAAGCTGCTCCTTTTACTCCCTCCGAGCAGAATCCTCACCCTAAAGCGTCCGGCAGCGCCCCGTTCTGCACAGTCATAAGTCTGTGACGGATGTGGGTGGAGAAGAAAGACACGGCTGTTTGGAGGATGCAGGCATCCATCCTGCTACTTCTCACATGCACAGCGAGCACAGTAGCATTTGAGCTCATCCCCCATGCCTTTTCTGTTGCTTCCTTCCCCTCTCCGACACAAACTGTCAACTCAGCGCAAACCCCTGTCCGCACATCTCTTCGCACCCCTAAAAAGATTGCCTTTGGCCTTGCAGAGCACTTGGGACATGACCTGCACCCAACGCGGACAGGTGACGCGGCAAACTACCCCGCTCCCTTTCTTGTGTGTAAACAAAATACGTCTTTCCTGAGCCCATCAGAGAAATTCAAGCATGCCCCCTGCCTTGCGGACCCACACATCCCTAGCGCCTGATATCGTGACCGCAAGAAGAAGAAAAGCAGGCAAGTAAAGGGGACGCGTCGCCTCCCTGCCCGCCTGTTGGGGGCGCGGGCCAAGAAAAGCAAAGGTTCACGCTGTCTGCGGAGAACCCTGCAGGTCCTTCTGAGAAATTCCACCAGATTCGGATGGTAGCAGTTCTGCGCCAGAAGCCTGTTACGTGCTATGTGCAGTCACGCTTGCCTAAAGAAATCGCAGCTCTCCAAATGTGATGGACCAAAGGCCCAAGGTGACAGAAATGGAACTGCTCGCTCACGCTGCTCCTTGAACTGTGCTCTACGACGCTGAGGAAGGACGGCCGAAAAGTGAGCAAACCGCAGAAACGCGGACGTTGCTTCTCCGTCAAACGTAAGAGCCCGCCATCAGCACCGGAGACGCTCGTTTGACCTCGAAGGAGAAGGGACTGTCGGGGACGGAAGGGCCGTTTCTACTCCCCCTGTGTTCCCCTCCTGCTTGCCACCTGAAAGAAAGTCCTCCCCGGCGCATCTGCCCCCTAGCATCCGCTCCTGCAAAGGGAGCTTTGGGAGTTACGTGCGGACACTGTGTTTTAGCTAGGGTGACCAGATACCGCGTTTTGAAAGGGTCGGTCCTGCATGTGAGCCGTCCTGCGGGTGTCCCGACTTGCCCTGTATTTTCTGTCTCTCCCCTTCCATGTGTACACGTGAGTCCTAATGCTGGCCTCATGCTTGCTTTGCAGCTGCCCATCCAGCAGCGGTGAAAGGTGGGGTGTCCTGTGGATGATGATGGGGGCGAGTGTGCAAGGCTGACGGTTGGGCAAAGCTGCGGCGTGCAGGGCTGGCCGTTCCCCCTGCCGGTCCATCAGTGCAGTGCCTGGTGTGTGCCAGCAGGCTCCTCATCCCTGCCCCGTTTCCAAGCAGCAGTGGTGAGTGTGGAGAGGAGGTGGCCGGTTATGTGGCACCTGTGCTGCCCGCCCACCTGATGTTTACATGCTCTTCCTCTCCAGCTGTGTCCCATCCCTGCTGCTCATCCACATCCTCCCCAGGCGTCTGCAGCAGGATGCGTTCTGCGCCCAGCGCTTGTGCAGAGGATCAGCCCCCGTTCGGAGCAATCAGTTAACCACTAGTCGGGCAGGCTGGCAGGCAGGCAGACCCTTTCCTTTCCCCCACTGCCTCTGCCGGCGTGGTGAAGAGCTGAAGACCCGCTGGCCTGAGGGGGCTGTCCAGGAAGAGCCAATCTCTGCACGCGCCAGAGCCTAGCCACAGGAAGAGTCTGTGCTCCTCGGCTAAGCTCTGGAGCGCTGGGAGCTCTTTGCAGCCTGTTCACGCTCCGCCTCCACAGGCTTTGCGGTAGCCCCCCGGGCAGGGTCTTAGCACCCACTTCATGTGCCAGCCCTGCCTAAGTCTTGCCCCCAGGAAGTTGAGGACTTCTCTGTGTCCGAGGCATCCTCCCCTGCTGAGCCACCTCTGTGGACAGGTGCACTGCAGACTCTGTAGGCAGGCTCCCCCGCAGGGCCGTGATGCACAGTTCACCGCGTGTGCTTAACCCCTGCCTGTGCACCGTGTGGCCAGGGGACAAGAGGTGGCTGGGTTATGTCGGTGGCCAGCAGCATCTTGGAGAGGATAGCTGCCTTTCTACGGGCAGGAAGGGACCGGCTGGTTCCGGCCACAGGCTAGCGGGAGGAGGGAGAGTAAGGGGAAGAGACGACCTCTTGAAAGCCGTGAGCCGAGTCATGCCTGTCGTCCCCCTCCGCCCGCCTGCATCTGGAAGCCCTCCCCTGTTGCCTTAACTCCCGCGCAGTGGAAGAAGGCTACGGCTGGCCATGTTGCGGTGTGAACCTTGACAGAAATCTGGGGAGAGAGGCCTGTGACCCTACGTGCCGCCCACATGTTGTCTCAAGAAGACGCAGCACCAGGTCCTAGAGAGGCGGGTCTGTCCTGGGAGCCCAGGTGGGCATGGAGGGTGAAGAGCACTGGACAGGGAGGGTTGGGTCAGGCCAGTCGGCGAGCCGCATCTTGATGTGCGAGAGGTGTACGGGAGTGCGTGTGTGTTTGTATGCGTGTGTGAGGCCCCTCCCTGCGCCAGCCGTAGAGATCAGAAGGTAAAGAAAGAGGCTCCAGCTGCTCAGCTTTTCTTTTTAATAGGGTCTCGGTGAACTCGATGTTAATTTGAACTTTTGTACCGCATAGTACTGCTTGCTGTTGAACTTGCTTGATTAGAAGTAACTGGAGCAGGTGTCCCATATTCAGCAGAGGGAAATACGGTCACGCTAGTGTTATGTGGAAGGCGCCCTGCCAGCAGGGGGCTAAATGGTACTTGTGAGGCCCGAGGTCGACAGCTGGATGCGTAGGCAGGGAGCGCGGGAGGTGAAGAAAAGGAAGTGTGCCGATCAAGCGATAAACAGTGGCCTTGGTATTTGGAAGCAGGTGTGGTGGATGAAAGTAGTAGGAAGTGGTGCTTCCAATAGAGCACATTACCAGCGGCCAGCCTTGCACGCGCGGAGTCAAACATGGCAGTGGCCAGCAGGGGAGCTCTAAGGCCTTGTCCACGCTCAGTCCCCACCTCCAATGGAACCTACGGAAGCTCAGCTGCGCAAATGGCGTAGCTGAGGTCGGCGTACTTGCCGCCCTATGGTGTGTGCAGTAAGGCCAGCGGGGGCTGCTCTCCCATTGACTCTGGCTAGTTTTCTCACCCTGGTGGAGTATCGGAGGCGACGGGAGAGCGCTCGGAGATCAATTTATCGCGCCTAAGGAAACGGGATAAATCCAGCGCCGGCAGAGCGATCGCTGCAGCGTCGATCCACCGCGCGATGAAGAGAAGGCCTAAAGAAGAGGCTGTACTGACGGAAACAAAAGCCCACTCCTTCGAGCCGGAGTTGAACCAGCGACCTAAGGATAGCCAAGGAAAGAAGACTACAGTCCTCCGCTCTACCAGCTGAGCTATCGAAGGAGCCCAGCAAGGAGGCTGTCCAAGTGACTCAAAGTGCCAGGGAGGAAGAAGTCCCTCTGGCACTAAGAGCTAATTATAGGCTTGCCTGTGCCCCGCCCTCGGACAGGAACGAGCCACAGACACGTAGCTCTCCCATCCTCATGGCTGCCTCAGCTGTGGGCAGCTGCCTAGGAAGAAGGGAAGCCAAGGGTGGGTGACGCCAGCCCTGCCTGCTGGCTGGGATACCGCAACTTCTTGCCCCGGCCCTCGCTGACCCGCAAGGGCCCTGAGATCGTCTCGAGCAGGCGCAGCACACTGTACGCACCGCCCCACCCCTCCGCGCCCCCCATTCTGGCGCAGAAGAGGGAAGTAGGAGCAACGGCAAACGTGTCTGACGCCGGATCCTTCTGCCCGGCTCGAAAGGACGCTTGAAGTCATGACATTTTTTCAGTCCATTGCCCTTCGCCTTCCTGTGTGACCGACACATTCCTGCTTTCACAGCTGACTCGGCTTCCCAGGCCTCTACCTGAGGACAACACACACAAGGAGCCTTTGAAATGATAAGAACTCAGGCTTGCGCTCTCCTGGAAGGGAAGCTGCTCCTTTTACTCCCTCCGAGCAGAATCCTCACCCTAAAGCGTCCGGCAGCGCCCCGTTCTGCACAGTCATAAGTCTGTGACGGATGTGGGTGGAGAAGAAAGACACGGCTGTTTGGAGGATGCAGGCATCCATCCTGCTACTTCTCACATGCACAGCGAGCACAGTAGCATTTGAGCTCATCCCCCATGCCTTTTCTGTTGCTTCCTTCCCCTCTCCGACACAAACTGTCAACTCAGCGCAAACCCCTGTCCGCACATCTCTTCGCACCCCTAAAAAGATTGCCTTTGGCCTTGCAGAGCACTTGGGACATGACCTGCACCCAACGCGGACAGGTGACGCGGCAAACTACCCCGCTCCCTTTCTTGTGTGTAAACAAAATACGTCTTTCCTGAGCCCATCAGAGAAATTCAAGCATGCCCCCTGCCTTGCGGACCCACACATCCCTAGCGCCTGATATCGTGACCGCAAGAAGAAGAAAAGCAGGCAAGTAAAGGGGACGCGTCGCCTCCCTGCCCGCCTGTTGGGGGCGCGGGCCAAGAAAAGCAAAGGTTCACGCTGTCTGCGGAGAACCCTGCAGGTCCTTCTGAGAAATTCCACCAGATTCGGATGGTAGCAGTTCTGCGCCAGAAGCCTGTTACGTGCTATGTGCAGTCACGCTTGCCTAAAGAAATCGCAGCTCTCCAAATGTGATGGACCAAAGGCCCAAGGTGACAGAAATGGAACTGCTCGCTCACGCTGCTCCTTGAACTGTGCTCTACGACGCTGAGGAAGGACGGCCGAAAAGTGAGCAAACCGCAGAAACGCGGACGTTGCTTCTCCGTCAAACGTAAGAGCCCGCCATCAGCACCGGAGACGCTCGTTTGACCTCGAAGGAGAAGGGACTGTCGGGGACGGAAGGGCCGTTTCTACTCCCCCTGTGTTCCCCTCCTGCTTGCCACCTGAAAGAAAGTCCTCCCCGGCGCATCTGCCCCCTAGCATCCGCTCCTGCAAAGGGAGCTTTGGGAGTTACGTGCGGACACTGTGTTTTAGCTAGGGTGACCAGATACCGCGTTTTGAAAGGGTCGGTCCTGCATGTGAGCCGTCCTGCGGGTGTCCCGACTTGCCCTGTATTTTCTGTCTCTCCCCTTCCATGTGTACACGTGAGTCCTAATGCTGGCCTCATGCTTGCTTTGCAGCTGCCCATCCAGCAGCGGTGAAAGGTGGGGTGTCCTGTGGATGATGATGGGGGCGAGTGTGCAAGGCTGACGGTTGGGCAAAGCTGCGGCGTGCAGGGCTGGCCGTTCCCCCTGCCGGTCCATCAGTGCAGTGCCTGGTGTGTGCCAGCAGGCTCCTCATCCCTGCCCCGTTTCCAAGCAGCAGTGGTGAGTGTGGAGAGGAGGTGGCCGGTTATGTGGCACCTGTGCTGCCCGCCCACCTGATGTTTACATGCTCTTCCTCTCCAGCTGTGTCCCATCCCTGCTGCTCATCCACATCCTCCCCAGGCGTCTGCAGCAGGATGCGTTCTGCGCCCAGCGCTTGTGCAGAGGATCAGCCCCCGTTCGGAGCAATCAGTTAACCACTAGTCGGGCAGGCTGGCAGGCAGGCAGACCCTTTCCTTTCCCCCACTGCCTCTGCCGGCGTGGTGAAGAGCTGAAGACCCGCTGGCCTGAGGGGGCTGTCCAGGAAGAGCCAATCTCTGCACGCGCCAGAGCCTAGCCACAGGAAGAGTCTGTGCTCCTCGGCTAAGCTCTGGAGCGCTGGGAGCTCTTTGCAGCCTGTTCACGCTCCGCCTCCACAGGCTTTGCGGTAGCCCCCCGGGCAGGGTCTTAGCACCCACTTCATGTGCCAGCCCTGCCTAAGTCTTGCCCCCAGGAAGTTGAGGACTTCTCTGTGTCCGAGGCATCCTCCCCTGCTGAGCCACCTCTGTGGACAGGTGCACTGCAGACTCTGTAGGCAGGCTCCCCCGCAGGGCCGTGATGCACAGTTCACCGCGTGTGCTTAACCCCTGCCTGTGCACCGTGTGGCCAGGGGACAAGAGGTGGCTGGGTTATGTCGGTGGCCAGCAGCATCTTGGAGAGGATAGCTGCCTTTCTACGGGCAGGAAGGGACCGGCTGGTTCCGGCCACAGGCTAGCGGGAGGAGGGAGAGTAAGGGGAAGAGACGACCTCTTGAAAGCCGTGAGCCGAGTCATGCCTGTCGTCCCCCTCCGCCCGCCTGCATCTGGAAGCCCTCCCCTGTTGCCTTAACTCCCGCGCAGTGGAAGAAGGCTACGGCTGGCCATGTTGTGGTGTGAACCTTGACAGAAATCTGGGGAGAGAGGCCTGTGACCCTACGTGCCGCCCACATGTTGTCTCAAGAAGACGCAGCACCAGGTCCTAGAGAGGCGGGTCTGTCCTGGGAGGGTGAAGAGCACTGGACAGGGAGGGTTGGGTCAGGCCAGTCGGCGAGCCGCATCTTGATGTGCGAGAGGTGTACGGGAGTGCGTGTGTGTTTGTATGCGTGTGTGAGGCCCCTCCCTGCGCCAGCCGTAGAGATCAGAAGGTAAAGAAAGAGGCTCCAGCTGCTCAGCTTTTCTTTTTAATAGGGTCTCGGTGAACTCGATGTTAATTTGAACTTTTGTACCGCATAGTACTGCTTGCTGTTGAACTTGCTTGATTAGAAGTAACTGGAGCAGGTGTCCCATATTCAGCAGAGGGAAATACGGTCACGCTAGTGTTATGTGGAAGGCGCCCTGCCAGCAGGGGGCTAAATGGTACTTGTGAGGCCCGAGGTCGACAGCTGGATGCGTAGGCAGGGAGCGCGGGAGGTGAAGAAAAGGAAGTGTGCCGATCAAGCGATAAACAGTGGCCTTGGTATTTGGAAGCAGGTGTGGTGGATGAAAGTAGTAGGAAGTGGTGCTTCCAATAGAGCACATTACCAGCGGCCAGCCTTGCACGTGCGGAGTCAAACATGGCAGTGGCCAGCAGGGGAGCTCTAAGGCCTTGTCCACGCTCAGTCCCCACCTCCAATGGAACCTACGGAAGCTCAGCTGCGCAAATGGCGTAGCTGAGGTCGGCGTACTTGCCGCCCTATGGTGTGTGCAGTAAGGCCAGCGGGGGCTGCTCTCCCATTGACTCTGGCTAGTTTTCTCACCCTGGTGGAGTATCGGAGGCGACGGGAGAGCGCTCGGAGATCAATTTATCGCGCCTAAGGAAACGGGATAAATCCAGCGCCGGCAGAGCGATCGCTGCAGCGTTGATCCACCGCGCGATGAAGAGAAGGCCTAAAGAAGAGGCTGTACTGACGGAAACAAAAGCCCACTCCTTCGAGCCGGAGTTGAACCAGCGACCTAAGGATAGCCAAGGAAAGAAGACTACAGTCCTCCGCTCTACCAGCTGAGCTATCGAAGGAGCCCAGCAAGGAGGCTGTCCAAGTGACTCAAAGTGCCAGGGAGGAAGAAGTCCCTCTGGCACTAAGAGCTAATTATAGGCTTGCCTGTGCCCCGCCCTCGGACAGGAACGAGCCACAGACACGTAGCTCTCCCATCCTCATGGCTGCCTCAGCTGTGGGCAGCTGCCTAGGAAGAAGGGAAGCCAAGGGTGGGTGACGCCAGCCCTGCCTGCTGGCTGGGATACCGCAACTTCTTGCCCCGGCCCTCGCTGACCCGCAAGGGCCCTGAGATCGTCTCGAGCAGGCGCAGCACACTGTACGCACCGCCCCACCCCTCCGCGCCCCCCATTCTGGCGCAGAAGAGGGAAGTAGGAGCAACGGCAAACGTGTCTGACGCCGGATCCTTCTGCCCGGCTCGAAAGGACGCTTGAAGTCATGACATTTTTTCAGTCCATTGCCCTTCGCCTTCCTGTGTGACCGACACATTCCTGCTTTCACAGCTGACTCGGCTTCCCAGGCCTCTACCTGAGGACAACACACACAAGGAGCCTTTGAAATGATAAGAACTCAGGCTTGCGCTCTCCTGGAAGGGAAGCTGCTCCTTTTACTCCCTCCGAGCAGAATCCTCACCCTAAAGCGTCCGGCAGCGCCCCGTTCTGCACAGTCATAAGTCTGTGACGGATGTGGGTGGAGAAGAAAGACACGGCTGTTTGGAGGATGCAGGCATCCATCCTGCTACTTCTCACATGCACAGCGAGCACAGTAGCATTTGAGCTCATCCCCCATGCCTTTTCTGTTGCTTCCTTCCCCTCTCCGACACAAACTGTCAACTCAGCGCAAACCCCTGTCCGCACATCTCTTCGCACCCCTAAAAAGATTGCCTTTGGCCTTGCAGAGCACTTGGGACATGACCTGCACCCAACGCGGACAGGTGACGCGGCAAACTACCCCGCTCCCTTTCTTGTGTGTAAACAAAATACGTCTTTCCTGAGCCCATCAGAGAAATTCAAGCATGCCCCCTGCCTTGCGGACCCACACATCCCTAGCGCCTGATATCGTGACCGCAAGAAGAAGAAAAGCAGGCAAGTAAAGGGGACGCGTCGCCTCCCTGCCCGCCTGTTGGGGGCGCGGGCCAAGAAAAGCAAAGGTTCACGCTGTCTGCGGAGAACCCTGCAGGTCCTTCTGAGAAATTCCACCAGATTCGGATGGTAGCAGTTCTGCGCCAGAAGCCTGTTACGTGCTATGTGCAGTCACGCTTGCCTAAAGAAATCGCAGCTCTCCAAATGTGATGGACCAAAGGCCCAAGGTGACAGAAATGGAACTGCTCGCTCACGCTGCTCCTTGAACTGTGCTCTACGACGCTGAGGAAGGACGGCCGAAAAGTGAGCAAACCGCAGAAACGCGGACGTTGCTTCTCCGTCAAACGTAAGAGCCCGCCATCAGCACCGGAGACGCTCGTTTGACCTCGAAGGAGAAGGGACTGTCGGGGACGGAAGGGCCGTTTCTACTCCCCCTGTGTTCCCCTCCTGCTTGCCACCTGAAAGAAAGTCCTCCCCGGCGCATCTGCCCCCTAGCATCCGCTCCTGCAAAGGGAGCTTTGGGAGTTACGTGCGGACACTGTGTTTTAGCTAGGGTGACCAGATACCGCGTTTTGAAAGGGTCGGTCCTGCATGTGAGCCGTCCTGCGGGTGTCCCGACTTGCCCTGTATTTTCTGTCTCTCCCCTTCCATGTGTACACGTGAGTCCTAATGCTGGCCTCATGCTTGCTTTGCAGCTGCCCATCCAGCAGCGGTGAAAGGTGGGGTGTCCTGTGGATGATGATGGGGGCGAGTGTGCAAGGCTGACGGTTGGGCAAAGCTGCGGCGTGCAGGGCTGGCCGTTCCCCCTGCCGGTCCATCAGTGCAGTGCCTGGTGTGTGCCAGCAGGCTCCTCATCCCTGCCCCGTTTCCAAGCAGCAGTGGTGAGTGTGGAGAGGAGGTGGCCGGTTATGTGGCACCTGTGCTGCCCGCCCACCTGATGTTTACATGCTCTTCCTCTCCAGCTGTGTCCCATCCCTGCTGCTCATCCACATCCTCCCCAGGCGTCTGCAGCAGGATGCGTTCTGCGCCCAGCGCTTGTGCAGAGGATCAGCCCCCGTTCGGAGCAATCAGTTAACCACTAGTCGGGCAGGCTGGCAGGCAGGCAGACCCTTTCCTTTCCCCCACTGCCTCTGCCGGCGTGGTGAAGAGCTGAAGACCCGCTGGCCTGAGGGGGCTGTCCAGGAAGAGCCAATCTCTGCACGCGCCAGAGCCTAGCCACAGGAAGAGTCTGTGCTCCTCGGCTAAGCTCTGGAGCGCTGGGAGCTCTTTGCAGCCTGTTCACGCTCCGCCTCCACAGGCTTTGCGGTAGCCCCCCGGGCAGGGTCTTAGCACCCACTTCATGTGCCAGCCCTGCCTAAGTCTTGCCCCCAGGAAGTTGAGGACTTCTCTGTGTCCGAGGCATCCTCCCCTGCTGAGCCACCTCTGTGGACAGGTGCACTGCAGACTCTGTAGGCAGGCTCCCCCGCAGGGCCGTGATGCACAGTTCACCGCGTGTGCTTAACCCCTGCCTGTGCACCGTGTGGCCAGGGGACAAGAGGTGGCTGGGTTATGTCGGTGGCCAGCAGCATCTTGGAGAGGATAGCTGCCTTTCTACGGGCAGGAAGGGACCGGCTGGTTCCGGCCACAGGCTAGCGGGAGGAGGGAGAGTAAGGGGAAGAGACGACCTCTTGAAAGCCGTGAGCCGAGTCATGCCTGTCGTCCCCCTCCGCCCGCCTGCATCTGGAAGCCCTCCCCTGTTGCCTTAACTCCCGCGCAGTGGAAGAAGGCTACGGCTGGCCATGTTGTGGTGTGAACCTTGACAGAAATCTGGGGAGAGAGGCCTGTGACCTTACGTGCCGCCCACATGTTGTCTCAAGAAGACGCAGCACCAGGTCCTAGAGAGGCGGGTCTGTCCTGGGAGGGTGAAGAGCACTGGACAGGGAGGGTTGGGTCAGGCCAGTCGGCGAGCCGCATCTTGATGTGCGAGAGGTGTACGGGAGTGCGTGTGTGTTTGTATGCGTGTGTGAGGCCCCTCCCTGCGCCAGCCGTAGAGATCAGAAGGTAAAGAAAGAGGCTCCAGCTGCTCAGCTTTTCTTTTTAATAGGGTCTCGGTGAACTCGATGTTAATTTGAACTTTTGTACCGCATAGTACTGCTTGCTGTTGAACTTGCTTGATTAGAAGTAACTGGAGCAGGTGTCCCATATTCAGCAGAGGGAAATACGGTCACGCTAGTGTTATGTGGAAGGCGCCCTGCCAGCAGGGGGCTAAATGGTACTTGTGAGGCCCGAGGTCGACAGCTGGATGCGTAGGCAGGGAGCGCGGGAGGTGAAGAAAAGGAAGTGTGCCGATCAAGCGATAAACAGTGGCCTTGGTATTTGGAAGCAGGTGTGGTGGATGAAAGTAGTAGGAAGTGGTGCTTCCAATAGAGCACATTACCAGCGGCCAGCCTTGCACGCGCGGAGTCAAACATGGCAGTGGCCAGCAGGGGAGCTCTAAGGCCTTGTCCACGCTCAGTCCCCACCTCCAATGGAACCTACGGAAGCTCAGCTGCGCAAATGGCGTAGCTGAGGTCGGCGTACTTGCCGCCCTATGGTGTGTGCAGTAAGGCCAGCGGGGGCTGCTCTCCCATTGACTCTGGCTAGTTTTCTCACCCTGGTGGAGTATCGGAGGCGACGGGAGAGCGCTCGGAGATCAATTTATCGCGCCTAAGGAAACGGGATAAATCCAGCGCCGGCAGAGCGATCGCTGCAGCGTCGATCCACCGCGCGATGAAGAGAAGGCCTAAAGAAGAGGCTGTACTGACGGAAACAAAAGCCCACTCCTTCGAGCCGGAGTTGAACCAGCGACCTAAGGATAGCCAAGGAAAGAAGACTACAGTCCTCCGCTCTACCAGCTGAGCTATCGAAGGAGCCCAGCAAGGAGGCTGTCCAAGTGACTCAAAGTGCCAGGGAGGAAGAAGTCCCTCTGGCACTAAGAGCTAATTATAGGCTTGCCTGTGCCCCGCCCTCGGACAGGAACGAGCCACAGACACGTAGCTCTCCCATCCTCATGGCTGCCTCAGCTGTGGGCAGCTGCCTAGGAAGAAGGGAAGCCAAGGGTGGGTGACGCCAGCCCTGCCTGCTGGCTGGGATACCGCAACTTCTTGCCCCGGCCCTCGCTGACCCGCAAGGGCCCTGAGATCGTCTCGAGCAGGCGCAGCACACTGTACGCACCGCCCCACCCCTCCGCGCCCCCCATTCTGGCGCAGAAGAGGGAAGTAGGAGCAACGGCAAACGTGTCTGACGCCGGATCCTTCTGCCCGGCTCGAAAGGACGCTTGAAGTCATGACATTTTTTCAGTCCATTGCCCTTCGCCTTCCTGTGTGACCGACACATTCCTGCTTTCACAGCTGACTCGGCTTCCCAGGCCTCTACCTGAGGACAACACACACAAGGAGCCTTTGAAATGATAAGAACTCAGGCTTGCGCTCTCCTGGAAGGGAAGCTGCTCCTTTTACTCCCTCCGAGCAGAATCCTCACCCTAAAGCGTCCGGCAGCGCCCCGTTCTGCACAGTCATAAGTCTGTGACGGATGTGGGTGGAGAAGAAAGACACGGCTGTTTGGAGGATGCAGGCATCCATCCTGCTACTTCTCACATGCACAGCGAGCACGGTAGCATTTGAGCTCATCCCCCATGCCTTTTCTGTTGCTTCCTTCCCCTCTCCGACACAAACTGTCAACTCAGCGCAAACCCCTGTCCGCACATCTCTTCGCACCCCTAAAAAGATTGCCTTTGGCCTTGCAGAGCACTTGGGACATGACCTGCACCCAACGCGGACAGGTGACGCGGCAAACTACCCCGCTCCCTTTCTTGTGTGTAAACAAAATACGTCTTTCCTGAGCCCATCAGAGAAATTCAAGCATGCCCCCTGCCTTGCGGACCCACACATCCCTAGCGCCTGATATCGTGACCGCAAGAAGAAGAAAAGCAGGCAAGTAAAGGGGACGCGTCGCCTCCCTGCCCGCCTGTTGGGGGCGCGGGCCAAGAAAAGCAAAGGTTCACGCTGTCTGCGGAGAACCCTGCAGGTCCTTCTGAGAAATTCCACCAGATTCGGATGGTAGCAGTTCTGCGCCAGAAGCCTGTTACGTGCTATGTGCAGTCACGCTTGCCTAAAGAAATCGCAGCTCTCCAAATGTGATGGACCAAAGGCCCAAGGTGACAGAAATGGAACTGCTCGCTCACGCTGCTCCTTGAACTGTGCTCTACGACGCTGAGGAAGGACGGCCGAAAAGTGAGCAAACCGCAGAAACGCGGACGTTGCTTCTCCGTCAAACGTAAGAGCCCGCCATCAGCACCGGAGACGCTCGTTTGACCTCGAAGGAGAAGGGACTGTCGGGGACGGAAGGGCCGTTTCTACTCCCCCTGTGTTCCCCTCCTGCTTGCCACCTGAAAGAAAGTCCTCCCCGGCGCATCTGCCCCCTAGCATCCGCTCCTGCAAAGGGAGCTTTGGGAGTTACGTGCGGACACTGTGTTTTAGCTAGGGTGACCAGATACCGCGTTTTGAAAGGGTCGGTCCTGCATGTGAGCCGTCCTGCGGGTGTCCCGACTTGCCCTGTATTTTCTGTCTCTCCCCTTCCATGTGTACACGTGAGTCCTAATGCTGGCCTCATGCTTGCTTTGCAGCTGCCCATCCAGCAGCGGTGAAAGGTGGGGTGTCCTGTGGATGATGATGGGGGCGAGTGTGCAAGGCTGACGGTTGGGCAAAGCTGCGGCGTGCAGGGCTGGCCGTTCCCCCTGCCGGTCCATCAGTGCAGTGCCTGGTGTGTGCCAGCAGGCTCCTCATCCCTGCCCCGTTTCCAAGCAGCAGTGGTGAGTGTGGAGAGGAGGTGGCCGGTTATGTGGCACCTGTGCTGCCCGCCCACCTGATGTTTACATGCTCTTCCTCTCCAGCTGTGTCCCATCCCTGCTGCTCATCCACATCCTCCCCAGGCGTCTGCAGCAGGATGCGTTCTGCGCCCAGCGCTTGTGCAGAGGATCAGCCCCCGTTCGGAGCAATCAGTTAACCACTAGTCGGGCAGGCTGGCAGGCAGGCAGACCCTTTCCTTTCCCCCACTGCCTCTGCCGGCGTGGTGAAGAGCTGAAGACCCGCTGGCCTGAGGGGGCTGTCCAGGAAGAGCCAATCTCTGCACGCGCCAGAGCCTAGCCACAGGAAGAGTCTGTGCTCCTCGGCTAAGCTCTGGAGCGCTGGGAGCTCTTTGCAGCCTGTTCACGCTCCGCCTCCACAGGCTTTGCGGTAGCCCCCCGGGCAGGGTCTTAGCACCCACTTCATGTGCCAGCCCTGCCTAAGTCTTGCCCCCAGGAAGTTGAGGACTTCTCTGTGTCCGAGGCATCCTCCCCTGCTGAGCCACCTCTGTGGACAGGTGCACTGCAGACTCTGTAGGCAGGCTCCCCCGCAGGGCCGTGATGCACAGTTCACCGCGTGTGCTTAACCCCTGCCTGTGCACCGTGTGGCCAGGGGACAAGAGGTGGCTGGGTTATGTCGGTGGCCAGCAGCATCTTGGAGAGGATAGCTGCCTTTCTACGGGCAGGAAGGGACCGGCTGGTTCCGGCCACAGGCTAGCGGGAGGAGGGAGAGTAAGGGGAAGAGACGACCTCTTGAAAGCCGTGAGCCGAGTCATGCCTGTCGTCCCCCTCCGCCCGCCTGCATCTGGAAGCCCTCCCCTGTTGCCTTAACTCCCGCGCAGTGGAAGAAGGCTACGGCTGGCCATGTTGTGGTGTGAACCTTGACAGAAATCTGGGGAGAGAGGCCTGTGACCTTACGTGCCGCCCACATGTTGTCTCAAGAAGACGCAGCACCAGGTCCTAGAGAGGCGGGTCTGTCCTGGGAGGGTGAAGAGCACTGGACAGGGAGGGTTGGGTCAGGCCAGTCGGCGAGCCGCATCTTGATGTGCGAGAGGTGTACGGGAGTGCGTGTGTGTTTGTATGCGTGTGTGAGGCCCCTCCCTGCGCCAGCCGTAGAGATCAGAAGGTAAAGAAAGAGGCTCCAGCTGCTCAGCTTTTCTTTTTAATAGGGTCTCGGTGAACTCGATGTTAATTTGAACTTTTGTACCGCATAGTACTGCTTGCTGTTGAACTTGCTTGATTAGAAGTAACTGGAGCAGGTGTCCCATATTCAGCAGAGGGAAATACGGTCACGCTAGTGTTATGTGGAAGGCGCCCTGCCAGCAGGGGGCTAAATGGTACTTGTGAGGCCCGAGGTCGACAGCTGGATGCGTAGGCAGGGAGCGCGGGAGGTGAAGAAAAGGAAGTGTGCCGATCAAGCGATAAACAGTGGCCTTGGTATTTGGAAGCAGGTGTGGTGGATGAAAGTAGTAGGAAGTGGTGCTTCCAATAGAGCACATTACCAGCGGCCAGCCTTGCACGCGCGGAGTCAAACATGGCAGTGGCCAGCAGGGGAGCTCTAAGGCCTTGTCCACGCTCAGTCCCCACCTCCAATGGAACCTACGGAAGCTCAGCTGCGCAAATGGCGTAGCTGAGGTCGGCGTACTTGCCGCCCTATGGTGTGTGCAGTAAGGCCAGCGGGGGCTGCTCTCCCATTGACTCTGGCTAGTTTTCTCACCCTGGTGGAGTATCGGAGGCGACGGGAGAGCGCTCGGAGATCAATTTATCGCGCCTAAGGAAACGGGATAAATCCAGCGCCGGCAGAGCGATCGCTGCAGCGTCGATCCACCGCGCGATGAAGAGAAGGCCTAAAGAAGAGGCTGTACTGACGGAAACAAAAGCCCACTCCTTCGAGCCGGAGTTGAACCAGCGACCTAAGGATAGCCAAGGAAAGAAGACTACAGTCCTCCGCTCTACCAGCTGAGCTATCGAAGGAGCCCAGCAAGGAGGCTGTCCAAGTGACTCAAAGTGCCAGGGAGGAAGAAGTCCCTCTGGCACTAAGAGCTAATTATAGGCTTGCCTGTGCCCCGCCCTCGGACAGGAACGAGCCACAGACACGTAGCTCTCCCATCCTCATGGCTGCCTCAGCTGTGGGCAGCTGCCTAGGAAGAAGGGAAGCCAAGGGTGGGTGACGCCAGCCCTGCCTGCTGGCTGGGATACCGCAACTTCTTGCCCCGGCCCTCGCTGACCCGCAAGGGCCCTGAGATCGTCTCGAGCAGGCGCAGCACACTGTACGCACCGCCCCACCCCTCCGCGCCCCCCATTCTGGCGCAGAAGAGGGAAGTAGGAGCAACGGCAAACGTGTCTGACGCCGGATCCTTCTGCCCGGCTCGAAAGGACGCTTGAAGTCATGACATTTTTTCAGTCCATTGCCCTTCGCCTTCCTGTGTGACCGACACATTCCTGCTTTCACAGCTGACTCGGCTTCCCAGGCCTCTACCTGAGGACAACACACACAAGGAGCCTTTGAAATGATAAGAACTCAGGCTTGCGCTCTCCTGGAAGGGAAGCTGCTCCTTTTACTCCCTCCGAGCAGAATCCTCACCCTAAAGCGTCCGGCAGCGCCCCGTTCTGCACAGTCATAAGTCTGTGACGGATGTGGGTGGAGAAGAAAGACACGGCTGTTTGGAGGATGCAGGCATCCATCCTGCTACTTCTCACATGCACAGCGAGCACGGTAGCATTTGAGCTCATCCCCCATGCCTTTTCTGTTGCTTCCTTCCCCTCTCCGACACAAACTGTCAACTCAGCGCAAACCCCTGTCCGCACATCTCTTCGCACCCCTAAAAAGATTGCCTTTGGCCTTGCAGAGCACTTGGGACATGACCTGCACCCAACGCGGACAGGTGACGCGGCAAACTACCCCGCTCCCTTTCTTGTGTGTAAACAAAATACGTCTTTCCTGAGCCCATCAGAGAAATTCAAGCATGCCCCCTGCCTTGCGGACCCACACATCCCTAGCGCCTGATATCGTGACCGCAAGAAGAAGAAAAGCAGGCAAGTAAAGGGGACGCGTCGCCTCCCTGCCCGCCTGTTGGGGGCGCGGGCCAAGAAAAGCAAAGGTTCACGCTGTCTGCGGAGAACCCTGCAGGTCCTTCTGAGAAATTCCACCAGATTCGGATGGTAGCAGTTCTGCGCCAGAAGCCTGTTACGTGCTATGTGCAGTCACGCTTGCCTAAAGAAATCGCAGCTCTCCAAATGTGATGGACCAAAGGCCCAAGGTGACAGAAATGGAACTGCTCGCTCACGCTGCTCCTTGAACTGTGCTCTACGACGCTGAGGAAGGACGGCCGAAAAGTGAGCAAACCGCAGAAACGCGGACGTTGCTTCTCCGTCAAACGTAAGAGCCCGCCATCAGCACCGGAGACGCTCGTTTGACCTCGAAGGAGAAGGGACTGTCGGGGACGGAAGGGCCGTTTCTACTCCCCCTGTGTTCCCCTCCTGCTTGCCACCTGAAAGAAAGTCCTCCCCGGCGCATCTGCCCCCTAGCATCCGCTCCTGCAAAGGGAGCTTTGGGAGTTACGTGCGGACACTGTGTTTTAGCTAGGGTGACCAGATACCGCGTTTTGAAAGGGTCGGTCCTGCATGTGAGCCGTCCTGCGGGTGTCCCGACTTGCCCTGTATTTTCTGTCTCTCCCCTTCCATGTGTACACGTGAGTCCTAATGCTGGCCTCATGCTTGCTTTGCAGCTGCCCATCCAGCAGCGGTGAAAGGTGGGGTGTCCTGTGGATGATGATGGGGGCGAGTGTGCAAGGCTGACGGTTGGGCAAAGCTGCGGCGTGCAGGGCTGGCCGTTCCCCCTGCCGGTCCATCAGTGCAGTGTCTGGTGTGTGCCAGCAGGCTCCTCATCCCTGCCCCGTTTCCAAGCAGCAGTGGTGAGTGTGGAGAGGAGGTGGCCGGTTATGTGGCACCTGTGCTGCCCGCCCACCTGATGTTTACATGCTCTTCCTCTCCAGCTGTGTCCCATCCCTGCTGCTCATCCACATCCTCCCCAGGCGTCTGCAGCAGGATGCGTTCTGCGCCCAGCGCTTGTGCAGAGGATCAGCCCCCGTTCGGAGCAATCAGTTAACCACTAGTCGGGCAGGCTGGCAGGCAGGCAGACCCTTTCCTTTCCCCCACTGCCTCTGCCGGCGTGGTGAAGAGCTGAAGACCCGCTGGCCTGAGGGGGCTGTCCAGGAAGAGCCAATCTCTGCACGCGCCAGAGCCTAGCCACAGGAAGAGTCTGTGCTCCTCGGCTAAGCTCTGGAGCGCTGGGAGCTCTTTGCAGCCTGTTCACGCTCCGCCTCCACAGGCTTTGCGGTAGCCCCCCGGGCAGGGTCTTAGCACCCACTTCATGTGCCAGCCCTGCCTAAGTCTTGCCCCCAGGAAGTTGAGGACTTCTCTGTGTCCGAGGCATCCTCCCCTGCTGAGCCACCTCTGTGGACAGGTGCACTGCAGACTCTGTAGGCAGGCTCCCCCGCAGGGCCGTGATGCACAGTTCACCGCGTGTGCTTAACCCCTGCCTGTGCACCGTGTGGCCAGGGGACAAGAGGTGGCTGGGTTATGTCGGTGGCCAGCAGCATCTTGGAGAGGATAGCTGCCTTTCTACGGGCAGGAAGGGACCGGCTGGTTCCGGCCACAGGCTAGCGGGAGGAGGGAGAGTAAGGGGAAGAGACGACCTCTTGAAAGCCGTGAGCCGAGTCATGCCTGTCGTCCCCCTCCGCCCGCCTGCATCTGGAAGCCCTCCCCTGTTGCCTTAACTCCCGCGCAGTGGAAGAAGGCTACGGCTGGCCATGTTGTGGTGTGAACCTTGACAGAAATCTGGGGAGAGAGGCCTGTGACCCTACGTGCCGCCCACATGTTGTCTCAAGAAGACGCAGCACCAGGTCCTAGAGAGGCGGGTCTGTCCTGGGAGCCCAGGTGGGCATGGAGGGTGAAGAGCACTGGACAGGGAGGGTTGGGTCAGGCCAGTCGGCGAGCCGCATCTTGATGTGCGAGAGGTGTACGGGAGTGCGTGTGTGTTTGTATGCGTGTGTGAGGCCCCTCCCTGCGCCAGCCGTAGAGATCAGAAGGTAAAGAAAGAGGCTCCAGCTGCTCAGCTTTTCTTTTTAATAGGGTCTCGGTGAACTCGATGTTAATTTGAACTTTTGTACCGCATAGTACTGCTTGCTGTTGAACTTGCTTGATTAGAAGTAACTGGAGCAGGTGTCCCATATTCAGCAGAGGGAAATACGGTCACGCTAGTGTTATGTGGAAGGCGCCCTGCCAGCAGGGGGCTAAATGGTACTTGTGAGGCCCGAGGTCGACAGCTGGATGCGTAGGCAGGGAGCGCGGGAGGTGAAGAAAAGGAAGTGTGCCGATCAAGCGATAAACAGTGGCCTTGGTATTTGGAAGCAGGTGTGGTGGATGAAAGTAGTAGGAAGTGGTGCTTCCAATAGAGCACATTACCAGCGGCCAGCCTTGCACGCGCGGAGTCAAACATGGCAGTGGCCAGCAGGGGAGCTCTAAGGCCTTGTCCACGCTCAGTCCCCACCTCCAATGGAACCTACGGAAGCTCAGCTGCGCAAATGGCGTAGCTGAGGTCGGCGTACTTGCCGCCCTATGGTGTGTGCAGTAAGGCCAGCGGGGGCTGCTCTCCCATTGACTCTGGCTAGTTTTCTCACCCTGGTGGAGTATCGGAGGCGACGGGAGAGCGCTCGGAGATCAATTTATCGCGCCTAAGGAAACGGGATAAATCCAGCGCCGGCAGAGCGATCGCTGCAGCGTCGATCCACCGCGCGATGAAGAGAAGGCCTAAAGAAGAGGCTGTACTGACGGAAACAAAAGCCCACTCCTTCGAGCCGGAGTTGAACCAGCGACCTAAGGATAGCCAAGGAAAGAAGACTACAGTCCTCCGCTCTACCAGCTGAGCTATCGAAGGAGCCCAGCAAGGAGGCTGTCCAAGTGACTCAAAGTGCCAGGGAGGAAGAAGTCCCTCTGGCACTAAGAGCTAATTATAGGCTTGCCTGTGCCCCGCCCTCGGACAGGAACGAGCCACAGACACGTAGCTCTCCCATCCTCATGGCTGCCTCAGCTGTGGGCAGCTGCCTAGGAAGAAGGGAAGCCAAGGGTGGGTGACGCCAGCCCTGCCTGCTGGCTGGGATACCGCAACTTCTTGCCCCGGCCCTCGCTGACCCGCAAGGGCCCTGAGATCGTCTCGAGCAGGCGCAGCACACTGTACGCACCGCCCCACCCCTCCGCGCCCCCCATTCTGGCGCAGAAGAGGGAAGTAGGAGCAACGGCAAACGTGTCTGACGCCGGATCCTTCTGCCCGGCTCGAAAGGACGCTTGAAGTCATGACATTTTTTCAGTCCATTGCCCTTCGCCTTCCTGTGTGACCGACACATTCCTGCTTTCACAGCTGACTCGGCTTCCCAGGCCTCTACCTGAGGACAACACACACAAGGAGCCTTTGAAATGATAAGAACTCAGGCTTGCGCTCTCCTGGAAGGGAAGCTGCTCCTTTTACTCCCTCCGAGCAGAATCCTCACCCTAAAGCGTCCGGCAGCGCCCCGTTCTGCACAGTCATAAGTCTGTGACGGATGTGGGTGGAGAAGAAAGACACGGCTGTTTGGAGGATGCAGGCATCCATCCTGCTACTTCTCACATGCACAGCGAGCACGGTAGCATTTGAGCTCATCCCCCATGCCTTTTCTGTTGCTTCCTTCCCCTCTCCGACACAAACTGTCAACTCAGCGCAAACCCCTGTCCGCACATCTCTTCGCACCCCTAAAAAGATTGCCTTTGGCCTTGCAGAGCACTTGGGACATGACCTGCACCCAACGCGGACAGGTGACGCGGCAAACTACCCCGCTCCCTTTCTTGTGTGTAAACAAAATACGTCTTTCCTGAGCCCATCAGAGAAATTCAAGCATGCCCCCTGCCTTGCGGACCCACACATCCCTAGCGCCTGATATCGTGACCGCAAGAAGAAGAAAAGCAGGCAAGTAAAGGGGACGCGTCGCCTCCCTGCCCGCCTGTTGGGGGCGCGGGCCAAGAAAAGCAAAGGTTCACGCTGTCTGCGGAGAACCCTGCAGGTCCTTCTGAGAAATTCCACCAGATTCGGATGGTAGCAGTTCTGCGCCAGAAGCCTGTTACGTGCTATGTGCAGTCACGCTTGCCTAAAGAAATCGCAGCTCTCCAAATGTGATGGACCAAAGGCCCAAGGTGACAGAAATGGAACTGCTCGCTCACGCTGCTCCTTGAACTGTGCTCTACGACGCTGAGGAAGGACGGCCGAAAAGTGAGCAAACCGCAGAAACGCGGACGTTGCTTCTCCGTCAAACGTAAGAGCCCGCCATCAGCACCGGAGACGCTCGTTTGACCTCGAAGGAGAAGGGACTGTCGGGGATGGAAGGGCCGTTTCTACTCCCCCTGTGTTCCCCTCCTGCTTGCCACCTGAAAGAAAGTCCTCCCCGGCGCATCTGCCCCCTAGCATCCGCTCCTGCAAAGGGAGCTTTGGGAGTTACGTGCGGACACTGTGTTTTAGCTAGGGTGACCAGATACCGCGTTTTGAAAGGGTCGGTCCTGCATGTGAGCCGTCCTGCGGGTGTCCCGACTTGCCCTGTATTTTCTGTCTCTCCCCTTCCATGTGTACACGTGAGTCCTAATGCTGGCCTCATGCTTGCTTTGCAGCTGCCCATCCAGCAGCGGTGAAAGGTGGGGTGTCCTGTGGATGATGATGGGGGCGAGTGTGCAAGGCTGACGGTTGGGCAAAGCTGCGGCGTGCAGGGCTGGCCGTTCCCCCTGCCGGTCCATCAGTGCAGTGCCTGGTGTGTGCCAGCAGGCTCCTCATCCCTGCCCCGTTTCCAAGCAGCAGTGGTGAGTGTGGAGAGGAGGTGGCCGGTTATGTGGCACCTGTGCTGCCCGCCCACCTGATGTTTACATGCTCTTCCTCTCCAGCTGTGTCCCATCCCTGCTGCTCATCCACATCCTCCCCAGGCGTCTGCAGCAGGATGCGTTCTGCGCCCAGCGCTTGTGCAGAGGATCAGCCCCCGTTCGGAGCAATCAGTTAACCACTAGTCGGGCAGGCTGGCAGGCAGGCAGACCCTTTCCTTTCCCCCACTGCCTCTGCCGGCGTGGTGAAGAGCTGAAGACCCGCTGGCCTGAGGGGGCTGTCCAGGAAGAGCCAATCTCTGCACGCGCCAGAGCCTAGCCACAGGAAGAGTCTGTGCTCCTCGGCTAAGCTCTGGAGCGCTGGGAGCTCTTTGCAGCCTGTTCACGCTCCGCCTCCACAGGCTTTGCGGTAGCCCCCCGGGCAGGGTCTTAGCACCCACTTCATGTGCCAGCCCTGCCTAAGTCTTGCCCCCAGGAAGTTGAGGACTTCTCTGTGTCCGAGGCATCCTCCCCTGCTGAGCCACCTCTGTGGACAGGTGCACTGCAGACTCTGTAGGCAGGCTCCCCCGCAGGGCCGTGATGCACAGTTCACCGCGTGTGCTTAACCCCTGCCTGTGCACCGTGTGGCCAGGGGACAAGAGGTGGCTGGGTTATGTCGGTGGCCAGCAGCATCTTGGAGAGGATAGCTGCCTTTCTACGGGCAGGAAGGGACCGGCTGGTTCCGGCCACAGGCTAGCGGGAGGAGGGAGAGTAAGGGGAAGAGACGACCTCTTGAAAGCCGTGAGCCGAGTCATGCCTGTCGTCCCCCTCCGCCCGCCTGCATCTGGAAGCCCTCCCCTGTTGCCTTAACTCCCGCGCAGTGGAAGAAGGCTACGGCTGGCCATGTTGTGGTGTGAACCTTGACAGAAATCTGGGGAGAGAGGCCTGTGACCCTACGTGCCGCCCACATGTTGTCTCAAGAAGACGCAGCACCAGGTCCTAGAGAGGCGGGTCTGTCCTGGGAGCCCAGGTGGGCATGGAGGGTGAAGAGCACTGGACAGGGAGGGTTGGGTCAGGCCAGTCGGCGAGCCGCATCTTGATGTGCGAGAGGTGTACGGGAGTGCGTGTGTGTTTGTATGCGTGTGTGAGGCCCCTCCCTGCGCCAGCCGTAGAGATCAGAAGGTAAAGAAAGAGGCTCCAGCTGCTCAGCTTTTCTTTTTAATAGGGTCTCGGTGAACTCGATGTTAATTTGAACTTTTGTACCGCATAGTACTGCTTGCTGTTGAACTTGCTTGATTAGAAGTAACTGGAGCAGGTGTCCCATATTCAGCAGAGGGAAATACGGTCACGCTAGTGTTATGTGGAAGGCGCCCTGCCAGCAGGGGGCTAAATGGTACTTGTGAGGCCCGAGGTCGACAGCTGGATGCGTAGGCAGGGAGCGCGGGAGGTGAAGAAAAGGAAGTGTGCCGATCAAGCGATAAACAGTGGCCTTGGTATTTGGAAGCAGGTGTGGTGGATGAAAGTAGTAGGAAGTGGTGCTTCCAATAGAGCACATTACCAGCGGCCAGCCTTGCACGCGCGGAGTCAAACATGGCAGTGGCCAGCAGGGGAGCTCTAAGGCCTTGTCCACGCTCAGTCCCCACCTCCAATGGAACCTACGGAAGCTCAGCTGCGCAAATGGCGTAGCTGAGGTCGGCGTACTTGCCGCCCTATGGTGTGTGCAGTAAGGCCAGCGGGGGCTGCTCTCCCATTGACTCTGGCTAGTTTTCTCACCCTGGTGGAGTATCGGAGGCGACGGGAGAGCGCTCGGAGATCAATTTATCGCGCCTAAGGAAACGGGATAAATCCAGCGCCGGCAGAGCGATCGCTGCAGCGTCGATCCACCGCGCGATGAAGAGAAGGCCTAAAGAAGAGGCTGTACTGACGGAAACAAAAGCCCACTCCTTCGAGCCGGAGTTGAACCAGCGACCTAAGGATAGCCAAGGAAAGAAGACTACAGTCCTCCGCTCTACCAGCTGAGCTATCGAAGGAGCCCAGCAAGGAGGCTGTCCAAGTGACTCAAAGTGCCAGGGAGGAAGAAGTCCCTCTGGCACTAAGAGCTAATTATAGGCTTGCCTGTGCCCCGCCCTCGGACAGGAACGAGCCACAGACACGTAGCTCTCCCATCCTCATGGCTGCCTCAGCTGTGGGCAGCTGCCTAGGAAGAAGGGAAGCCAAGGGTGGGTGACGCCAGCCCTGCCTGCTGGCTGGGATACCGCAACTTCTTGCCCCGGCCCTCGCTGACCCGCAAGGGCCCTGAGATCGTCTCGAGCAGGCGCAGCACACTGTACGCACCGCCCCACCCCTCCGCGCCCCCCATTCTGGCGCAGAAGAGGGAAGTAGGAGCAACGGCAAACGTGTCTGACGCCGGATCCTTCTGCCCGGCTCGAAAGGACGCTTGAAGTCATGACATTTTTTCAGTCCATTGCCCTTCGCCTTCCTGTGTGACCGACACATTCCTGCTTTCACAGCTGACTCGGCTTCCCAGGCCTCTACCTGAGGACAACACACACAAGGAGCCTTTGAAATGATAAGAACTCAGGCTTGCGCTCTCCTGGAAGGGAAGCTGCTCCTTTTACTCCCTCCGAGCAGAATCCTCACCCTAAAGCGTCCGGCAGCGCCCCGTTCTGCACAGTCATAAGTCTGTGACGGATGTGGGTGGAGAAGAAAGACACGGCTGTTTGGAGGATGCAGGCATCCATCCTGCTACTTCTCACATGCACAGCGAGCACGGTAGCATTTGAGCTCATCCCCCATGCCTTTTCTGTTGCTTCCTTCCCCTCTCCGACACAAACTGTCAACTCAGCGCAAACCCCTGTCCGCACATCTCTTCGCACCCCTAAAAAGATTGCCTTTGGCCTTGCAGAGCACTTGGGACATGACCTGCACCCAACGCGGACAGGTGACGCGGCAAACTACCCCGCTCCCTTTCTTGTGTGTAAACAAAATACGTCTTTCCTGAGCCCATCAGAGAAATTCAAGCATGCCCCCTGCCTTGCGGACCCACACATCCCTAGCGCCTGATATCGTGACCGCAAGAAGAAGAAAAGCAGGCAAGTAAAGGGGACGCGTCGCCTCCCTGCCCGCCTGTTGGGGGCGCGGGCCAAGAAAAGCAAAGGTTCACGCTGTCTGCGGAGAACCCTGCAGGTCCTTCTGAGAAATTCCACCAGATTCGGATGGTAGCAGTTCTGCGCCAGAAGCCTGTTACGTGCTATGTGCAGTCACGCTTGCCTAAAGAAATCGCAGCTCTCCAAATGTGATGGACCAAAGGCCCAAGGTGACAGAAATGGAACTGCTCGCTCACGCTGCTCCTTGAACTGTGCTCTACGACGCTGAGGAAGGACGGCCGAAAAGTGAGCAAACCGCAGAAACGCGGACGTTGCTTCTCCGTCAAACGTAAGAGCCCGCCATCAGCACCGGAGACGCTCGTTTGACCTCGAAGGAGAAGGGACTGTCGGGGACGGAAGGGCCGTTTCTACTCCCCCTGTGTTCCCCTCCTGCTTGCCACCTGAAAGAAAGTCCTCCCCGGCGCATCTGCCCCCTAGCATCCGCTCCTGCAAAGGGAGCTTTGGGAGTTACGTGCGGACACTGTGTTTTAGCTAGGGTGACCAGATACCGCGTTTTGAAAGGGTCGGTCCTGCATGTGAGCCGTCCTGCGGGTGTCCCGACTTGCCCTGTATTTTCTGTCTCTCCCCTTCCATGTGTACACGTGAGTCCTAATGCTGGCCTCATGCTTGCTTTGCAGCTGCCCATCCAGCAGCGGTGAAAGGTGGGGTGTCCTGTGGATGATGATGGGGGCGAGTGTGCAAGGCTGACGGTTGGGCAAAGCTGCGGCGTGCAGGGCTGGCCGTTCCCCCTGCCGGTCCATCAGTGCAGTGCCTGGTGTGTGCCAGCAGGCTCCTCATCCCTGCCCCGTTTCCAAGCAGCAGTGGTGAGTGTGGAGAGGAGGTGGCCGGTTATGTGGCACCTGTGCTGCCCGCCCACCTGATGTTTACATGCTCTTCCTCTCCAGCTGTGTCCCATCCCTGCTGCTCATCCACATCCTCCCCAGGCGTCTGCAGCAGGATGCGTTCTGCGCCCAGCGCTTGTGCAGAGGATCAGCCCCCGTTCGGAGCAATCAGTTAACCACTAGTCGGGCAGGCTGGCAGGCAGGCAGACCCTTTCCTTTCCCCCACTGCCTCTGCCGGCGTGGTGAAGAGCTGAAGACCCGCTGGCCTGAGGGGGCTGTCCAGGAAGAGCCAATCTCTGCACGCGCCAGAGCCTAGCCACAGGAAGAGTCTGTGCTCCTCGGCTAAGCTCTGGAGCGCTGGGAGCTCTTTGCAGCCTGTTCACGCTCCGCCTCCACAGGCTTTGCGGTAGCCCCCCGGGCAGGGTCTTAGCACCCACTTCATGTGCCAGCCCTGCCTAAGTCTTGCCCCCAGGAAGTTGAGGACTTCTCTGTGTCCGAGGCATCCTCCCCTGCTGAGCCACCTCTGTGGACAGGTGCACTGCAGACTCTGTAGGCAGGCTCCCCCGCAGGGCCGTGATGCACAGTTCACCGCGTGTGCTTAACCCCTGCCTGTGCACCGTGTGGCCAGGGGACAAGAGGTGGCTGGGTTATGTCGGTGGCCAGCAGCATCTTGGAGAGGATAGCTGCCTTTCTACGGGCAGGAAGGGACCGGCTGGTTCCGGCCACAGGCTAGCGGGAGGAGGGAGAGTAAGGGGAAGAGACGACCTCTTGAAAGCCGTGAGCCGAGTCATGCCTGTCGTCCCCCTCCGCCCGCCTGCATCTGGAAGCCCTCCCCTGTTGCCTTAACTCCCGCGCAGTGGAAGAAGGCTACGGCTGGCCATGTTGTGGTGTGAACCTTGACAGAAATCTGGGGAGAGAGGCCTGTGACCCTACGTGCCGCCCACATGTTGTCTCAAGAAGACGCAGCACCAGGTCCTAGAGAGGCGGGTCTGTCCTGGGAGCCCAGGTGGGCATGGAGGGTGAAGAGCACTGGACAGGGAGGGTTGGGTCAGGCCAGTCGGCGAGCCGCATCTTGATGTGCGAGAGGTGTACGGGAGTGCGTGTGTGTTTGTATGCGTGTGTGAGGCCCCTCCCTGCGCCAGCCGTAGAGATCAGAAGGTAAAGAAAGAGGCTCCAGCTGCTCAGCTTTTCTTTTTAATAGGGTCTCGGTGAACTCGATGTTAATTTGAACTTTTGTACCGCATAGTACTGCTTGCTGTTGAACTTGCTTGATTAGAAGTAACTGGAGCAGGTGTCCCATATTCAGCAGAGGGAAATACGGTCACGCTAGTGTTATGTGGAAGGCGCCCTGCCAGCAGGGGGCTAAATGGTACTTGTGAGGCCCGAGGTCGACAGCTGGATGCGTAGGCAGGGAGCGCGGGAGGTGAAGAAAAGGAAGTGTGCCGATCAAGCGATAAACAGTGGCCTTGGTATTTGGAAGCAGGTGTGGTGGATGAAAGTAGTAGGAAGTGGTGCTTCCAATAGAGCACATTACCAGCGGCCAGCCTTGCACGCGCGGAGTCAAACATGGCAGTGGCCAGCAGGGGAGCTCTAAGGCCTTGTCCACGCTCAGTCCCCACCTCCAATGGAACCTACGGAAGCTCAGCTGCGCAAATGGCGTAGCTGAGGTCGGCGTACTTGCCGCCCTATGGTGTGTGCAGTAAGGCCAGCGGGGGCTGCTCTCCCATTGACTCTGGCTAGTTTTCTCACCCTGGTGGAGTATCGGAGGCGACGGGAGAGCGCTCGGAGATCAATTTATCGCGCCTAAGGAAACGGGATAAATCCAGCGCCGGCAGAGCGATCGCTGCAGCGTCGATCCACCGCGCGATGAAGAGAAGGCCTAAAGAAGAGGCTGTACTGACGGAAACAAAAGCCCACTCCTTCGAGCCGGAGTTGAACCAGCGACCTAAGGATAGCCAAGGAAAGAAGACTACAGTCCTCCGCTCTACCAGCTGAGCTATCGAAGGAGCCCAGCAAGGAGGCTGTCCAAGTGACTCAAAGTGCCAGGGAGGAAGAAGTCCCTCTGGCACTAAGAGCTAATTATAGGCTTGCCTGTGCCCCGCCCTCGGACAGGAACGAGCCACAGACACGTAGCTCTCCCATCCTCATGGCTGCCTCAGCTGTGGGCAGCTGCCTAGGAAGAAGGGAAGCCAAGGGTGGGTGACGCCAGCCCTGCCTGCTGGCTGGGATACCGCAACTTCTTGCCCCGGCCCTCGCTGACCCGCAAGGGCCCTGAGATCGTCTCGAGCAGGCGCAGCACACTGTACGCACCGCCCCACCCCTCCGCGCCCCCCATTCTGGCGCAGAAGAGGGAAGTAGGAGCAACGGCAAACGTGTCTGACGCCGGATCCTTCTGCCCGGCTCGAAAGGACGCTTGAAGTCATGACATTTTTTCAGTCCATTGCCCTTCGCCTTCCTGTGTGACCGACACATTCCTGCTTTCACAGCTGACTCGGCTTCCCAGGCCTCTACCTGAGGACAACACACACAAGGAGCCTTTGAAATGATAAGAACTCAGGCTTGCGCTCTCCTGGAAGGGAAGCTGCTCCTTTTACTCCCTCCGAGCAGAATCCTCACCCTAAAGCGTCCGGCAGCGCCCCGTTCTGCACAGTCATAAGTCTGTGACGGATGTGGGTGGAGAAGAAAGACACGGCTGTTTGGAGGATGCAGGCATCCATCCTGCTACTTCTCACATGCACAGCGAGCACAGTAGCATTTGAGCTCATCCCCCATGCCTTTTCTGTTGCTTCCTTCCCCTCTCCGACACAAACTGTCAACTCAGCGCAAACCCCTGTCCGCACATCTCTTCGCACCCCTAAAAAGATTGCCTTTGGCCTTGCAGAGCACTTGGGACATGACCTGCACCCAACGCGGACAGGTGACGCGGCAAACTACCCCGCTCCCTTTCTTGTGTGTAAACAAAATACGTCTTTCCTGAGCCCATCAGAGAAATTCAAGCATGCCCCCTGCCTTGCGGACCCACACATCCCTAGCGCCTGATATCGTGACCGCAAGAAGAAGAAAAGCAGGCAAGTAAAGGGGACGCGTCGCCTCCCTGCCCGCCTGTTGGGGGCGCGGGCCAAGAAAAGCAAAGGTTCACGCTGTCTGCGGAGAACCCTGCAGGTCCTTCTGAGAAATTCCACCAGATTCGGATGGTAGCAGTTCTGCGCCAGAAGCCTGTTACGTGCTATGTGCAGTCACGCTTGCCTAAAGAAATCGCAGCTCTCCAAATGTGATGGACCAAAGGCCCAAGGTGACAGAAATGGAACTGCTCGCTCACGCTGCTCCTTGAACTGTGCTCTACGACGCTGAGGAAGGACGGCCGAAAAGTGAGCAAACCGCAGAAACGCGGACGTTGCTTCTCCGTCAAACGTAAGAGCCCGCCATCAGCACCGGAGACGCTCGTTTGACCTCGAAGGAGAAGGGACTGTCGGGGACGGAAGGGCCGTTTCTACTCCCCCTGTGTTCCCCTCCTGCTTGCCACCTGAAAGAAAGTCCTCCCCGGCGCATCTGCCCCCTAGCATCCGCTCCTGCAAAGGGAGCTTTGGGAGTTACGTGCGGACACTGTGTTTTAGCTAGGGTGACCAGATACCGCGTTTTGAAAGGGTCGGTCCTGCATGTGAGCCGTCCTGCGGGTGTCCCGACTTGCCCTGTATTTTCTGTCTCTCCCCTTCCATGTGTACACGTGAGTCCTAATGCTGGCCTCATGCTTGCTTTGCAGCTGCCCATCCAGCAGCGGTGAAAGGTGGGGTGTCCTGTGGATGATGATGGGGGCGAGTGTGCAAGGCTGACGGTTGGGCAAAGCTGCGGCGTGCAGGGCTGGCCGTTCCCCCTGCCGGTCCATCAGTGCAGTGCCTGGTGTGTGCCAGCAGGCTCCTCATCCCTGCCCCGTTTCCAAGCAGCAGTGGTGAGTGTGGAGAGGAGGTGGCCGGTTATGTGGCACCTGTGCTGCCCGCCCACCTGATGTTTACATGCTCTTCCTCTCCAGCTGTGTCCCATCCCTGCTGCTCATCCACATCCTCCCCAGGCGTCTGCAGCAGGATGCGTTCTGCGCCCAGCGCTTGTGCAGAGGATCAGCCCCCGTTCGGAGCAATCAGTTAACCACTAGTCGGGCAGGCTGGCAGGCAGGCAGACCCTTTCCTTTCCCCCACTGCCTCTGCCGGCGTGGTGAAGAGCTGAAGACCCGCTGGCCTGAGGGGGCTGTCCAGGAAGAGCCAATCTCTGCACGCGCCAGAGCCTAGCCACAGGAAGAGTCTGTGCTCCTCGGCTAAGCTCTGGAGCGCTGGGAGCTCTTTGCAGCCTGTTCACGCTCCGCCTCCACAGGCTTTGCGGTAGCCCCCCGGGCAGGGTCTTAGCACCCACTTCATGTGCCAGCCCTGCCTAAGTCTTGCCCCCAGGAAGTTGAGGACTTCTCTGTGTCCGAGGCATCCTCCCCTGCTGAGCCACCTCTGTGGACAGGTGCACTGCAGACTCTGTAGGCAGGCTCCCCCGCAGGGCCGTGATGCACAGTTCACCGCGTGTGCTTAACCCCTGCCTGTGCACCGTGTGGCCAGGGGACAAGAGGTGGCTGGGTTATGTCGGTGGCCAGCAGCATCTTGGAGAGGATAGCTGCCTTTCTACGGGCAGGAAGGGACCGGCTGGTTCCGGCCACAGGCTAGCGGGAGGAGGGAGAGTAAGGGGAAGAGACGACCTCTTGAAAGCCGTGAGCCGAGTCATGCCTGTCGTCCCCCTCCGCCCGCCTGCATCTGGAAGCCCTCCCCTGTTGCCTTAACTCCCGCGCAGTGGAAGAAGGCTACGGCTGGCCATGTTGTGGTGTGAACCTTGACAGAAATCTGGGGAGAGAGGCCTGTGACCCTACGTGCCGCCCACATGTTGTCTCAAGAAGACGCAGCACCAGGTCCTAGAGAGGCGGGTCTGTCCTGGGAGCCCAGGTGGGCATGGAGGGTGAAGAGCACTGGACAGGGAGGGTTGGGTCAGGCCAGTCGGCGAGCCGCATCTTGATGTGCGAGAGGTGTACGGGAGTGCGTGTGTGTTTGTATGCGTGTGTGAGGCCCCTCCCTGCGCCAGCCGTAGAGATCAGAAGGTAAAGAAAGAGGCTCCAGCTGCTCAGCTTTTCTTTTTAATAGGGTCTCGGTGAACTCGATGTTAATTTGAACTTTTGTACCGCATAGTACTGCTTGCTGTTGAACTTGCTTGATTAGAAGTAACTGGAGCAGGTGTCCCATATTCAGCAGAGGGAAATACGGTCACGCTAGTGTTATGTGGAAGGCGCCCTGCCAGCAGGGGGCTAAATGGTACTTGTGAGGCCCGAGGTCGACAGCTGGATGCGTAGGCAGGGAGCGCGGGAGGTGAAGAAAAGGAAGTGTGCCGATCAAGCGATAAACAGTGGCCTTGGTATTTGGAAGCAGGTGTGGTGGATGAAAGTAGTAGGAAGTGGTGCTTCCAATAGAGCACATTACCAGCGGCCAGCCTTGCACGCGCGGAGTCAAACATGGCAGTGGCCAGCAGGGGAGCTCTAAGGCCTTGTCCACGCTCAGTCCCCACCTCCAATGGAACCTACGGAAGCTCAGCTGCGCAAATGGCGTAGCTGAGGTCGGCGTACTTGCCGCCCTATGGTGTGTGCAGTAAGGCCAGCGGGGGCTGCTCTCCCATTGACTCTGGCTAGTTTTCTCACCCTGGTGGAGTATCGGAGGCGACGGGAGAGCGCTCGGAGATCAATTTATCGCGCCTAAGGAAACGGGATAAATCCAGCGCCGGCAGAGCGATCGCTGCAGCGTCGATCCACCGCGCGATGAAGAGAAGGCCTAAAGAAGAGGCTGTACTGACGGAAACAAAAGCCCACTCCTTCGAGCCGGAGTTGAACCAGCGACCTAAGGATAGCCAAGGAAAGAAGACTACAGTCCTCCGCTCTACCAGCTGAGCTATCGAAGGAGCCCAGCAAGGAGGCTGTCCAAGTGACTCAAAGTGCCAGGGAGGAAGAAGTCCCTCTGGCACTAAGAGCTAATTATAGGCTTGCCTGTGCCCCGCCCTCGGACAGGAACGAGCCACAGACACGTAGCTCTCCCATCCTCATGGCTGCCTCAGCTGTGGGCAGCTGCCTAGGAAGAAGGGAAGCCAAGGGTGGGTGACGCCAGCCCTGCCTGCTGGCTGGGATACCGCAACTTCTTGCCCCGGCCCTCGCTGACCCGCAAGGGCCCTGAGATCGTCTCGAGCAGGCGCAGCACACTGTACGCACCGCCCCACCCCTCCGCGCCCCCCATTCTGGCGCAGAAGAGGGAAGTAGGAGCAACGGCAAACGTGTCTGACGCCGGATCCTTCTGCCCGGCTCGAAAGGACGCTTGAAGTCATGACATTTTTTCAGTCCATTGCCCTTCGCCTTCCTGTGTGACCGACACATTCCTGCTTTCACAGCTGACTCGGCTTCCCAGGCCTCTACCTGAGGACAACACACACAAGGAGCCTTTGAAATGATAAGAACTCAGGCTTGCGCTCTCCTGGAAGGGAAGCTGCTCCTTTTACTCCCTCCGAGCAGAATCCTCACCCTAAAGCGTCCGGCAGCGCCCCGTTCTGCACAGTCATAAGTCTGTGACGGATGTGGGTGGAGAAGAAAGACACGGCTGTTTGGAGGATGCAGGCATCCATCCTGCTACTTCTCACATGCACAGCGAGCACAGTAGCATTTGAGCTCATCCCCCATGCCTTTTCTGTTGCTTCCTTCCCCTCTCCGACACAAACTGTCAACTCAGCGCAAACCCCTGTCCGCACATCTCTTCGCACCCCTAAAAAGATTGCCTTTGGCCTTGCAGAGCACTTGGGACATGACCTGCACCCAACGCGGACAGGTGACGCGGCAAACTACCCCGCTCCCTTTCTTGTGTGTAAACAAAATACGTCTTTCCTGAGCCCATCAGAGAAATTCAAGCATGCCCCCTGCCTTGCGGACCCACACATCCCTAGCGCCTGATATCGTGACCGCAAGAAGAAGAAAAGCAGGCAAGTAAAGGGGACGCGTCGCCTCCCTGCCCGCCTGTTGGGGGCGCGGGCCAAGAAAAGCAAAGGTTCACGCTGTCTGCGGAGAACCCTGCAGGTCCTTCTGAGAAATTCCACCAGATTCGGATGGTAGCAGTTCTGCGCCAGAAGCCTGTTACGTGCTATGTGCAGTCACGCTTGCCTAAAGAAATCGCAGCTCTCCAAATGTGATGGACCAAAGGCCCAAGGTGACAGAAATGGAACTGCTCGCTCACGCTGCTCCTTGAACTGTGCTCTACGACGCTGAGGAAGGACGGCCGAAAAGTGAGCAAACCGCAGAAACGCGGACGTTGCTTCTCCGTCAAACGTAAGAGCCCACCATCAGCACCGGAGACGCTCGTTTGACCTCGAAGGAGAAGGGACTGTCGGGGACGGAAGGGCCGTTTCTACTCCCCCTGTGTTCCCCTCCTGCTTGCCACCTGAAAGAAAGTCCTCCCCGGCGCATCTGCCCCCTAGCATCCGCTCCTGCAAAGGGAGCTTTGGGAGTTACGTGCGGACACTGTGTTTTAGCTAGGGTGACCAGATACCGCGTTTTGAAAGGGTCGGTCCTGCATGTGAGCCGTCCTGCGGGTGTCCCGACTTGCCCTGTATTTTCTGTCTCTCCCCTTCCATGTGTACACGTGAGTCCTAATGCTGGCCTCATGCTTGCTTTGCAGCTGCCCATCCAGCAGCGGTGAAAGGTGGGGTGTCCTGTGGATGATGATGGGGGCG
The DNA here is from genome assembly GCF_033958435.1 of Carettochelys insculpta. Classification (NCBI taxonomy): domain Eukaryota; kingdom Metazoa; phylum Chordata; order Testudines; family Carettochelyidae; genus Carettochelys; species Carettochelys insculpta. Next base: position 128,561,585 of record NC_134138.1, on the reverse strand, counting down.
AGTGTGCAAGGCTGACGGTTGGGCAAAGCTGCGGCGTGCAGGGCTGGCCGTTCCCCCTGCCGGTCCATCAGTGCAGTGCCTGGTGTGTGCCAGCAGGCTCCTCATCCCTGCCCCGTTTCCAAGCAGCAGTGGTGAGTGTGGAGAGGAGGTGGCCGGTTATGTGGCACCTGTGCTGCCCGCCCACCTGATGTTTACATGCTCTTCCTCTCCAGCTGTGTCCCATCCCTGCTGCTCATCCACATCCTCCCCAGGCGTCTGCAGCAGGATGCGTTCTGCGCCCAGCGCTTGTGCAGAGGATCAGCCCCCGTTCGGAGCAATCAGTTAACCACTAGTCGGGCAGGCTGGCAGGCAGGCAGACCCTTTCCTTTCCCCCACTGCCTCTGCCGGCGTGGTGAAGAGCTGAAGACCCGCTGGCCTGAGGGGGCTGTCCAGGAAGAGCCAATCTCTGCACGCGCCAGAGCCTAGCCACAGGAAGAGTCTGTGCTCCTCGGCTAAGCTCTGGAGCGCTGGGAGCTCTTTGCAGCCTGTTCACGCTCCGCCTCCACAGGCTTTGCGGTAGCCCCCCGGGCAGGGTCTTAGCACCCACTTCATGTGCCAGCCCTGCCTAAGTCTTGCCCCCAGGAAGTTGAGGACTTCTCTGTGTCCGAGGCATCCTCCCCTGCTGAGCCACCTCTGTGGACAGGTGCACTGCAGACTCTGTAGGCAGGCTCCCCCGCAGGGCCGTGATGCACAGTTCACCGCGTGTGCTTAACCCCTGCCTGTGCACCGTGTGGCCAGGGGACAAGAGGTGGCTGGGTTATGTCGGTGGCCAGCAGCATCTTGGAGAGGATAGCTGCCTTTCTACGGGCAGGAAGGGACCGGCTGGTTCCGGCCACAGGCTAGCGGGAGGAGGGAGAGTAAGGGGAAGAGACGACCTCTTGAAAGCCGTGAGCCGAGTCATGCCTGTCGTCCCCCTCCGCCCGCCTGCATCTGGAAGCCCTCCCCTGTTGCCTTAACTCCCGCGCAGTGGAAGAAGGCTACGGCTGGCCATGTTGTGGTGTGAACCTTGACAGAAATCTGGGGAGAGAGGCCTGTGACCCTACGTGCCGCCCACATGTTGTCTCAAGAAGACGCAGCACCAGGTCCTAGAGAGGCGGGTCTGTCCTGGGAGCCCAGGTGGGCATGGAGGGTGAAGAGCACTGGACAGGGAGGGTTGGGTCAGGCCAGTCGGCGAGCCGCATCTTGATGTGCGAGAGGTGTACGGGAGTGCGTGTGTGTTTGTATGCGTGTGTGAGGCCCCTCCCTGCGCCAGCCGTAGAGATCAGAAGGTAAAGAAAGAGGCTCCAGCTGCTCAGCTTTTCTTTTTAATAGGGTCTCGGTGAACTCGATGTTAATTTGAACTTTTGTACCGCATAGTACTGCTTGCTGTTGAACTTGCTTGATTAGAAGTAACTGGAGCAGGTGTCCCATATTCAGCAGAGGGAAATACGGTCACGCTAGTGTTATGTGGAAGGCGCCCTGCCAGCAGGGGGCTAAATGGTACTTGTGAGGCCCGAGGTCGACAGCTGGATGCGTAGGCAGGGAGCGCGGGAGGTGAAGAAAAGGAAGTGTGCCGATCAAGCGATAAACAGTGGCCTTGGTATTTGGAAGCAGGTGTGGTGGATGAAAGTAGTAGGAAGTGGTGCTTCCAATAGAGCACATTACCAGCGGCCAGCCTTGCACGCGCGGAGTCAAACATGGCAGTGGCCAGCAGGGGAGCTCTAAGGCCTTGTCCACGCTCAGTCCCCACCTCCAATGGAACCTACGGAAGCTCAGCTGCGCAAATGGCGTAGCTGAGGTCGGCGTACTTGCCGCCCTATGGTGTGTGCAGTAAGGCCAGCGGGGGCTGCTCTCCCATTGACTCTGGCTAGTTTTCTCACCCTGGTGGAGTATCGGAGGCGACGGGAGAGCGCTCGGAGATCAATTTATCGCGCCTAAGGAAACGGGATAAATCCAGCGCCGGCAGAGCGATCGCTGCAGCGTCGATCCACCGCGCGATGAAGAGAAGGCCTAAAGAAGAGGCTGTACTGACGGAAACAAAAGCCCACTCCTTCGAGCCGGAGTTGAACCAGCGACCTAAGGATAGCCAAGGAAAGAAGACTACAGTCCTCCGCTCTACCAGCTGAGCTATCGAAGGAGCCCAGCAAGGAGGCTGTCCAAGTGACTCAAAGTGCCAGGGAGGAAGAAGTCCCTCTGGCACTAAGAGCTAATTATAGGCTTGCCTGTGCCCCGCCCTCGGACAGGAACGAGCCACAGACACGTAGCTCTCCCATCCTCATGGCTGCCTCAGCTGTGGGCAGCTGCCTAGGAAGAAGGGAAGCCAAGGGTGGGTGACGCCAGCCCTGCCTGCTGGCTGGGATACCGCAACTTCTTGCCCCGGCCCTCGCTGACCCGCAAGGGCCCTGAGATCGTCTCGAGCAGGCGCAGCACACTGTACGCACCGCCCCACCCCTCCGCGCCCCCCATTCTGGCGCAGAAGAGGGAAGTAGGAGCAACGGCAAACGTGTCTGACGCCGGATCCTTCTGCCCGGCTCGAAAGGACGCTTGAAGTCATGACATTTTTTCAGTCCATTGCCCTTCGCCTTCCTGTGTGACCGACACATTCCTGCTTTCACAGCTGACTCGGCTTCCCAGGCCTCTACCTGAGGACAACACACACAAGGAGCCTTTGAAATGATAAGAACTCAGGCTTGCGCTCTCCTGGAAGGGAAGCTGCTCCTTTTACTCCCTCCGAGCAGAATCCTCACCCTAAAGCGTCCGGCAGCGCCCCGTTCTGCACAGTCATAAGTCTGTGACGGATGTGGGTGGAGAAGAAAGACACGGCTGTTTGGAGGATGCAGGCATCCATCCTGCTACTTCTCACATGCACAGCGAGCACAGTAGCATTTGAGCTCATCCCCCATGCCTTTTCTGTTGCTTCCTTCCCCTCTCCGACACAAACTGTCAACTCAGCGCAAACCCCTGTCCGCACATCTCTTCGCACCCCTAAAAAGATTGCCTTTGGCCTTGCAGAGCACTTGGGACATGACCTGCACCCAACGCGGACAGGTGACGCGGCAAACTACCCCGCTCCCTTTCTTGTGTGTAAACAAAATACGTCTTTCCTGAGCCCATCAGAGAAATTCAAGCATGCCCCCTGCCTTGCGGACCCACACATCCCTAGCGCCTGATATCGTGACCGCAAGAAGAAGAAAAGCAGGCAAGTAAAGGGGACGCGTCGCCTCCCTGCCCGCCTGTTGGGGGCGCGGGCCAAGAAAAGCAAAGGTTCACGCTGTCTGCGGAGAACCCTGCAGGTCCTTCTGAGAAATTCCACCAGATTCGGATGGTAGCAGTTCTGCGCCAGAAGCCTGTTACGTGCTATGTGCAGTCACGCTTGCCTAAAGAAATCGCAGCTCTCCAAATGTGATGGACCAAAGGCCCAAGGTGACAGAAATGGAACTGCTCGCTCACGCTGCTCCTTGAACTGTGCTCTACGACGCTGAGGAAGGACGGCCGAAAAGTGAGCAAACCGCAGAAACGCGGACGTTGCTTCTCCGTCAAACGTAAGAGCCCGCCATCAGCACCGGAGACGCTCGTTTGACCTCGAAGGAGAAGGGACTGTCGGGGACGGAAGGGCCGTTTCTACTCCCCCTGTGTTCCCCTCCTGCTTGCCACCTGAAAGAAAGTCCTCCCCGGCGCATCTGCCCCCTAGCATCCGCTCCTGCAAAGGGAGCTTTGGGAGTTACGTGCGGACACTGTGTTTTAGCTAGGGTGACCAGATACCGCGTTTTGAAAGGGTCGGTCCTGCATGTGAGCCGTCCTGCGGGTGTCCCGACTTGCCCTGTATTTTCTGTCTCTCCCCTTCCATGTGTACACGTGAGTCCTAATGCTGGCCTCATGCTTGCTTTGCAGCTGCCCATCCAGCAGCGGTGAAAGGTGGGGTGTCCTGTGGATGATGATGGGGGCGAGTGTGCAAGGCTGACGGTTGGGCAAAGCTGCGGCGTGCAGGGCTGGCCGTTCCCCCTGCCGGTCCATCAGTGCAGTGCCTGGTGTGTGCCAGCAGGCTCCTCATCCCTGCCCCGTTTCCAAGCAGCAGTGGTGAGTGTGGAGAGGAGGTGGCCGGTTATGTGGCACCTGTGCTGCCCGCCCACCTGATGTTTACATGCTCTTCCTCTCCAGCTGTGTCCCATCCCTGCTGCTCATCCACATCCTCCCCAGGCGTCTGCAGCAGGATGCGTTCTGCGCCCAGCGCTTGTGCAGAGGATCAGCCCCCGTTCGGAGCAATCAGTTAACCACTAGTCGGGCAGGCTGGCAGGCAGGCAGACCCTTTCCTTTCCCCCACTGCCTCTGCCGGCGTGGTGAAGAGCTGAAGACCCGCTGGCCTGAGGGGGCTGTCCAGGAAGAGCCAATCTCTGCACGCGCCAGAGCCTAGCCACAGGAAGAGTCTGTGCTCCTCGGCTAAGCTCTGGAGCGCTGGGAGCTCTTTGCAGCCTGTTCACGCTCCGCCTCCACAGGCTTTGCGGTAGCCCCCCGGGCAGGGTCTTAGCACCCACTTCATGTGCCAGCCCTGCCTAAGTCTTGCCCCCAGGAAGTTGAGGACTTCTCTGTGTCCGAGGCATCCTCCCCTGCTGAGCCACCTCTGTGGACAGGTGCACTGCAGACTCTGTAGGCAGGCTCCCCCGCAGGGCCGTGATGCACAGTTCACCGCGTGTGCTTAACCCCTGCCTGTGCACCGTGTGGCCAGGGGACAAGAGGTGGCTGGGTTATGTCGGTGGCCAGCAGCATCTTGGAGAGGATAGCTGCCTTTCTACGGGCAGGAAGGGACCGGCTGGTTCCGGCCACAGGCTAGCGGGAGGAGGGAGAGTAAGGGGAAGAGACGACCTCTTGAAAGCCGTGAGCCGAGTCATGCCTGTCGTCCCCCTCCGCCCGCCTGCATCTGGAAGCCCTCCCCTGTTGCCTTAACTCCCGCGCAGTGGAAGAAGGCTACGGCTGGCCATGTTGTGGTGTGAACCTTGACAGAAATCTGGGGAGAGAGGCCTGTGACCCTACGTGCCGCCCACATGTTGTCTCAAGAAGACGCAGCACCAGGTCCTAGAGAGGCGGGTCTGTCCTGGGAGCCCAGGTGGGCATGGAGGGTGAAGAGCACTGGACAGGGAGGGTTGGGTCAGGCCAGTCGGCGAGCCGCATCTTGATGTGCGAGAGGTGTACGGGAGTGCGTGTGTGTTTGTATGCGTGTGTGAGGCCCCTCCCTGCGCCAGCCGTAGAGATCAGAAGGTAAAGAAAGAGGCTCCAGCTGCTCAGCTTTTCTTTTTAATAGGGTCTCGGTGAACTCGATGTTAATTTGAACTTTTGTACCGCATAGTACTGCTTGCTGTTGAACTTGCTTGATTAGAAGTAACTGGAGCAGGTGTCCCATATTCAGCAGAGGGAAATACGGTCACGCTAGTGTTATGTGGAAGGCGCCCTGCCAGCAGGGGGCTAAATGGTACTTGTGAGGCCCGAGGTCGACAGCTGGATGCGTAGGCAGGGAGCGCGGGAGGTGAAGAAAAGGAAGTGTGCCGATCAAGCGATAAACAGTGGCCTTGGTATTTGGAAGCAGGTGTGGTGGATGAAAGTAGTAGGAAGTGGTGCTTCCAATAGAGCACATTACCAGCGGCCAGCCTTGCACGCGCGGAGTCAAACATGGCAGTGGCCAGCAGGGGAGCTCTAAGGCCTTGTCCACGCTCAGTCCCCACCTCCAATGGAACCTACGGAAGCTCAGCTGCGCAAATGGCGTAGCTGAGGTCGGCGTACTTGCCGCCCTATGGTGTGTGCAGTAAGGCCAGCGGGGGCTGCTCTCCCATTGACTCTGGCTAGTTTTCTCACCCTGGTGGAGTATCGGAGGCGACGGGAGAGCGCTCGGAGATCAATTTATCGCGCCTAAGGAAACGGGATAAATCCAGCGCCGGCAGAGCGATCGCTGCAGCGTCGATCCACCGCGCGATGAAGAGAAGGCCTAAAGAAGAGGCTGTACTGACGGAAACAAAAGCCCACTCCTTCGAGCCGGAGTTGAACCAGCGACCTAAGGATAGCCAAGGAAAGAAGACTACAGTCCTCCGCTCTACCAGCTGAGCTATCGAAGGAGCCCAGCAAGGAGGCTGTCCAAGTGACTCAAAGTGCCAGGGAGGAAGAAGTCCCTCTGGCACTAAGAGCTAATTATAGGCTTGCCTGTGCCCCGCCCTCGGACAGGAACGAGCCACAGACACGTAGCTCTCCCATCCTCATGGCTGCCTCAGCTGTGGGCAGCTGCCTAGGAAGAAGGGAAGCCAAGGGTGGGTGACGCCAGCCCTGCCTGCTGGCTGGGATACCGCAACTTCTTGCCCCGGCCCTCGCTGACCCGCAAGGGCCCTGAGATCGTCTCGAGCAGGCGCAGCACACTGTACGCACCGCCCCACCCCTCCGCGCCCCCCATTCTGGCGCAGAAGAGGGAAGTAGGAGCAACGGCAAACGTGTCTGACGCCGGATCCTTCTGCCCGGCTCGAAAGGACGCTTGAAGTCATGACATTTTTTCAGTCCATTGCCCTTCGCCTTCCTGTGTGACCGACACATTCCTGCTTTCACAGCTGACTCGGCTTCCCAGGCCTCTACCTGAGGACAACACACACAAGGAGCCTTTGAAATGATAAGAACTCAGGCTTGCGCTCTCCTGGAAGGGAAGCTGCTCCTTTTACTCCCTCCGAGCAGAATCCTCACCCTAAAGCGTCCGGCAGCGCCCCGTTCTGCACAGTCATAAGTCTGTGACGGATGTGGGTGGAGAAGAAAGACACGGCTGTTTGGAGGATGCAGGCATCCATCCTGCTACTTCTCACATGCACAGCGAGCACAGTAGCATTTGAGCTCATCCCCCATGCCTTTTCTGTTGCTTCCTTCCCCTCTCCGACACAAACTGTCAACTCAGCGCAAACCCCTGTCCGCACATCTCTTCGCACCCCTAAAAAGATTGCCTTTGGCCTTGCAGAGCACTTGGGACATGACCTGCACCCAACGCGGACAGGTGACGCGGCAAACTACCCCGCTCCCTTTCTTGTGTGTAAACAAAATACGTCTTTCCTGAGCCCATCAGAGAAATTCAAGCATGCCCCCTGCCTTGCGGACCCACACATCCCTAGCGCCTGATATCGTGACCGCAAGAAGAAGAAAAGCAGGCAAGTAAAGGGGACGCGTCGCCTCCCTGCCCGCCTGTTGGGGGCGCGGGCCAAGAAAAGCAAAGGTTCACGCTGTCTGCGGAGAACCCTGCAGGTCCTTCTGAGAAATTCCACCAGATTCGGATGGTAGCAGTTCTGCGCCAGAAGCCTGTTACGTGCTATGTGCAGTCACGCTTGCCTAAAGAAATCGCAGCTCTCCAAATGTGATGGACCAAAGGCCCAAGGTGACAGAAATGGAACTGCTCGCTCACGCTGCTCCTTGAACTGTGCTCTACGACGCTGAGGAAGGACGGCCGAAAAGTGAGCAAACCGCAGAAACGCGGACGTTGCTTCTCCGTCAAACGTAAGAGCCCGCCATCAGCACCGGAGACGCTCGTTTGACCTCGAAGGAGAAGGGACTGTCGGGGACGGAAGGGCCGTTTCTACTCCCCCTGTGTTCCCCTCCTGCTTGCCACCTGAAAGAAAGTCCTCCCCGGCGCATCTGCCCCCTAGCATCCGCTCCTGCAAAGGGAGCTTTGGGAGTTACGTGCGGACACTGTGTTTTAGCTAGGGTGACCAGATACCGCGTTTTGAAAGGGTCGGTCCTGCATGTGAGCCGTCCTGCGGGTGTCCCGACTTGCCCTGTATTTTCTGTCTCTCCCCTTCCATGTGTACACGTGAGTCCTAATGCTGGCCTCATGCTTGCTTTGCAGCTGCCCATCCAGCAGCGGTGAAAGGTGGGGTGTCCTGTGGATGATGATGGGGGCGAGTGTGCAAGGCTGACGGTTGGGCAAAGCTGCGGCGTGCAGGGCTGGCCGTTCCCCCTGCCGGTCCATCAGTGCAGTGCCTGGTGTGTGCCAGCAGGCTCCTCATCCCTGCCCCGTTTCCAAGCAGCAGTGGTGAGTGTGGAGAGGAGGTGGCCGGTTATGTGGCACCTGTGCTGCCCGCCCACCTGATGTTTACATGCTCTTCCTCTCCAGCTGTGTCCCATCCCTGCTGCTCATCCACATCCTCCCCAGGCGTCTGCAGCAGGATGCGTTCTGCGCCCAGCGCTTGTGCAGAGGATCAGCCCCCGTTCGGAGCAATCAGTTAACCACTAGTCGGGCAGGCTGGCAGGCAGGCAGACCCTTTCCTTTCCCCCACTGCCTCTGCCGGCGTGGTGAAGAGCTGAAGACCCGCTGGCCTGAGGGGGCTGTCCAGGAAGAGCCAATCTCTGCACGCGCCAGAGCCTAGCCACAGGAAGAGTCTGTGCTCCTCGGCTAAGCTCTGGAGCGCTGGGAGCTCTTTGCAGCCTGTTCACGCTCCGCCTCCACAGGCTTTGCGGTAGCCCCCCGGGCAGGGTCTTAGCACCCACTTCATGTGCCAGCCCTGCCTAAGTCTTGCCCCCAGGAAGTTGAGGACTTCTCTGTGTCCGAGGCATCCTCCCCTGCTGAGCCACCTCTGTGGACAGGTGCACTGCAGACTCTGTAGGCAGGCTCCCCCGCAGGGCCGTGATGCACAGTTCACCGCGTGTGCTTAACCCCTGCCTGTGCACCGTGTGGCCAGGGGACAAGAGGTGGCTGGGTTATGTCGGTGGCCAGCAGCATCTTGGAGAGGATAGCTGCCTTTCTACGGGCAGGAAGGGACCGGCTGGTTCCGGCCACAGGCTAGCGGGAGGAGGGAGAGTAAGGGGAAGAGACGACCTCTTGAAAGCCGTGAGCCGAGTCATGCCTGTCGTCCCCCTCCGCCCGCCTGCATCTGGAAGCCCTCCCCTGTTGCCTTAACTCCCGCGCAGTGGAAGAAGGCTACGGCTGGCCATGTTGTGGTGTGAACCTTGACAGAAATCTGGGGAGAGAGGCCTGTGACCCTACGTGCCGCCCACATGTTGTCTCAAGAAGACGCAGCACCAGGTCCTAGAGAGGCGGGTCTGTCCTGGGAGCCCAGGTGGGCATGGAGGGTGAAGAGCACTGGACAGGGAGGGTTGGGTCAGGCCAGTCGGCGAGCCGCATCTTGATGTGCGAGAGGTGTACGGGAGTGCGTGTGTGTTTGTATGCGTGTGTGAGGCCCCTCCCTGCGCCAGCCGTAGAGATCAGAAGGTAAAGAAAGAGGCTCCAGCTGCTCAGCTTTTCTTTTTAATAGGGTCTCGGTGAACTCGATGTTAATTTGAACTTTTGTACCGCATAGTACTGCTTGCTGTTGAACTTGCTTGATTAGAAGTAACTGGAGCAGGTGTCCCATATTCAGCAGAGGGAAATACGGTCACGCTAGTGTTATGTGGAAGGCGCCCTGCCAGCAGGGGGCTAAATGGTACTTGTGAGGCCCGAGGTCGACAGCTGGATGCGTAGGCAGGGAGCGCGGGAGGTGAAGAAAAGGAAGTGTGCCGATCAAGCGATAAACAGTGGCCTTGGTATTTGGAAGCAGGTGTGGTGGATGAAAGTAGTAGGAAGTGGTGCTTCCAATAGAGCACATTACCAGCGGCCAGCCTTGCACGCGCGGAGTCAAACATGGCAGTGGCCAGCAGGGGAGCTCTAAGGCCTTGTCCACGCTCAGTCCCCACCTCCAATGGAACCTACGGAAGCTCAGCTGCGCAAATGGCGTAGCTGAGGTCGGCGTACTTGCCGCCCTATGGTGTGTGCAGTAAGGCCAGCGGGGGCTGCTCTCCCATTGACTCTGGCTAGTTTTCTCACCCTGGTGGAGTATCGGAGGCGACGGGAGAGCGCTCGGAGATCAATTTATCGCGCCTAAGGAAACGGGATAAATCCAGCGCCGGCAGAGCGATCGCTGCAGCGTCGATCCACCGCGCGATGAAGAGAAGGCCTAAAGAAGAGGCTGTACTGACGGAAACAAAAGCCCACTCCTTCGAGCCGGAGTTGAACCAGCGACCTAAGGATAGCCAAGGAAAGAAGACTACAGTCCTCCGCTCTACCAGCTGAGCTATCGAAGGAGCCCAGCAAGGAGGCTGTCCAAGTGACTCAAAGTGCCAGGGAGGAAGAAGTCCCTCTGGCACTAAGAGCTAATTATAGGCTTGCCTGTGCCCCGCCCTCGGACAGGAACGAGCCACAGACACGTAGCTCTCCCATCCTCATGGCTGCCTCAGCTGTGGGCAGCTGCCTAGGAAGAAGGGAAGCCAAGGGTGGGTGACGCCAGCCCTGCCTGCTGGCTGGGATACCGCAACTTCTTGCCCCGGCCCTCGCTGACCCGCAAGGGCCCTGAGATCGTCTCGAGCAGGCGCAGCACACTGTACGCACCGCCCCACCCCTCCGCGCCCCCCATTCTGGCGCAGAAGAGGGAAGTAGGAGCAACGGCAAACGTGTCTGACGCCGGATCCTTCTGCCCGGCTCGAAAGGACGCTTGAAGTCATGACATTTTTTCAGTCCATTGCCCTTCGCCTTCCTGTGTGACCGACACATTCCTGCTTTCACAGCTGACTCGGCTTCCCAGGCCTCTACCTGAGGACAACACACACAAGGAGCCTTTGAAATGATAAGAACTCAGGCTTGCGCTCTCCTGGAAGGGAAGCTGCTCCTTTTACTCCCTCCGAGCAGAATCCTCACCCTAAAGCGTCCGGCAGCGCCCCGTTCTGCACAGTCATAAGTCTGTGACGGATGTGGGTGGAGAAGAAAGACACGGCTGTTTGGAGGATGCAGGCATCCATCCTGCTACTTCTCACATGCACAGCGAGCACAGTAGCATTTGAGCTCATCCCCCATGCCTTTTCTGTTGCTTCCTTCCCCTCTCCGACACAAACTGTCAACTCAGCGCAAACCCCTGTCCGCACATCTCTTCGCACCCCTAAAAAGATTGCCTTTGGCCTTGCAGAGCACTTGGGACATGACCTGCACCCAACGCGGACAGGTGACGCGGCAAACTACCCCGCTCCCTTTCTTGTGTGTAAACAAAATACGTCTTTCCTGAGCCCATCAGAGAAATTCAAGCATGCCCCCTGCCTTGCGGACCCACACATCCCTAGCGCCTGATATCGTGACCGCAAGAAGAAGAAAAGCAGGCAAGTAAAGGGGACGCGTCGCCTCCCTGCCCGCCTGTTGGGGGCGCGGGCCAAGAAAAGCAAAGGTTCACGCTGTCTGCGGAGAACCCTGCAGGTCCTTCTGAGAAATTCCACCAGATTCGGATGGTAGCAGTTCTGCGCCAGAAGCCTGTTACGTGCTATGTGCAGTCACGCTTGCCTAAAGAAATCGCAGCTCTCCAAATGTGATGGACCAAAGGCCCAAGGTGACAGAAATGGAACTGCTCGCTCACGCTGCTCCTTGAACTGTGCTCTACGACGCTGAGGAAGGACGGCCGAAAAGTGAGCAAACCGCAGAAACGCGGACGTTGCTTCTCCGTCAAACGTAAGAGCCCGCCATCAGCACCGGAGACGCTCGTTTGACCTCGAAGGAGAAGGGACTGTCGGGGACGGAAGGGCCGTTTCTACTCCCCCTGTGTTCCCCTCCTGCTTGCCACCTGAAAGAAAGTCCTCCCCGGCGCATCTGCCCCCTAGCATCCGCTCCTGCAAAGGGAGCTTTGGGAGTTACGTGCGGACACTGTGTTTTAGCTAGGGTGACCAGATACCGCGTTTTGAAAGGGTCGGTCCTGCATGTGAGCCGTCCTGCGGGTGTCCCGACTTGCCCTGTATTTTCTGTCTCTCCCCTTCCATGTGTACACGTGAGTCCTAATGCTGGCCTCATGCTTGCTTTGCAGCTGCCCATCCAGCAGCGGTGAAAGGTGGGGTGTCCTGTGGATGATGATGGGGGCGAGTGTGCAAGGCTGACGGTTGGGCAAAGCTGCGGCGTGCAGGGCTGGCCGTTCCCCCTGCCGGTCCATCAGTGCAGTGCCTGGTGTGTGCCAGCAGGCTCCTCATCCCTGCCCCGTTTCCAAGCAGCAGTGGTGAGTGTGGAGAGGAGGTGGCCGGTTATGTGGCACCTGTGCTGCCCGCCCACCTGATGTTTACATGCTCTTCCTCTCCAGCTGTGTCCCATCCCTGCTGCTCATCCACATCCTCCCCAGGCGTCTGCAGCAGGATGCGTTCTGCGCCCAGCGCTTGTGCAGAGGATCAGCCCCCGTTCGGAGCAATCAGTTAACCACTAGTCGGGCAGGCTGGCAGGCAGGCAGACCCTTTCCTTTCCCCCACTGCCTCTGCCGGCGTGGTGAAGAGCTGAAGACCCGCTGGCCTGAGGGGGCTGTCCAGGAAGAGCCAATCTCTGCACGCGCCAGAGCCTAGCCACAGGAAGAGTCTGTGCTCCTCGGCTAAGCTCTGGAGCGCTGGGAGCTCTTTGCAGCCTGTTCACGCTCCGCCTCCACAGGCTTTGCGGTAGCCCCCCGGGCAGGGTCTTAGCACCCACTTCATGTGCCAGCCCTGCCTAAGTCTTGCCCCCAGGAAGTTGAGGACTTCTCTGTGTCCGAGGCATCCTCCCCTGCTGAGCCACCTCTGTGGACAGGTGCACTGCAGACTCTGTAGGCAGGCTCCCCCGCAGGGCCGTGATGCACAGTTCACCGCGTGTGCTTAACCCCTGCCTGTGCACCGTGTGGCCAGGGGACAAGAGGTGGCTGGGTTATGTCGGTGGCCAGCAGCATCTTGGAGAGGATAGCTGCCTTTCTACGGGCAGGAAGGGACCGGCTGGTTCCGGCCACAGGCTAGCGGGAGGAGGGAGAGTAAGGGGAAGAGACGACCTCTTGAAAGCCGTGAGCCGAGTCATGCCTGTCGTCCCCCTCCGCCCGCCTGCATCTGGAAGCCCTCCCCTGTTGCCTTAACTCCCGCGCAGTGGAAGAAGGCTACGGCTGGCCATGTTGTGGTGTGAACCTTGACAGAAATCTGGGGAGAGAGGCCTGTGACCCTACGTGCCGCCCACATGTTGTCTCAAGAAGACGCAGCACCAGGTCCTAGAGAGGCGGGTCTGTCCTGGGAGCCCAGGTGGGCATGGAGGGTGAAGAGCACTGGACAGGGAGGGTTGGGTCAGGCCAGTCGGCGAGCCGCATCTTGATGTGCGAGAGGTGTACGGGAGTGCGTGTGTGTTTGTATGCGTGTGTGAGGCCCCTCCCTGCGCCAGCCGTAGAGATCAGAAGGTAAAGAAAGAGGCTCCAGCTGCTCAGCTTTTCTTTTTAATAGGGTCTCGGTGAACTCGATGTTAATTTGAACTTTTGTACCGCATAGTACTGCTTGCTGTTGAACTTGCTTGATTAGAAGTAACTGGAGCAGGTGTCCCATATTCAGCAGAGGGAAATACGGTCACGCTAGTGTTATGTGGAAGGCGCCCTGCCAGCAGGGGGCTAAATGGTACTTGTGAGGCCCGAGGTCGACAGCTGGATGCGTAGGCAGGGAGCGCGGGAGGTGAAGAAAAGGAAGTGTGCCGATCAAGCGATAAACAGTGGCCTTGGTATTTGGAAGCAGGTGTGGTGGATGAAAGTAGTAGGAAGTGGTGCTTCCAATAGAGCACATTACCAGCGGCCAGCCTTGCACGCGCGGAGTCAAACATGGCAGTGGCCAGCAGGGGAGCTCTAAGGCCTTGTCCACGCTCAGTCCCCACCTCCAATGGAACCTACGGAAGCTCAGCTGCGCAAATGGCGTAGCTGAGGTCGGCGTACTTGCCGCCCTATGGTGTGTGCAGTAAGGCCAGCGGGGGCTGCTCTCCCATTGACTCTGGCTAGTTTTCTCACCCTGGTGGAGTATCGGAGGCGACGGGAGAGCGCTCGGAGATCAATTTATCGCGCCTAAGGAAACGGGATAAATCCAGCGCCGGCAGAGCGATCGCTGCAGCGTTGATCCACCGCGCGATGAAGAGAAGGCCTAAAGAAGAGGCTGTACTGACGGAAACAAAAGCCCACTCCTTCGAGCCGGAGTTGATCCAGCGACCTAAGGATAGCCAAGGAAAGAAGACTACAGTCCTCCACTCTACCAGCTGAGCTATCGAAGGAGCCCAGCAAGGAGGCTGTCCAAGTGACTCAAAGTGCCAGGGAGGAAGAAGTCCCTCTGGCACTAAGAGCTAATTATAGGCTTGCCTGTGCCCCACCCTCGGACAGGAACGAGCCACAGACACGTAGCTCTCCCTTCCTCATGGCTGCCTCAGCTGTGGGCAGCTGCCTAGGAAGAAGGGAAGCCAAGGGTGGGTGACGCCAGCCCTGCCTGCTGGCTGGGATACCGCAACTTCTTGCCCCGGCCCTCGCTGACCCGCAAGGGCCCTGAGATCGTCTCGAGCAGGCGCAGCACACTGTACGCACCGCCCCACCCCTCCGCGCCCCCCATTCTGGCGCAGAAGAGGGAAGTAGGAGCAACGGCAAACGTGTCTGACGCCGGATCCTTCTGCCCGGCTCGAAAGGACGCTTGAAGTCATGACATTTTTTCAGTCCATTGCCCTTCGCCTTCCTGTGTGACCGACACATTCCTGCTTTCACAGCTGACTCGGCTTCCCAGGCCTCTACCTGAGGACAACACACACAAGGAGCCTTTGAAATGATAAGAACTCAGGCTTGCGCTCTCCTGGAAGGGAAGCTGCTCCTTTTACTCCCTCCGAGCAGAATCCTCACCCTAAAGCGTCCGGCAGCGCCCCGTTCTGCACAGTCATAAGTCTGTGACGGATGTGGGTGGAGAAGAAAGACACGGCTGTTTGGAGGATGCAGGCATCCATCCTGCTACTTCTCACATGCACAGCGAGCACAGTAGCATTTGAGCTCATCCCCCATGCCTTTTCTGTTGCTTCCTTCCCCTCTCCGACACAAACTGTCAACTCAGCGCAAACCCCTGTCCGCACATCTCTTCGCACCCCTAAAAAGATTGCCTTTGGCCTTGCAGAGCACTTGGGACATGACCTGCACCCAACGCGGACAGGTGACGCGGCAAACTACCCCGCTCCCTTTCTTGTGTGTAAACAAAATACGTCTTTCCTGAGCCCATCAGAGAAATTCAAGCATGCCCCCTGCCTTGCGGACCCACACATCCCTAGCGCCTGATATCGTGACCGCAAGAAGAAGAAAAGCAGGCAAGTAAAGGGGACGCGTCGCCTCCCTGCCCGCCTGTTGGGGGCGTGGGCCAAGAAAAGCAAAGGTTCACGCTGTCTGCGGAGAACCCTGCAGGTCCTTCTGAGAAATTCCACCAGATTCGGATGGTAGCAGTTCTGCGCCAGAAGCCTGTTACGTGCTATGTGCAGTCACGCTTGCCTAAAGAAATCGCAGCTCTCCAAATGTGATGGACCAAAGGCCCAAGGTGACAGAAATGGAACTGCTCGCTCACGCTGCTCCTTGAACTGTGCTCTACGACGCTGAGGAAGGACGGCCGAAAAGTGAGCAAACCGCAGAAACGCGGACGTTGCTTCTCCGTCAAACGTAAGAGCCCGCCATCAGCACCGGAGACGCTCGTTTGACCTCGAAGGAGAAGGGACTGTCGGGGACGGAAGGGCCGTTTCTACTCCCCCTGTGTTCCCCTCCTGCTTGCCACCTGAAAGAAAGTCCTCCCCGGCGCATCTGCCCCCTAGCATCCGCTCCTGCAAAGGGAGCTTTGGGAGTTACGTGCGGACACTGTGTTTTAGCTAGGGTGACCAGATACCGCGTTTTGAAAGGGTCGGTCCTGCATGTGAGCCGTCCTGCGGGTGTCCCGACTTGCCCTGTATTTTCTGTCTCTCCCCTTCCATGTGTACACGTGAGTCCTAATGCTGGCCTCATGCTTGCTTTGCAGCTGCCCATCCAGCAGCGGTGAAAGGTGGGGTGTCCTGTGGATGATGATGGGGGCGAGTGTGCAAGGCTGACGGTTGGGCAAAGCTGCGGCGTGCAGGGCTGGCCGTTCCCCCTGCCGGTCCATCAGTGCAGTGCCTGGTGTGTGCCAGCAGGCTCCTCATCCCTGCCCCGTTTCCAAGCAGCAGTGGTGAGTGTGGAGAGGAGGTGGCCGGTTATGTGGCACCTGTGCTGCCCGCCCACCTGATGTTTACATGCTCTTCCTCTCCAGCTGTGTCCCATCCCTGCTGCTCATCCACATCCTCCCCAGGCGTCTGCAGCAGGATGCGTTCTGCGCCCAGCGCTTGTGCAGAGGATCAGCCCCCGTTCGGAGCAATCAGTTAACCACTAGTCGGGCAGGCTGGCAGGCAGGCAGACCCTTTCCTTTCCCCCACTGCCTCTGCCGGCGTGGTGAAGAGCTGAAGACCCGCTGGCCTGAGGGGGCTGTCCAGGAAGAGCCAATCTCTGCACGCGCCAGAGCCTAGCCACAGGAAGAGTCTGTGCTCCTCGGCTAAGCTCTGGAGCGCTGGGAGCTCTTTGCAGCCTGTTCACGCTCCGCCTCCACAGGCTTTGCGGTAGCCCCCCGGGCAGGGTCTTAGCACCCACTTCATGTGCCAGCCCTGCCTAAGTCTTGCCCCCAGGAAGTTGAGGACTTCTCTGTGTCCGAGGCATCCTCCCCTGCTGAGCCACCTCTGTGGACAGGTGCACTGCAGACTCTGTAGGCAGGCTCCCCCGCAGGGCCGTGATGCACAGTTCACCACGTGTGCTTAACCCCTGCCTGTGCACCGTGTGGCCAGGGGACAAGAGGTGGCTGGGTTATGTCGGTGGCCAGCAGCATCTTGGAGAGGATAGCTGCCTTTCTACGGGCAGGAAGGGACCGGCTGGTTCCGGCCACAGGCTAGCGGGAGGAGGGAGAGTAAGGGGAAGAGACGACCTCTTGAAAGCCGTGAGCCGAGTCATGCCTGTCGTCCCCCTCCGCCCGCCTGCATCTGGAAGCCCTCCCCTGTTGCCTTAACTCCCGCGCAGTGGAAGAAGGCTACGGCTGGCCATGTTGTGGTGTGAACCTTGACAGAAATCTGGGGAGAGAGGCCTGTGACCCTACGTGCCGCCCACATGTTGTCTCAAGAAGACGCAGCACCAGGTCCTAGAGAGGCGGGTCTGTCCTGGGAGCCCAGGTGGGCATGGAGGGTGAAGAGCACTGGACAGGGAGGGTTGGGTCAGGCCAGTCGGCGAGCCGCATCTTGATGTGCGAGAGGTGTACGGGAGTGCGTGTGTGTTTGTATGCGTGTGTGAGGCCCCTCCCTGCGCCAGCCGTAGAGATCAGAAGGTAAAGAAAGAGGCTCCAGCTGCTCAGCTTTTCTTTTTAATAGGGTCTCGGTGAACTCGATGTTAATTTGAACTTTTGTACCGCATAGTACTGCTTGCTGTTGAACTTGCTTGATTAGAAGTAACTGGAGCAGGTGTCCCATATTCAGCAGAGGGAAATACGGTCACGCTAGTGTTATGTGGAAGGCGCCCTGCCAGCAGGGGGCTAAATGGTACTTGTGAGGCCCGAGGTCGACAGCTGGATGCGTAGGCAGGGAGCGCGGGAGGTGAAGAAAAGGAAGTGTGCCGATCAAGCGATAAACAGTGGCCTTGGTATTTGGAAGCAGGTGTGGTGGATGAAAGTAGTAGGAAGTGGTGCTTCCAATAGAGCACATTACCAGCGGCCAGCCTTGCACGCGCGGAGTCAAACATGGCAGTGGCCAGCAGGGGAGCTCTAAGGCCTTGTCCACGCTCAGTCCCCACCTCCAATGGAACCTACGGAAGCTCAGCTGCGCAAATGGCGTAGCTGAGGTCGGCGTACTTGCCGCCCTATGGTGTGTGCAGTAAGGCCAGCGGGGGCTGCTCTCCCATTGACTCTGGCTAGTTTTCTCACCCTGGTGGAGTATCGGAGGCGACGGGAGAGCGCTCGGAGATCAATTTATCGCGCCTAAGGAAACGGGATAAATCCAGCGCCGGCAGAGCGATCGCTGCAGCGTTGATCCACCGCGCGATGAAGAGAAGGCCTAAAGAAGAGGCTGTACTGACGGAAACAAAAGCCCACTCCTTCGAGCCGGAGTTGAACCAGCGACCTAAGGATAGCCAAGGAAAGAAGACTACAGTCCTCCGCTCTACCAGCTGAGCTATCGAAGGAGCCCAGCAAGGAGGCTGTCCAAGTGACTCAAAGTGCCAGGGAGGAAGAAGTCCCTCTGGCACTAAGAGCTAATTATAGGCTTGCCTGTGCCCCGCCCTCGGACAGGAACGAGCCACAGACACGTAGCTCTCCCATCCTCATGGCTGCCTCAGCTGTGGGCAGCTGCCTAGGAAGAAGGGAAGCCAAGGGTGGGTGACGCCAGCCCTGCCTGCTGGCTGGGATACCGCAACTTCTTGCCCCGGCCCTCGCTGACCCGCAAGGGCCCTGAGATCGTCTCGAGCAGGCGCAGCACACTGTACGCACCGCCCCACCCCTCCGCGCCCCCCATTCTGGCGCAGAAGAGGGAAGTAGGAGCAACGGCAAACGTGTCTGACGCCGGATCCTTCTGCCCGGCTCGAAAGGACGCTTGAAGTCATGACATTTTTTCAGTCCATTGCCCTTCGCCTTCCTGTGTGACCGACACATTCCTGCTTTCACAGCTGACTCGGCTTCCCAGGCCTCTACCTGAGGACAACACACACAAGGAGCCTTTGAAATGATAAGAACTCAGGCTTGCGCTCTCCTGGAAGGGAAGCTGCTCCTTTTACTCCCTCCGAGCAGAATCCTCACCCTAAAGCGTCCGGCAGCGCCCCGTTCTGCACAGTCATAAGTCTGTGACGGATGTGGGTGGAGAAGAAAGACACGGCTGTTTGGAGGATGCAGGCATCCATCCTGCTACTTCTCACATGCACAGCGAGCACAGTAGCATTTGAGCTCATCCCCCATGCCTTTTCTGTTGCTTCCTTCCCCTCTCAGACACAAACTGTGAACTCAGCGCAAACCCCTGTCCGCACATCTCTTCGCACCCCTAAAAAGATTACCTTTGGCCTTGCAGAGCACTTGGGACATGACCTGCACCCAACGCGGACAGGTGACGTGGCAAACTACCCTTCTCCGTTTCTTTTGTGTAAACAAAATACATCTTTCCTGAGCCCAGCAGAGAAATTCAAACATGCCCCCTGCCTTGCGGACCCACACATCCCTAGCGCCTGATATCGTGACCGCAAGAAGAAGAAAAGCAGGCAAGTAAAGGGGACGCGTCGCCTCCCTGCCCGCCTGTTGGGGGCGCGGGCTAAGAAAAGCAAAGGTTCACGCTGTCTGCAGAGAACCCTGCAGGTCCTTCTGAGAAATTCCACCAGATTCGGATGGTAGCAGTTCTGCGCCAGAAGCCTGTTACGTGCTATGTGCAGTCACGCTTGCCTAAAGAAATCGCAGCTCTCCAAATGTGATGGACCAAAGGCCCAAGGTGACAGAAATGGAACTGCTCACTCACGCTGCTCCTTGAACTGTGCTCTACGACGCTGAGGAAGGACGGCCGAAAAGTGAGCAAACCGCAGAAACGCGGACGTTGCTTCTCCGTCAAACATAAGAGCCCGCCATCAGCACCGGAGACGCTCGTTTGACCTCGAAGGAGAAGGGACTGTCAGGGACGGAAGGGCCGTTTCTACTCCCCCTGTGTTCCCCTCCTGCTTGCCACCTGAAAGAAAGTCCTCCCCGGCGCATCTGCCCCCTAGCATCCGCTCCTGCAAAGGGAGCTTTGGGCGTTACGTGCGGACACTGTGTTTTAGCTAGGGTGACCAGATATCGCGTTTTGAAAGGGTCGGTCTTGTATGTGAGCCCTCCTGCGGGTGTCCCAACTTGCCCTGTATTTTCTGTCTCTCCCCTTCCATGTGTACACGTGAGTCCTAATGCTGGCCTCATGCTTGCTTTGCAGCTGCCCGTCCAGCAGCGGTGAAAGGTGGGGTCTCCTGTGGATGATGATGGGGGTGAGTGTGCAAGGCTGATGGTGGGGCAGGGAGGTCCAGGAAATCCCAGATCTGCAAATGTGATGTACCAATACCTGGGTTTGATTCTGGTCGAAAGTGTGCAGACTTATGAACTGGTGTTGGCAGTAGTAGGCCACATTCACCACCATAGACAGCGGAATTTTGATGTCCTCGACCTCAGGCTCCTATTGGGAGAATGTAAGTTCTTGCCTCCTTCCAGTGGCAGAGTGTGGTGTTGTGGAAGGCCAGTGTGTTATTGGGCTTTCCCAACCAGTTCATGTAGATGTCCATTAAGTATTCCCAATGGTCCACCAGGGGCTGCAGCATGTTCAGTTCCTAGCTCTTCTTGTTAATATGGAAGTCTGCTCTACGACCCAGTGCACAGATGCTCATATAGGTGCTGTCAATGGTGCCAAAAAAGTAGGGAAGGCAGGGCCAGTGAACCAGGTGACAGACTCATCCAGGTCTCCAACAAGGATGACCCTCCAGAAGAGGATTTTGTTGATTACGCTCACCACCTGCATGGGGTGGAGGGTGAACACACTCATGAGTGGATGAAGCAGTGTCCCTTGCCCCAGCAAGCTCTCCTGGCCCCCTTTTCCTCCAACCATGAGGCTGTCCCCCAAGCAAGAGGCTTGTGTGGGGTTGGGGCAGTTTGTTCTCTGTAGGATAGGCCTGGCTCTGACCCTTGACCTAACCCCTTGCACCTCCAACCCTGGCCCTGAGGGTCCCCCTTGCTCAGGAGCCTCCTCTCCTCTCTTTTTGCTGGGACTGTGAGCCCAGTGTGCCATACCTCCATGAGGACAGCCCTGACTGTCGACTTGCCCACCTTGAATTGTTGTCTCAAAGAGTGGCAGCTGTCCATGGATGCCAGCTTCCACATTGTGATGGCAACCCACTTTTCGTTGGGGTGGAGTGGGCCACATGCAGGTGTCCTGGTGTTGGAAGGCAGGGATGAACCAGGTGCAGAGCTCCAGAAATGTCTCCTTCCTTATGCAGAAGTTCTGGAGTTGTCCCACTCACCCATCTGCATGTTGTCCCACTCACCCATCACCAGTCCCACCATTCAGAACTGGTAGGGTTGCTCCAAAAGTGCCTGATCTCCTGGGGAGGTGGGTGGGGTGCAGCCAGGGCCCTGGGAGCGGGGGTTGGGCTCCTTGGCACCAGTGGGAGGTCTCTGCAATCAGAGGAGATGGAGGGCATCTGAAATCACCATTGCCAGCAGTCTGATCACAGTGTGGGTCTGGTGCCAGCCTGGGAGCTATTGTGGGTCTATAGCTCACAGCTTCTGGTCCCTGCACCAGCTCTACTGTGCTTTGTGCAGCAAGGCTGGCCTCAGCAAGTGCAGGGAGCGGGCGTTTGGGAAGGGCCTTTTAAGGGAGCACCTGGCTGGGAGTTCCTGGAAGGGCTGGCTGCCTATGCAACCCCATCCATGAAGTCTCCTGGCCCATTCTTTCGAAAGAGCAGCCAAGGCTGTGTGGCCACTCTCTATCAAAAGAACAGATTGCCTTTTCAACCCACTTTTTGTGTGTGGCTACAATATTGAAAGAAGCTTTTTCAGAAGAGATTTTCTCGAAGATCTTCTTTCAAATAATTGCTGTAGTGTAGACATAGCCCAAATGTGATGGATCAAAGCCCCAGACTGACACAAATGGAACTGCTCCCTCACACTGCTCCTTTTACTGTGCTCTGATCCATAATTACCTGGTTTTAAAGGCAAACTCATTACTTGTGGTGGTGGAATGCATGATTTTTGAATATTTGGCATAGATAATAATATAAAAGTGACTTTAAATGTCAGTTTCACTCTTTTGAAAGGTGATTTTCTAGTTTATTCTTTGTAGTGTTGGCAGTGGGTCCTTGAGGATGTCAGCTATCCCACACAAGTGCCTTCCCACAGAAGTGCCACGGAACCCCCTGCTTGTTCCATGTTATCCTGTCAAAAAATATGGTTAGGTTGTTTGACATGGTTTGTACTTCACAAATCTATCTGGACTCTTCCATATTGTTTTACTATTTTCTTTGTATTTTCAAACTGATTTCTTGATTATTTGTTCCATTATCTTTTGAGGACTCAGTGGTTCACATTCAAGTAGTTTTCATGTTTATTTAAGAGAATTACGTATTATCTGGCCTCACAATTAATTTTAGTTGCTCTCCATCATTATATTATGATGGGAACATCTTCAGAAGTTGTAGCAATTGTGAGAATGGGTGTGTAGACAAGATTGAACATTTTGTGGCATGAAAAATTGTGGATGAAGTCTATGAGACAGGCCAAAAACTAAAGGAAGCACATGGCATCTCTATGTTAGCTAAAACCAGTGTGACTTCAGAGAAGGGAGGGAAAATGAAAAAAATCTTCAGCTTTCACCTTCACTGCAAACAATTTTAAAAAATCTTGAGGAAGAACCCAACAACAGAGGCCATTGTTTGTAAAATTTTGAACCACCTGGGCTGAAAATTTTTGATATATTTGTCTGTATACTCATCTCGGAAGGCAATAAGCTCTTGACAAAGGCTACACCTACACTTGAGAGTTTTGTAGCCCAAACAGGCTTTGTCGATTAAAACTCACGGAGCATTTACACACAAAATGCATTTTGTTGACAGAAACTTTTGCCAAAAAATCTGTGTAGACACTGGGGGGTGGGGGGTGGGGGCGCTTCTGTTGACAGAGCAGATCAAAAGATTTATCAAGTTTTATGTGTACTCACAGTATGTCAACAGAAGTTTGTCAGAAAATCTCTCCTGACAGTAATTTCCGTGGACAGATGCTTCTCATGTACACATAGCCAAAGACTTTAGCAAAGATTGTAGAGGTGTATGCTGTTCTATCACAGCAGATCAGCTCTAGAGAGATTTAAGTGGAAACGGATAAGTGACTTACACCCCACATTCTTTGTAGAAATATACCCGTGAATATCACGTAATATGCTTTATGCAAAATAGTTCATATAACATTATTGTAAAACTTGTAATCCACTGAATGTATATATTCTATTTGTATACGTGTACCATTACTGTATCTGAAATAAGTGATATTGACTCTTTATTATCAATGTATTCGTGTTGGGAATGACCTATTTTCAGCTCCTCAAGAACCATGAAGAAGCCAGACATGTAGCTAATAACCCATTAGCAAGAGAAAATTGAGGGCGGGGAGAACTGTCTTCTTGCTGAATGCAACAAAGATATGTGTCAGTTGCTACGTCTACACGTGCACACTACATCGAAATATCTTATTTCGATGTAGCGACATCGAAATAGTCTATTTCGATGAATAACGTCTACACGTCCTCCAGGGCTGGCAACGTCGACGTTCAACTTTGACGTTGGGCAGCACCACATCGAAATAGGCGCTGCGAGGGAACGTCTACATGCCAGAGTAGCACACATCGAAATAAGGGATCCAGGAACAGCTGCAGACAGGGTCACAGAGCGGACTCAACAGTAAGCCGCTCCCTTAAAGGGCCCCTCCCAGACACAGTTGCACTAAACAACACAAGATCCACAGAGCCGACAACTGGTTGCAGACCCTGTGCATGCAGCATGGATCCCCACCTGCCACAGCAGCAGCCAGAAGCCCTGGGCTAAGGGCTGCTGCACACGGTGACCATAGAGCCCCGCAGGGGCTGGAGAGAGAGCGTCTCTCAACCCCTCAGCTGATGGCTGCCATGGCAGACCCCGCTATTTCGATGTTGCGGGACACAGATTGTCGACACATGCCCTACTTCGACGTTCAGCTTTGAAGTAGGGCACTATTCCCATCCCCTCATGGGGTTAGCGACTTCGACATCTTGCTGCCTAACGTCGATTTCAACTTCGAAATAGCGCCCAACATGTGTAGCCGTGACGGGCGCTATTTTGAAGTTGGCGCTGCTACTTCGAAGTAGCATGCATGTGTAGATGCGGCCTATGGCTCCACCTACACTAGCCGGCTACTTTGAAGTTGCCAGCACAACGCCGAAATAGCATGCGTCGCGTCTACACGCGCCGTGTGCTATTTCAACGTTCAAATCAACATTAAGCAGCGAGATGTCAAAATTGCTATTCCCATCAGAAGATGGGAATAGCGCCCTACTTCGACGTTGAACATCGAAGGAGGGTGTATGTAGACGATCCGCGTCCCGCTACTTTGAAATAGCAGGGTCCACCATGGTGCAAATCAGCTGAGGGGTTGAGATGTGCTGGTCATCCCCTGCGGGGCTCTATGATCTCTGTGCCCAGTGGCTCCTAAAGCTTCCTAAAGCTACCCGGAAACCCCGTAGCAGGAAGCTGACAGCGTGGACGCAGCAGCCGTGCCACGAGGTGTCCCTGCACAGCCCAGAGGGACACCATGGCAACCAGCCAGCCTCCTGAGCACCCCCAGAGCTCCCCCTCCAGGCCGTCCCAGGGATCCCAGGCCTCCAGCTAGCGGGGTAGGAAGCGGGGCCCCTCCTGGACTGACCCTGAGCTCCGTGACCTGCTGGGGCTCTGGGGTGAGGAGGAGGTGCTGTACATCATGGGGAGCAAGCGGCGGAATGTGGAGGTGTTCGCCCGGCTGGCTGAGGGCCTGGCTGCTCAGGATCACCCTGCCCGCGTGCCTGACCATGTCAGGAGTAAGGTCAAGGAGTTGCGGCAGGGTTACGCCCGGGCCCAGGACTCAGCCAGCCGGTCTGGGGCTGCCCCTGCCGCTTGCCCCTATTACCGGGAGCTCAGGGCTATCCTGGGCCCCCGGGGCACCTCCTCCTCACCCCATCCCCAAGCCACCCTTGACACCACGGCCGACGAGCCCCAGCCGGCCTCGGAGCCAGGGTCAGGTCTGGAGGCCAGCCCTGCCCCCCGCAGGGCTAGAGCCGGGACCCTCCACCCCAGACACCGAGTGGTCCAATGAGGAGGGGGAACTCATGCTGGACATCCCATCCCACAGCTCCAGCTGGGTGTCTGCTAGATGGGCATCTCCTGATCCTGGCAGTGCACAGTCAGGTACTTACCCCACAGGGCACAGACCTCCTGAGCATGGGGCGAGGGCACCACTTGACCGGCGTCCCCACACATCCCCACAACACCCCAGCCTGCCATGGCCCGGGCACACCACGGCACAGGGACGGTGCCACAGCCACCAGTGCCCAGCAGCACCTCCACCCATGGACAGTGCCGTGCCCCACCCCCGGTGGGAGGGGAGTGGGGCAGACCACTGGAAGGGGCCACCCACAGGATCACTGCACGCACCAATGGGGGATGGATGCGGGGGGACACAGGCCCTTGGGGGAATGGGGGGGGTGGGTCACGGGTCAAGGCTGGGTACTCACAGCCTCCCTTCCCCCTTTCCCCCTATTTCTGCAGCCACACCATCCGTGGTCACAGACAGCCCTCCGAGACCACTGGACCACCAACACCGGGGGTCACCGCCTGCCCTGGGACAGGCCCACCCCTGCCGGGGCCACCACCACACCACATATGACCCCGAGGTGGCTGCGGCCCTTTGGTGCCAGGCAGACCTCATGGAGCAGAGGCTCCAATTTGAGGAGCGGGAGGCCGCCTGGTGCTGGGAGGCCTGGAGGGAGTTTATGGCCACCTTCAACTGGGTGGCTGACACCTTTGAGGAGCTGGTGGCCCATCTGCCCTCCCCGATGTCCTCCCTGCTGCCCTCCCCACCACCCCGCCTGCTGATGTCCTGCCTGCTGCCCCACCTGATGTCCCACCTGCTGCCCCACCCACCAGCTCCTCAG
Organism: Carettochelys insculpta; assembly: GCF_033958435.1. Classification (NCBI taxonomy): domain Eukaryota; kingdom Metazoa; phylum Chordata; order Testudines; family Carettochelyidae; genus Carettochelys; species Carettochelys insculpta. The sequence goes on along the minus strand of NC_134138.1, from coordinate 128,536,054 downwards.
GGCAGAAGCCACCCAGGGCCGAGAACCCGCCTTAGCCATACCTCCCCATCCTCCCGGCCCCCAGCCGGCCTCGCTGGGGACCCCAGCTGAGAGGGGGACCAGCCAGCTGAACGCGGCGGGGCTCGTTCCTTTCCACCCCCGCCCCAGAATGATGGGCCGATGTGTGGCCTCCCCACATCTCCCCCCTGTACATAGTTGTACCCACCCTTTAT